>NC_088811.1:22488459-22800458 GCF_011386835.1 Chrysemys picta bellii
TTGGTGGAGCCCAGGCACCATGAGCCCATATAATTCGCTGCCTGTGAGTAGAACATGTATCTTTGTCCTTGGGTTTTGTAAGACAGATCAAACATATTGTGCCCTGCAAACAGGGGCAGCTCTATGTGTTTTGCCACCTCAAGCACGGCAGTCAGGCAGCTTTCGGCGGCATGCCTGCGGGAGGTCCACTGGTAACGCGGGTTTGGCAGTAATTCGGCGGTGTGTACGCCAAAGGCGCGGGACCTGCGGACCTCCCACAGGCATGCCGCCGAAGGCAGCCTGACTGCCGCCCCCCGCGGCTTGCCGTCCCAGGCACATGCTTGGTGTGCTGGTGCCTGGAGCCGCTCCTGCCTGCAAATGGCTTCCTCAGAATGATCTTAACAAGTGCTACATCATTCAGGGGTCTCTGCTTCATTACTTGTGATGTACTGTCTCACTTAGAATGAGAAGTTAGCTCCTGCGGAAGAGGTTTCCCCCCCTTTTACTACAGTAGCACCTGAGGGACCCAAACAAGACCTCATTTTGCTCGCTGCTGCAAAGACAGCCCTTGTCCTGACAGTTTACAATCTAAATTGACAAGACACACACAGGATGGGAGAGGAAGCCACTTGCCCAAGATCACCCAGGAAGTCAGTGGCTGAGCTGGGACCAGCACCCTGGTTCCTCAACTCTATGTCCCATGCCCTAACCTACGCTGTCTGCCACCTTGAGCCTGAATAAATCTGCCTGTCTGGAAAGGAGTAACTAGTGCTCTTCAAAACTCTGCTTGGACAGGTGCTTCTAGTCCTCTTCCCTAGCCACCCCCAGTTTGGTGTCTGCCGTCATTGGCTAAGCAGGTTTTGATATGGCTTGGGCTTCGATAGGAGACATACATTGGTGTCGGAAATGGAGGGAAAATGCATGCTCTTATATTCAGATCAGACTATGAATGTCCTTTAGAAACTGACTGTACAGTCTGGCCTAATGATCAGAGGTTAACTGTTGATGCCACATCATAATTAGGCCTTATCAGTGCATTGCGATACTGCATTGTATTGGCTATATTGTTTCAGCCTCCCTCCAGACTCAGAAGTGCAGTGATTTACTGGACATGTGGCAGGGATTCTGCAATACGGAGCACAGAACTTAGCTTTCATTTCATTTGCTTCTATATAAATCATGGAGCACATAGCAAGTATGCAGGAAACTGGCCCAGAGACCAGTTTCTTTGGAATGTGTGGTGTCACTCCTCAAGAATTCTGAAATAGAGGTTCCTGCTATTGTGTTGCCTGGCTGAGGGGATGTAACCAGTCGCTGAGTCAGAGTCTATCTACACAAGCAAAGCTACTGTCTTGGGGGCCTGCCTTCTAACAGAGTCTGGACTTATGGTGTTGATAGAACCAAAACATGATGCATACAGATATATATATTTCAGAGCGGTAGCTGTGTTAGTCTGGATCAGCAAAAAGAATAAGGAGTACTTGTGGCACCTTAGAGACTAACAAAATTATTTGGGCATAAGCTTTCGTGGGCTAAAACCCACTTCATCGGATGCATGCAGTGGAAAATAAAGTAGAAAGAGAGTCTACATAACCAGACAGTCCTGCTGTCAGGGTGCCAATGCCTGAGATGATGGGGTGTCCAGGATTTCCAGGTTTATGGCTCTTGGGTAGCAGATAGAATACCCCTGGTCAGGCTTCTAGGGGTGTGTGTGCGCAGATTTGTTCCTGGGCTTTTTCAGGGAGTTTCTTGAGCAAATGGTGTAGTTTCTTTTGGTAACCCTCAGTGGGATCAGAATTGGAATTAATTTGCAAACTGGACACCATTAAATTAGGCTTGAATAAAGACGGAGTGGATGGGTCATTACACAAAGTAAAACTATTTCCCCAGGCTAATTTTTTCCCCTACTGTTACTCACACCTTCTTGTCAACTCTTGGAAATGGGCCATCCTGATTATCACTACAAAAGTTTTTTTTCTCCTGCTGATAATAGCCCACCTTCATTGATTAGTCTAATTAGAGTTGGTATGGCAACACCCATTTTTTCATGTTCTGTGTATATATAATCTTCCTACTGTATATGTATATATATTAGTGACAAAGCTCTGTCCTAGTCTCCGTGGGTCCCTCGTTTCCTGGCGGATTTCGCTAGCCTCAGAGGCTCGCTGTGACCCTCCACGTAGCCCTTCTCTCTCTCTAGAGGCAAGGGTCACAGCTTACTGAGCCATTTTCATCATAAGCCAGCAAGGGAGGCGAGAAAAGCAACCCTCCCTTGCACAGTCTCTGTTATCTCCCAGTCTCAGTGATTAATCGGGGAGGGGAGGAAGGAGCCTGGGCCCACCCTCTACTCCAGGCTCCAGCCCAGGGACCCTAATAGTAGCAGCTATGGTAGCTGACTTTTTGAAATAGGATGTGTACAATTCCCTGGGGCACTTCCCCACTGCAGCCCCCACTCAGTATCTCCTTCACCATTACCTCAGGGCCTCCTTCCTTGCACCTGATATGGATTTGTACTTCTTCATTCCTCCAACAGCACAGCTTCCTCCTATAGCTCCTGACACCCACCTCACACTGACTGACTGGGAGGCTTTTAACTAGTTCCAGCCAGCCCTTGATTGGCATCAGGTGCCCCAATCAACCTAGCTAGCTCCACTGCCTTCTAGAACATTCTTAATTGGCCCCAGGTGTTTTGATTAACCTGGAGCAACTGCCATTTGGTTACCATGCTACCAGGGATTTGTTTAGCCTGGAGCTAACATACCTGTTTCTCACTTCACTGTAGCCATCTGGCCTTGCCCTGTCACATACTCCCCCACCCCCCCGCTCAACACCATAGAGTTGGGCAACTTGGGACGCCAGGCAGTGTGCTCGTGACAGACCATCAGCATTGCCGTGGTGGCATCCAGCCCTGTGCCGTATGCAGAACTGGAACGGTTGGAGGGATAAGAACCACCTGGTGACCCTTGCATTCTTTTCCTTATTCTGCTGCATCCACTGGAGGGGTGCATGGTCCGTCACGAGAGTAAATTGCTGGCCTAAGAGGTAATAACGCAGTGTCTCCATGGCCCATTTGACGGCAAGGCATTCTCTCTCAGCTACTGCGTACTTCTGTTCTCTTGGAAGCAGCTTTCTCCCAAGATCGGGTGTTCTTCTCCAACCATTTGCGACAGAACCACCCCCAACCCCACCTCGGAAGCATCTGTTTGTAAAATAAATTCCTTGTTAAAGTCCGGGGCTATGAGTATGGGATCATTACAGAGGGCCATCCGCAGGTCTATGAATGGCCCCTCTGCTGCGGCAGTCCACTTCACCATGTCTGGACCTCAGGCTTTCACCTGGTCCGTTAGGAGACTTGCCCTAGTGTTGGAGTGGGGAATAAAACGTCAGTAGTAGCCTACCACGCCTAGGAACGCACGGACCTGCTTCTTTCGGGTCGGCCGAGGCCAGTTTTCAATCATCTCTAGCTTATTCGTTTGGGGCTTCACCATGCCCCTGCCTACACTATATCCCAGGTACCTAGCCTCTGCTAGCCCTATGGTGAATTTGGTGGGATTAGCGGTGAGGCCAGCCCGCCTTAAGGTGAGCAGTACTGCCTCGACTTTCTCCCAAGTGGGTTCCCCAGTCTGGCATATGGATTATGACATCATCTAGGTATGCAGTTGCATAACTAGTATGGGGGCACTGTAGCTTATCCATGAGGCGCTGGAATGTGACCGGGGCCCCATGTAGCCCAAACGGGAGGATGGTGTACTGGAATAGCCCGTCCGGGGTGGAGAACGCTGTCTTTTCTTTAGCTTCTTTGGTTGGGGGAATCTGCCAATACCCTTTTGTCAGATCCAGTGTAGTCAAGAATCGGGCACTACCCAGTCGATCAACCAGTTCGTCAATGCGTGGTATGGGGTATGCATCGAATTGGGATATTTCATTTAGTCAGCGAAAGTCATTGCAGAATCTCGTGGTACCGTTAGGTTTAGGCACTAGAACGATTGGACTGGACCACCGAATAAGATTCTTCAATAACCCCTAATTCTAACATTTTCTTTACTTCGGCCTTGATTTCTTCTCTTTTGGCTGCTGGGATTCGGTAGGGTCTCAATGTTACCTTGGCTCCGGGGAGTGTGCGGATATGGTGATAGGTCTCAGTCATCATCCCTGGTTTTGTAGATTGCGATTAATCATGTCAGCTGCCTCAATCTTTTGGATCGGCGTCAAGTCTCCTGGGTGACTAAGCATGCCTCTCGATCATGCCAAGGTTTTAGAAGATTGATGTGGTAAATTTGCTCTGGTTTCCTGCGGCCTGGTTGCCACACCTTATAGTTCACCTCTCCCAAGGCTTCGATCACTTCGTAGGGTCCCTGCCTCTGGGCCAACAGTTTACTTTCTGCTGTGGGCACCAGGACCATCACTCGATCCCATGGTTGGAACCGCCGAAGCTTTGCTTGGTGGTTATAATGGGTTCGTTGGGTCTCCTGTGCTTTCTCCAAGTGTTCCCATACAATGGGCGTAACTCGGGCTATCCAATCCCTCATCTGCAGTACATGCTCCACTATGTTCCTTCCGGGATTTGGCTCCTCTTCCCAGGCTTCTCTGGCTATATCCAATATGCCCCGGGGGTGGCGCCCGTATAGTAGTTCGAATGGAGAGAAACCTGTGGAGGCTTGTGGAACCTCCCTGATGGTGAACATGAGGTAAGGCAATAGGGCAGGGGTTGGCAACCTTTCAGAAGTGGTGTGCCAAGTCTTCATTTATTCACTCTGATTTAAGGTTTTGCTTGCCAGTAATATAGAAAGAGACCTTCTAAAAACGTTAATGTAACTCTATAATATATAACTAAATTATTGTTGTATGTAAAATAAATAAGGTTTTTAAAATGTTTAAGAAGCTTCATTTAAAATTATATTTAAATGCAGCGTCCCCCAGACTGGTGGCCAGGACCCGGGCAGTGTGAGTTCTACTGCAAATCAGCTCGCATGCCGCAGGTTGCCTACCCCTGCAATAGGGTATCCCAGTCTTTGCCATCCCAGCTCACCACTTTCCTGATCATGGCCTTGAGGGTCCTATTGAACCTTTCCACAAGGCCATCTGTTTGAGGGTGGTATACAGAGGTCCAAAGGGCTTGTACATGGAGCAATGAACAGAGATCTTTCATCAACTTGGATGTGAAAGGTGTCCCTTGATCAGTCAATATGTCTTTGGGTAGCCCAACCCGGAAAAGATCTGTACTAGCACCTTAGCTATTGTCTTGGAAGCCATGTTGCATTGGGGGACGGCTTCCGGGTATCGGGTTGCATAATCTAGTACAACAAGCACATGTTGGTGGCCCCTAGCTGTCTTCTCTAGGGGCCCAACCAGATCCATGGCTATGAGTTCAAGTGGTACCTCTATTATTGGAAGAGGTATCGAAGTGTGGGCGAGGGCTATGTAGCTCACACTCTGGACAAGAGGTGCAGTATCGCCAGAGATCTCCTGGACAGAAGAATCTCCGCAGGATCCGTGCCTGGGTTTTCTGTACCCCTAGGTGACTCCAAATAGGTGACTGTGGGCGAAGCTCAATATGGCTTTTTGATGTTTTCGTGGCACCAGAAGTTGATGTATCTCTTGCTCCTTCATTTGCACCATGAGGTACAGGAGGTCTTTCTTCACTATAAAGTAAGGTCCTGGACCCCGGACCTTCCCCTCCACAGGTATCCCATCTATCTCAGCCACCTCTTTCCTGATGTTATCATATCTAGGGCCCTCTGCCTGGTCCCATCTGAAAATCTCTCTCCCAGGACTAATCTGCCCGAGCTCCCAGGGGCTGGCTTCTGCTTCTTCCGAAGGCTCGCCGCTGTCACGGCTGGGGCCGGCCTCCGGCTCACCTTCCATGGTGGTAGTTTCTCTGATGGCTGCTCGTGTCCATCTGCCTACTAGGGCAGTCTTCTGGCCCTGGATCCGGGTTCCCAAAGCTTTCACAGCCATCCTCTCTTTTTTGGTCTTCCGGGTCTTTTGGGGGGCTGAGAACAGATCCTGAGAAATCTCAGTCAACATCAGGGGTTGACATTCCCCCTGCGACAAGTTGCTGCCATCAAGATCCCCACCTCCCTCCAGCCTCTCCAGTGGGAGTAAATTATCAAACCCTGGATAGTCCCTCCCAATGACTACAGGATATGGGAGTTTAGGAACTATGCCCATTGTCCCCTCAATGGGGTTCTCCTGAACCTCAGTCTCCACCAGGATGGTGGGGTAATGGTTCACAGCCCCAAGCACGCACGTCACTGCTACGCGTTTGGCTTGTAGCAGCTGGCTGCTTTTTACCAGTTTACCCGATATAAGGGTGATAGCACTCCCTGAGCCCACAAGCACTGTAGTCTCTGCTCCATTTATCTTCACTGGCCTGGTGTAGTTATGCGGGGCTAATGCGACGCCTGCAAGGTGGATAAGGGAGCACAGGACTTCCCAGTCCCCCAAGTTACATTGCATAGGCTCCTCGGTGCTGCTGTGTGGAGGTTAGGGGGTTTAGTCCCAGGGTTCCCCCCACTCAGGCTAATCCCTTCCTTCTGAGGTCCATGCTGGTTTTCAGCCCCCCTTCCCCCCTTCCTCCACCTAGGACTCCCCAGGGGTTTGGCTGCCCCACCTTCCAGGGTTGGGGTTGGGTGCTTGCTTCGAAAGGGGCCTTCCGTGGGTAGTCGGGTCAATTCCCTGGCTGTCACGCGTCTTTCTACCGGCATGATCATCTCGTCATAGGTGGATGGATCGTTCTGGCCTACCCATTTGCAGCATTACATGCTGGTGGCATGTAATGATTCATGACCAAGGTCTCCAAAATCTCCAGGCTGCACATCTCGGGCTGTAAGCACGTCCGCGCGAGGTGTAGTATGTCGAATAGCTGGGACCTCGGGGGTTTGTTCTCCTGGTACTTCCACTCATTGAACCTCTGGGCCCGTACCGCTGCCGTCACCCCTGATCGTGCTAGGATCTCTGCCTTCAGCCGGGTATAGTCAATGGCGTTGGTGGCAGGCAAGTCAAAGTAGGCCTTCTGGGCCTCTCCGCACAAAAAAGGGGCAAGAATGCTGGCCCACTGCTCCTTGGGCCACGTCTCACACTGAGCAGTCCTTTAGAATGAGAGGAGATATGCCTCTACGTCATCTTCTGACGTCATCTTTGGCAGACAACCAGTGGCCCTCAGGGTTCGCATCCCATCCAACCCCCGGGCCTGGATGGTGAGGATCTTCAGCTGGTCTGCTACCTCTCGCAAGAGGGCACGATCTTGGGTCGCCTGGTCCATTAATAATTTATCAGTTTCCTGCTGAAGCCACATAGACTCCTATTGCACCATTGCCTGAACCCAGGTGGCTTCCTGCTGGGCTGCAGTGGCTCATACCAGAGCTCTTACCACCTCCTCCATTGTGGTAGAAAGCAAACAAACAAACAAAAATCCAAAACCCCAGTGCACTTTTTTTTTTTAAACCTCTTTCTTCTGCCATACTGTGAATGATGATCCCACCACTGACACCAATTGTGACAAAGCTCTGTCCTAGTCTCCGTGGGTCCCGCATTTCCTGGTGGATTTCGCTAGCCTCAGAGGCTCGCTGTGACTCTCCATGTAGCCCTTCTCTCTCTAGAGGCCCCAGGTGTTTTGATTAACCTGGAGCAACTGCCATTTGGTTACCATGGTACCAGGGATTTGTTTAGCCTGGGGCTAACGTACCTGTTCCTCACTACTTTATTGTAGCCATCTGGCCTTGCCCTGTCACAATATATATATAATATGTGTATGTGTGTGTGTTATAACATATGGGAAGGCACTTCTGCCTCGCCAGACTTAGCGCCCCCTCCTCTGGCAGGGACAGGATCTGGGGTAAATCAGCCCTCCACTCTGGAGCGTGTCTGTCTTTCCTCTTTGGGGTTTAAATAAATAAATTAATGGAGATGTCCTATCTCCTGGAACTGGAAGGGACCTTGAAAGGTCATTGAGTCCAGCCCCCTGCCTTCACTAGCAGGAGCAAGTACTGATTTTGCCCCAGATCCCTAAGTGTCCCCCTCAAGGACTGAGCTCACAACCCTGGGTTTAGGAGATTAATGCTCAAACCACTGAGCTATCCCTCCCCGCTAAGGTTTGTTTCTCAGAGCCTTCCCAGTAGGTCTCGGGGCAGGTCTGAGGAGTGCTCCTCTGCCAATCAAAGGGGAAAAGTCTATAACGCACCAAAACAAAAGGGGAGACCTTTCCCTGGCCCCCTCACTGGGGCAGGTGTTGTCCTGTTGCTGGCCCCGGGGTGTCAGTCCTTCCCCTAAACAGGAACTGGGTTTTGGGTCTCTCCCCTATGGGGAGGAGCGCAGTCTCTCACACTGGAGAAGCCTATCTCCCTGCTGCCTCCAGCCTTGCAGCAGTTTGCCTCTCTCTCTCTCACCAGGAGAGAGATTTTAACAGGTTTCAAGCAGCCCTTAATTGGACTCAGGTGTCCCTCATTGACCTGAAGTAACCCCTTTCCCAGCCTGTGGGAAAAAGGGCCTTTAGCATTCTAGGGCTAACGTACCTGTTTTCACAGACCCTCCTGCAGCTGTCCGGCCTGACTTTGTCACTCATATTAAGACTTCACCATGGATTGGTGACATGCTTATAACGTGTCTTGGTACAATCTGCACAGACAGTATTAGAACGCAGTCACACTTTTTGGTTTTGCTACAACTGTCCTGTTTAGTGTTCTGCTGGAGATGTGCCTCGAGATTCCGATATGCACTGCTGATAAAATAATGTAACTGAACTGAATCGCCTCTCTTGACCGATATGCAGATAGAGGGGAAACCGAGCATTAGGTTTCTCTTTGTAATGGAAAGTGCCTTTCTGCCACTCCAAGGAAAAAACAGCTTTTGTGAAGTCACAAAGTTGTTTTTTTGTTTGCATCATGCGAATCTCAGACAATGCTCTGCAGCACTCGCTGCCCTGCTGGTGCCAGCCACAGAGGCGATCAACAGAGGGAAGGAAATGCTAAGGAACAGATAAGCCCATCTGGATGTCAGCTGGTGGCAGCTGAGATACAGAGATGCACTAGAAATGAAGATGTTTCAGAGTAGCAGCCGTGTTAGTCTGTATCTGCTAAAGGGATAGGAGAGATTTCCACTTGCTCTCTGTCCAGGGCAGGGATCACAAATGGCTGTGAGGTAGGAGTGCAGGAAAGAGGGATTAATTGGTTTGGAAGAGAGAAGAAACAGGCCCTCTGATTGAGCTACAGCAGGGCTGGAGGGGGGAGGGTCATATTTGCTTTTTCATTAGTTATGTCAAAGAATTGGAGAGGACACCATGTTTAGATAAATGTAGTGGCTGGAAAAGTGTGGGGGGAAGGGGAAATTGATGAGCAGATCTTCCCATTTCTGACTTTCTCCAATTGTAATTTTCTGGGCAGATGCTCAGGGAGTCTCACATCAGCCTGAAAGTATTTTGTTTGAAGGAGTCAACAGAATCTCTCCTAATTTGGCTCCAGCTACAATGGGCCCAACTTAACTTCAGTTGCAGAGTGCCAAGCTGGGGTGTAATGTGCATGGTTAGTGACTGGATCCTGGAGTAAGAGACACAACAGTGCACTCCTGGGGACCAAGAGTGGCCCCTGGTTTGGGACGCCTCGTGTTACGAGGGCTTAATGTAAGCCCTTCCTGGACCCAGCTTTTCAGAGGGGCTGGGCAGCAGCGTCTCTGATGAAAGCCAACAGGAGCCGTAGATGCTCAGACCTCTGGACATAAAACCTGTAGCATCTCAAATTGGGCTCTCAAAAATCAAGGCCCCCAAAATCATTGGGCACTTCTGCAAATTTTGGCCTAAGGCTGGGAGCGTGCTACAGGTCATGTCCCATTTGACTTGCGCCATCTATGACCGTATGCTCCTCAGAGCAAGGATCCTGAACTAGCCAGAGTCTTCACTGCCTGCACCCTGCGTTGTCATCGACATCTGTGCAAAGTGAGGAAATGCTTCCATTCCTATTAGTAATAATCATTTATTTGTATTGTGGTAGCACCAAGGAGCCCCAATCATGGATCAAGACCCCATTGCACTGGGCTTGGTACAAACCCAGAACAAAAAGACAGCCTCTGCCCCAAAGAGCTTACTATGGGGAGTGCTTCTCTCTCACTTGGCACTGGTGTGAGTGACTCCTCATAGAGCAGGGAAGCAGAGTAGGCCCCTTCCTGCTGCAGGGCTGTAACACACTGTTAGCCCATGGCCCGTGGGTCAGTCGATGGCACAGAAGGGTGATATAACCATGTGGGAGGCTTAGCCTGTTGTAAGTGGGTGGGAATTCACAGTGACGATAGGACACTAGAACACAATTCTCATGGCTCAGGAGGGTACAGCTCCTGCCCCCCTTCCCTGGGAATAACCCTGACCCACGAGGCCTCTTTGCCCAGGGCAGAGCTGGTCCTATGCTGCCTCCTCAGAAACCCTGGTTGTAGGGAGCAGGCTGGAGAGAAAAGGGGCAGGATGGGGTGTAACCAGGTCATTGCCCCCCTGACAATTCTCTACCCCTGCAGAGTCCCTTTGAAAAAGGAGCACAACTTTTTTTGGGGGGAGGGGGGTTGCCACAGCCTTTCCTGGGGGCCAAACTGGTTCCAGCAGCCCCAGAATAGGAGAGGCACAAACTGCCTTCCTTTCTCCCTGTCCCAGCACTCACATAGGAATGAATCCAGCCAACCCTGCCTGTTTGCGCTACCCAGGAGTGAAACAACCCAAAAGTACCCTCCTGTCCCTGACCCCCAAGAGAAGAAGGGAAGTGACCACAAGGGCACATGAAAAGGGCTATGACTGTTCAGCAAATATTTAATTTCATCATGAAAGAGCTAATGGATCCATTCCAGCACATGGCTGACAGGAATTCCTCCTAGATGTTGAGTGGGTGCCACTTTCCAGACAGCAGCCTAGGCAGAGACCATAGTTAATGCTTAACTCCAAGCCCTCCCAAAAGCACAAGGATTCCCTACTATTAAAGAAACAGCCTTTTAGGCTTTAAAACCCCAGTGATTTCATAGAATCATAGAAGATTAGGGTTGGAAGAGATCTCATGAGGTCATCTAGTGCAACCCCCTGCTCAAAGCAGGACCAACCCCAACTAAATCATCCCAGCCAGGGCTTTGTCAAGCTGGGCCTTAAAAACCTCTAAGGAAGGAGATTCCACCCCTCCCTAGATAACCCATTCCAGTGCTTCACCACCCTCCTAGTGAAATAGTTTTTCCTAATATCCAACCTAGACCTCCCCCACTGCAACTTGAGACCATTGCTTCTTTTTCTGTCATCTGCTACCACTGAGAACAGCCTAGCTCCTTCAGGTAGTTGAAGGCTGTTATCAAATCCCCCATCACTCTTCTCTTCTGCAAACTAAATAAGACCAGTTCCTTCAGCCTCTCCTCATAAGTCATGTGCCCCACCCCTAATCATTTTTATTGCCCTCCACTGGACTCTCTCCAATTTGTCCACATCCCTTCTGTAGTGGGGGGCAGAGGTGTAGACTCTGTGGGTGCTCCACAGCTAGAGCACCCACGGGAAAAAAATGGTGGGTGCTGAGCACCCACCGGCAGCCCCCTATCAGCACCTCCCCCGCCCTCCCAGCGTCTACCGCCTGCCATGGATCAGCTGTTTCGCGGTGTCAGGAGGTGCTGGGGGGAGAGGGGAGGAGCGAGGGCGCAGCGTAGTCAGGGGAGGGGGCAGAACTGGGCAGGGAAGAGGCAGGGCGAGGGCAGGAAGAGATGTGGCGGGGGTGGAAAGAAGCAGGGCTGGGGTGGGGCATTGGGGGAAGGGGTGGAGTGGGGCGGAGCCAGGGGGGAGCATCCCCCGGCAGATTAGAAACTCGGCGCCTATGCGAGGGGGCCCAAAACTGGACGCAATACTCCAGATGTGGCCTCACCAGTGCCAAATAGATGTGAATAATCACTTCCCTCGATCTGCTGGCAATGCTCATTTCATTCAGATGTAGGGCTTGTATATGCAGGGAATCCCATTGGTGGAACCACAGTGGTATAATTACAGGTTTCAGAGTAACAGCCGTGTTAGTCTGTATCCGCAAAAAGAAGAACAGGAGTACTTGTGGCACCTTAGAGACTAACAAATTTATTAGAGCATAAGCTTTCGTGGACTACAGCCCACTTCTTCGGATGCATATAGAGTGGAATAAATATTGAGGAGATATATATACACACACATACAGAGAGCATAAACAGGTGGGAGTTGTCTTACCAACTCTGAGAGGCCAATTAAGTAAGAGGGAAAAAAACTTTTGAAGTGATAATCAAGATAGCCCAGTACAGACAGTTTGATAAGAAGTGTGAGAATACTTACAAGGGGAGATAGATTCAATGTTTGTAATGGCTCAGCCATTCCCAGTCCTTATTCAATCCTGAGTTGATTGTGTCTAGTTTGCATATCAATTCCAGCTCAGCAGTCTCTTGGAGTCTGTTTTTGAAGTTTTTCTGTTGTAAGATAGCCACCCGCAGGTCTGACATTGAATGACCAGACAGGTTAAAGTGTTCTCCCACTGGTTTTTGAGTATTATGATTCCTGATGTCAGATTTGTGTCCATTAATTCTTTTGCGTAGAGACTGTCCGGTTTGGCCAATGTACATGGCAGAGGGGCATTGCTGGCACATGATGGCATAGATCACATTGGTAGATGTGCAGGTGAACGAGCCCCTGATGGTATGGCTGATGTGATTAGGTCCTATTATGATGTCACTTGAATAGATATGTGGACAGAGTTGGCATCGGCCACCAATCCTCACACCACCACTCATTTCATGCCAACATGCAAATATCACTCTTGATTAAATGCCAGGAATTTTAGCTACATGCAAGATCATGATTTGGAAGCAATATTGCAGAAGTGCCGGCTGAGACAGGGCCTGTTGTGCTAAGCACTGTACCTAGGAGCCCCAGCCGTGGACTGGGACCCCATTACGCTAGGCACTGTACAGACACAGAACAGAGACAGTCCCTGCATGCAGCACTTACGGTCTGAACAGACAATGCAGGCTGAGGGTGGGAGACAGCAAGTTTCATTACTACCATTTCACCGATGGGGAACTGGGCTCCAGAGAGACTAAGTGACTTGCCCAAGATCATACAGAGAGCATGTGGTAGAGACTTGGAACTCCTGAGCCCCATGCATTAACCCCAAGAACAGCCTTCCTCTTCTGTCCATATTTAAAGTCATATCATTATAATTCCAGTTGTTCCTCTGTGGCTACACAAAGATCCAATACTGAAATGGAGCTCTAAGCTATAAAGACAGAGGCAGCCATTTGGGGTCCTTAGCACACAGGGCTGGGAAACCTAGGTCCTAACTCTGGCTTTAACATTGATTTATGAACCCAAACTGCTCCTACAAAAGTTGATGACAAAACCTACCCTGACTTCAGTGGGAGTGGGCCTGGGCCCTCAATCTGTGACCTTGGGAGAGTCACTTAGCCTCCATGCCTCAGTTTCTCTATTTGTAAAACTGGATGAAAGGTAGCATGGAAGAGAAGCACTGTATCAAAGCTGACCAGAAGCGAAATGTCCTGAGCAGAGAGCCCCTTATAGTCTAGTAACAATTTAAATTCAGTTAAAAAATGGCAGCCACGACCAAATAAACAGTTTGCCACATGGTTTAATTGAAGGCCGCAGGCCCCTCCTCTCCTGCCCCAGCTTCACCCAGCTCTAGGGTTGCCAGGTGTCCGGTTTTCGACTGGGTGTTTAAAGTCCGGTTGGCGGCACAGCAAGGCTAAGGCAAGCTCCCTACCTGCTGTGGCTCCGCACGGCTCCCAGAAGGACTGGCATGTCCCCCGTCCGGCTCCTACGCGTAGGGGCAGCCAGGGACTCTGTGCGCTGCCCCTGCCCCAAGTGCCGGTTTCTCAGCCTGGAGCACCCTCCTGCACCACAAACCCCTCATCCCCAGCCCCACCCCAGAGCCTGCACCCCCAGCCAGAGCCCTCACCCCCCCTGCACCCCAACCCCGTGCCCCAGCCCTGATCCCCCCCACCCTCCAAACCCCTTGATCATAGAATCATAGAATCATAGAATATCAGAGTTGGAAGGGACCTCAAGGGGTCATCTAGTCCAACCCCCTGCTCAAAGCAGGACCAATTCCCAACTAAATCATCCCAGCCAGGGCTTTGTCAAGCCGGGCCTTAAAAACCTCCAAGGAAGGAGACTCCACCACCTCCCTAGGTAACGCATTCCAGTGTTTCACCACCCTCCTAGTGAAATAGTTTTTCCTGATATCCAACCTGGACCTCCCCCACTGCAACTTGAGACCATTGCTCCTTGTTCTGTCGTCTGCCACCACTGAGAACAGCCGAGCTCCATCCTCTTTGGAACCCCCCTTCAGGTAGTTGAAGGCTGCTATCAAATCCCCCCTCATTCTTCTCTTCTGGAGACTAAACAATCCCAGTTCCCTCAGCCTCTCCTCATAAGTCATGTGCTCCAGACCCCTAATCATTTTTGTTGCCCTCCGCTGGACTCTTTCCAATTTTTCCACATCCTTCTTGTAGTGTGGGGCCCAAAACTGGACACAGTATTCCAGATGAGGCCTCACCAATGTCGAATAAAGGGGAACAATCACGTCCCTCGATCTGCTGGCAATGCCCCTACTTATACAGCCCAAAATGCCGTTAGCCTTCTTGGCAACAAGAGCACACTGTTGACTCATATCCAGCTTCTCGTCCACTGTGACCCCTAGGTCCTTTTCTGCAGAACTGCTACCTAGCCATTCGGTCCCTAGTCGGTAGCAGTGCATGGGATTCTTCCGTCCTAAGTGCAGGACTCTGCACTTGTCCTTGTTGAACCTCATCAGGTTTTTTTCGGCCCAATCTTCTAATTTGTCTAGGTCCCTCTGTATCCGATCCCTACCCTCTAGTGTATCTACCACGCCTCCTAGTTTAGTGTCATCTGCAAACTTGCTGAGAGTGCAGTCCACACCATCCTCCAGATCATTAATAAAGATATTAAACAAAACCGGCCCCAGGACCTTGGGGCACTCCGCTTGAAACCGGCTGCCAACTAGACATGGAGCCATTGATCACTACCCGTTGAGCCCGACGATCTAGCCAGCTTTCTATCCACCTTATAGTCCATTCATCCAGCCCATACTTCTTTAACTTGGCGGCAAGAATACTGTGGGAGACCGTATCAAAAGCTTTGCTAAAGTCAAGGAATAACACATCCACTGCTTTCCCCTCATCCACAGAGCCAGTTATCTCATCATAGAAGGCAATTAGGTTAGTCAGGCACGACTTCCCCTTCGTGAATCCATGCTGACTGTTCCTGATCACTTTCCTCTCCTCTAAATGTTTCATAATTGATTCCTTGAGGACCTGCTCCATGATTTTTCCAGGGACTGAGGTGAGGCTGACTGGCCTGTAGTTCCCCGGATCCTCCTTCTTCCCTTTTTTAAAGATGGGCACTACATTAGCCTTTTTCCAGTCATCTGGGACCTCCCCCGATCGCCATGAGTTTTCAAAAATAATGGCTAATGGCTCTGCAATCTCACCCGCCAACTCCTTTAGCACCCTCGGATGCAGCGCATCCGGCCCCATGGACTTGTGCACGTCCAGTTTTTCTAAATAGTCCCGAACCACTTCTTTCTCCACAGAGGGTTGGTCACCTTCTCCCCATGCTGTACTGCCCAGTGCAGCAGTCTGGGAGCTGACCTTGTTCATGAAGACAGAGGCAAAAAAATCATTGAGTACATTAGCTTTTTCCACATCCTCGGTCACTAGGTTGCCTCCCTCATTCAGTAAGGGGCCCACACTTTCCTTGATTTTCTTCTTGTTGCTAACATACCTGAAGAAACCCTTCTTGTTACTCTTAACATCTCTTGCTAACTGCAACTCCAAGTGTGATTTGGCCTTCCTGATTTCACTCCTGCACGCCTGAGCAATATTTTTATACTCCTCCCTGGTCATTTGTCCAATCTTCCACTTCTTGTAAGCTTCTTTTTTGCGTTTAAGATCAGCAAGGATTTCACTGTTTAGCCAAGCTGGTCGCCTGCCATATTTACTATTCTTTCTACACATCGGGATGGTTTGTTCCTGCAACCTCAATAAGGATTCTTTAAAATACAGCCAGCTCTCCTGGACCCCTTTGCCCTTCATGTTATTCTCCCAGGGGATCCTGCCCATCTGTTCCCTGAGGGAGTCAAAGTCTGCTTTTCTGAAGTCCAGGGTCCGTATTCTGCTGCTCTCCTTTCTTCCTTGTGTCAGGATCCTGAACTCGACCATCTCATGGTCACTGCCTCCCAGGTTCCCATCCACTTTTGCTTCCCCTACTAGTTCTTCTCTGTTTGTGAGCAGCAGGTCAAGAAAAGCTTTGCCCCTAGTTGGTTCCTCCAGCACTTGCACCAGGAAATTGTCCCCTACACTATCCAAAAATTTCCTGGATTGCCTGTGCACCGCTGTAGTGCTCTCCCAGCAGATATCAGGGTGATTAAAGTCTCCCATGAGAACCAGGGCCTGTGATCTAGCAACTTCTGCTAGTTGCCAGAAGAAAGCCTCGTCCACCTCATCCCCCTGGTCTGGTGGTCTATAGCAGACTCCAACCACGACATCACCCTTGTTGCTCACACTTCTCAACTTTATCCAGAGACACTCAGGTTTTTCTGCAGTTTCATACCGGAGCTCTGAGCAGTCATACTCCTCTCTTACATACAATGCAACTCCCCCACCTTTTCTGCCCTGCCTGTCCTTCCTGAACAGTTTATATCCATCCATGACAGTACTCCAGTCATGTGAGTTATCCCACCAAGTCTCTGTTATTCCAATCACATCATAGTTCCCTGACTGTGCCAGGACTTCCAGTTCTCCCTGCTTGTTTCCCAGGCTTCTTGCATTTGTGTATAGGCACTTAAGATAATTCATCGATCGTCCCTCTTTCTCAGCAGGAGACAGGAGTCCTCCCCCCTTGCACTCTCCTGCTTGTGCTTCCTCCCAGGATCCCATTTCCCCACTTACCTCAGGGCTTTGGTCTCCTTCCCCCGGTGAACCTAGTTTAAAGCCCTCCTCACTAGGTTAGCCAGCCTGCTGGCGAAGATGCTCTTCCCTCTCTTCGTTAGGTGGAGCCCGTCTCTGCCTAGCACTCCTTCTTCTTGGAACACCATCCCATGGTCGAAGAATCCAAAGCCTTCTCTCCGACACCACCTGCGTAGCCATTCGTTGACTTCCACGATTCGACGGTCTCTACCCCGGCCTTTTCCTTGCACAGGGAGGATGGACGAGAACACCACTTGCGCCTCAAACTCCTTTATCCTTCTTCCCAGAGCCACATAGTCTGCAGTGATCTGCTCAAGGTCATTCTTGGCAGTATCATTGGTGCCCACGTGGAGAAGCAGGAAGGGGTAGCGATCCGAGGGCTTGATGAGTCACGGCAGTCTCTCCGTCACATTGTGTATCCTAGCTCCTGGCAAGCAGCAGACCTCTCGGTTTTCCCGGTCGGGGCGGCAGACAGATGACTCAGTCCCCCTGAGGAGGGAGTCCCCGACCACCACCACCCTCCTCCTCCTCTTGGGAGTGGTGGTCGTGGAACCCCCATCCCTAGGACAGTGCATCTTTTGCCTTCCAATCGGTGGAGTCTCCTTCTGCTCCCTTCCCTCAGATGGGTCATCTAGTCCACTCTCCGCATTAGTACCTGTAGAGAGAACATGGAAACGATTGCTCACCTGTATTTCCATTGCTGGTGCATGGACGCTCCTCTTTCTCCTTCTGGAGGTCACATACTGCCAAACCTCCTCACAATCCTTCTGTCCCTGCTGCACCTGCTCTGAATCTTCAGAACATTGCGGCCGTAGAAGCATCTCCTGACGTCTGTCCAGGAAATCTTCATTTTCCCTTATGCAACTCAGAGTCGATACTCGTTTCTCCAGCCCTCGAACCTTCTCTTCCAATATGGAGACCAGCTTGCACTTTGTACAGACAAAGTCGCTTCTGTCCTGTGGAAGAAAGACAAACATGGCACAACCTGGGCAGGTTACAACAGCTGATGGCTCACCTTCCATATCACCGTCCTCTTAGGAGCTTCCTCAACTGTTGCAGGAACTACTCAGAGAAACCTGCAGATGAAAGCCTCAGTGAGCTCTCCCCACGCGACCTCCCAGGCAAACTCCCGCTGTTAGCCTCTGCTGTTCGCCGCTCAGCTGGTTCGCTGCTGACTGCCCTTATATACCAGTCAGGCCCACTCAAGGCCCACCTTGATCCCAGCCCGTAGCCCCCTCCTGCACCCCCAACCCCCCCCGAGCCGGCACCCCCAGCCGGACCACCCCCACTCCTCCCCACACTCCAATCCCCTGCCCTAGCCTTGATCCCCTCCTCTCTGAACCCCTCGATCCCAGCCTGGAGCACCTAAACCCCTCATCCTCAGCCCCACCCCAGAGCCTGTACCCTCAGTCAGAGCCCTCACACTACCCTGCACACCAACCCCCTGCCCCAGCCCGGAACCCCCTCCCACACTCTGAACCCCTTAGCCCCAGCCTGGAACCCTCTCCTGCACTCCTCATTTCTGGCCCCAACCCGGAACCCGCAACTACAGCCCAGAGCCCGTACTCCCTCCCACACCCTGCTTCAATCTGGAGCCCCCTCCCACACTCTGAACGCCCCAGCCCAGAACCCCCCCACACTCCAAACCCCTCAGCTCCAGCCCCACTCCAGAGTCTGCACACCCAGTCAGAGCTCTCATCCCCCCCACACCTCAACCCACTGCCCCAGCCCAGAGCCCCCTCTCACACCCTGAACCCCTCATTTCTGGCCCCACCCCAAAACCCACAACTGCAGCCCAGAGCCCGTACCCCCTTTCACACCCCAACCCCCTGTCTCAGTCCAGAGCCCCCTCCCATACTCCGGACCCCTCAGCTCCACCCCCCAGCCCAGAGCCCCCTCCTGCACACCAAATCCCATATCCCTGGCCCCACCCCAGAGCCCACAGCCCCAGCCAGAGCCCTCACCCCCTCCCGCACCTGAGCCCCCTGAGCCAGCCTGGTACAATGAGCGAGTGAGTGAGGGTGGGGAGAACAAGCAGCAGAGGGAGGGATGGAGTGGGTGGTGGCGAGGCCTCAGAGAAGGGTTGGGGCCTTGGAGGAGGGGCAGGAGCAGGGCAAGGGTGTTCAGTTTTGTGCGAGTAGAATGTTGGCAACCCTACCCAGCTCTGCCCCTTTGAAGAAGGAGGCAAGCCTTCTTATCTCGCCTGGGGTCCCTGACTGGCTACTGCCTCCTCCTGACCCTTCTAACAGCTGGACAATCAAGCTGTGGTTCTGTCCGGCCAGAGCCTGGGGGCTGATCTACACAATCCAGTTAAGTATCAGAGGGGTAGCCGTGTTAGTCTGAATCTGTAAAAAGCAACAGAGGGTCCTGTGGCACCTTTGAGACTAACAGAAGTACTGGGAGCATAAGCTTTCGTGGGTAAGAACCTCACTTCTTCAGATGCAAGTAATGGAAATCTCCAGAGGCAGGTATATATCAGTGTGGAGATAATGAGGTTAGTTCAATCAGGGAGGGTGAGGTGCTCTGCTAGCAGTTGAGGTGTGAACACCAAGGGAGGAGAAACTGTTTCTGTAGTTGGATAGCCATTCACAGTCTTTGTTTAATCCTGATCTGATGGTGTCAAATTTGCAAATGAACTGGAGCTCCGCAGTTTCTCTTTGGAGTCTGGTCCTGAAGTTTTTTTGCTGTAAGATGGCTACCTTTACATCTGCTATTGTGTGGCCAGGGAGGTTGAAGTGTTCTCCTACAGGTTTTTGTATATTGCCATTCCTGATATCTGACTTGTGTCCATTTATCCTCTTGCGTAGTGACTGTCCAGTTTGGCCAATGTACATAGCAGAGGGGCACTGCTGGCATATGATGGCATATATAACATTGGTGGACGTGCAGGTGAATGAGCCGGTGATGTTGTAGCTGATCTGGTTAGGTCCAGTGATGGTGTTGCTGGTGTAGATATGTGGGCAGAGTTGGCATCGAGGTTTGTTGCATGGGTTGGTTCCTGAGTCAGAGTTGTTATGGTGCGGTGCGTGGTTGTTGGTGAGAATATGCTTAAGGTTGGCAGGTTGTCTGTGGGCGAGGACTGGCCTGCCTCCCAAGGTCTGTGAAAGTGAGGGATCATTGTCCAGGATGGGTTGTAGATCACTGATGATGCGTTGGAGAGGTTTAAGCTGAGGACTGTAGGTGATGGCCAGTGGAGTTCTGTTGGTTTCTCTTCTGGGCCTGTCTTGTAGCAGGAGGCTTCTGGGTACACGTCTGGCTCTGTTGATTTGTTTCTTTATTTCCTTGTGTGGGTATCGTAGTTTTGAGAATGCTTGGTGAAGATCTTGTAGGTGTTGGTCTCTGTCTGAGGGGTTGGAGCAGATGCGATTGTACCTCAGTGCTTGGCTGTAGACGATGGATCGTGTGGTGTGACCGGGGTGGAAGCTGGAGGCATGAAGGTAGGCGTAGCGGTCGGTGGGTTTTCGGTATAGGGTGGTATTAATGTGGCCATCGCTTATTTGTACGGTGGTGTCCAGGAAGTGGACCTCCCGTGTAGATTGGTCCAGGCTGAGGTTGATGGTGGGGTGGAAGCTGTTGAAAGCATGGTGGAATTCTTCCAGGGCCTCCTTCCCATGGGTCCAGATGATGAAGATGTCATCAATATAGCGTAGGTAGAGAAGGGGCATGAGTGGACAAGAGCTGAGGAAGCGTTGTTCCAGGTCAGCCATAAAAATGTTGGCATATTGTGGGGCCATGCGGGTGCCCATAGCGGTGCCACTGGTCTGGAGGTATATATTGTCACCAAATTTGAAATAATTGTGCGTGAGGATAAAGTCACAGAGCTCAGCAATAAGTTGTGCTGTGTCATCATCAGGGATACTGTTCCTGACAGCTTGTATTCTATCTGTATGTGGGATGTTTGTGTAGAGAGCCTCTACATCCATGGTGGCCAGGATGGTGTTTTCTGGGAGGTCACCAATGCATTGTAGTTTTCTCAGGAAATCTGTGGTGTCACGGAAATAGCTGGGAGTGCTGGTGGCGTGTGATGGGGTGTGCCAGCCTTCTCTGCTCCCTGCTGGAGGCATTGCTGCCCTGACACACCCACCCAAAGGAGGAGAGTCACCTGGGAAAGAGGGGCGTTCAGTGATGTTAGACTTCCAAGCACCGCCTAGACAAGCCATGTCTACACTAGAAAGGCTACAGCAGCACAGCTGCAGTGTAGACACTTAATTACATTGCACAGGGTGTAACATTTATCACAGCACTGAGCGATGTAGCTAAGCCGACCTAACTGGATTGTAAAAAGCAACAGAGGATCCTGTGGCACCTTTGAGACTAACAGAAGTACTGGGAGCAACTTTGTTCTAAGTTATCATCTCACTCTGTTTTGGAGGCAGTATTTGAACACTGAAACAGGGTGCAAAACTATATTCAAGAGTCAGGAGCATGTAACTGATGCCTTCTGATTCAACTCTGAAATTCAAAACAGCTAGTTGAGGATTTTCCCTCTGTGACCCCAATCCTGCAAGCTCTGGTGAGGGCTGACCCCTTTTGACTTCACTGGAGCTTCATAAGGGTCAGCCCCCACAGGCCAGCTTGCAGACTTGGGATCTGTGACAGTAACAAGCACCCACAGTCCCGATGATTCCATCATGCTGTTTGGTGGGTTTGGCCTGCTTGCCCTGAAACATTCTTGTATCATAAATCAGAAACCTGGAATATCCCCAGCTTCATTTCCAGCTGTGTTTTCTTTTGATCTCTAAATATTTCCTTCCTATACCCTGATTCTAGCATTCGCAGGGTTTCAGAGAGGTGGATTCAATTAACATCACAGTTGTAACTGACACTCAGATGAAATGTAGGAGTATATTACTTTAGATTGGTATTAGCCAATTCATAAATGTACACGGCCTTGCTGGGGCCTGTATTTATCAGTGTTTTGAATGCAGACTGCTGTAGGGAGAGCACCAGTCCCTGACTGAGGAATTAAAACCCAGGTGCAATATCCTGCAGGATAGTTCAAGAGGCTAAGTGGCAGTAGCTGCTTGTTAGAAAGAACGAGCAAGGCCAGCTGTGGCAGGGGTTGTGTTTGAATGTTCTGTTTAATATAGAAGAGGAGTGTTTGTGGGACATGTGGAAAGGGAGGAAGAAGTGTCTCAAAACAGGACTAGTAGATTGTTGTCAGACTAGAATTTCCTGGTTAACCCCTTAGCTGCTAGTCCTGGAGCTGTATCTCAGTACCACTGTTTGTCCAATTGGCTGTGATTCCTTCCGGCACTGGGGAAATGTATTTCAGTTCCACAGCCAAGAATGCTGCTCAGCACTCGGGGTAATAGGGTTTTACAGACTGAGGAGAGTCTTGGAGCTTGGGTGTTTGTGGCATTGCTGCAGCACAAGGCAAGTGGAACAGTGCGCTGGCTTGGCAGTAGGGTTGCCAACTCTCCTGGTATTATGCTCTATCTCCCGGAGGCTACTGCAGCCAAACTGGGAGATTTTAGGTGCTAACAGTCCAGCAGGGTTAAGGCAGGCTCCCTACCTGCCTTGGCTCCGTGCTGCTTCCAGAAGCGGCCGGCATGTCCCTGTGGCCCCTGGAGAGCAGGGGGTCTCTGTGTGCTGCCTCACCCTAAGTGCTGATTCCACAGCTCCTATTGGCTGGGAACTGCCGCCAATTGGCGCTGCAGGGGCATTGCTTGAGGGCAGAGCCAGCGGCATGCGGAGATCCCCTGCGCCCCCCCCAGGAGCTGCTGCCAGAGGGATGTGCCAGTTGCTTTTGGGATCCACCCAAGGTAAGTGCTGCCTGGCCAGAGCTTGCACCCCTCACCTGCTCCCAACCCCCAGCCCAGAGCCCACACCCAAACTCCCTCCCAGAGCCTGACCCCTCACCCTCTCCTGCACCCCAACTCCTTCCCAGAGCCTGCACCCCAACCCCCTGCCCTAGCCTGGTGAAAGTGAGTGAGGGTGGGGGGGAATGAGTGATGGAGGGAGGGGAGATGGAGTGAGCAGGGGGTGGGGTGTCTGGGGAAGGGGCAGGGCAGGGGGTGGGACAAGGATGGTTTGGTTTGTGCCATTAGACTGTTGGCAACACTACTTGGCAGTCTAGTGCCAACACAGCCTGTGTCGTCAGGGCCATGGGTTGAGGGCAGGGAGGAGGTGAAGTCAGTGATTTGATTGCCCTCTGCCTTACAGCTCATGGAGACAGCTGGCCAAAGTGCAGGTGAAACCCTAACAAATTGGAAGGTAGCATTTCACCCTCCTTTGGCCCAGGCAGATGGGATATCCACGTATGGGCAGTGGAGACTCAGGCTTCCTGTGCTGCGGTGGAGCACGATCTCCCCTTCCCCATCCCTGCTCTGGGGCCTGAGTGACTTCACCCTGAGTATCTGCTTGGGGGGAAGAGGTAAGAATACTGTAGAGGGAATCAGACTTTCAATTAGACTTGTATGAAAATATAGCTTGGGGCAGTGGGGATTTCAGCTCATGGCCTTGGGGCCTTCTGGAGGGAGCTGGGTTTTTTCCTTGCACCCTCCAAGGCAGATTCTCTATCCTGCTAAGGCCTCGTTACAGGGCTCTGGTGGAGTAAAGGGGCTGGAATCATCCTACAAGGGGACTCTCCCACTGCCATAGATCTGCCTTGTCCCAGGCTCTAGCATAAGGGGCACCTTTGGGGCAGGCCAGGGGTGAGAAGGAGGCATGGGCAGAACACACGGTGCTCCAGATATTGTCTGGTTCTTGGGGAAGCTGAGTTAAGTTGGAGCAGCCTCAGGGCTGCTCTAACATATGCTGGAGGCTATGCTGACCTGCAGATAGGCCCAAGTAGGAGGAATGCAAAGAAGGCATAAGGTGCTCTTTGTCTCCCACAGTTCATGCACTCAGGCCTCTCAGTCATGCCTGGAGCCTGAACAAACACAAAGACCTCACTCAGGACTCCAGAGTTTTGCATGGCCTCCTGCCAGAGTGAAACCACTGCTCTGCCCTTGTGCACAGGGACTCAGTTTCCACAAATCCCTGTCCAGGCTCCTAAACCTAAGCTGAGGTTGTGGTGTCCTTATAAGAGATCCTGTCCTAGTCCCCTGTGGTTCATATCCTGATTTCCCACAGTAACCATTCAGTAATAAGTTACTGGCTTGCCTGCCACTCGCTGCTGTGACCTCAGTCATGATGCATTTCTAGTCCCCTCAAAAGGCAGCACTCTCATTGTGTCTGGCTAGAGATAAACCTGAACTGTAAAACCTAGATACTGAATATGCTCAGATCCAGGGTTTGGGGCTGGACACATTGCTAATTTTGGCAGGGCCAACTTAGAACAATTCAGAGACTGCAGCAGTCTGGAGGCCTCTAAATAGAGGTATGGATGGGGACTACATGGGGCAAGAGTTTAAATGGGGGAGCCTACATAAGGGTACCAGGATTTGACCTCTAAAGCTGGAGCCAGGGCATAGCTTACTCCATTTAGGAAGGCTTGAGGCAAAGGCAGGGGTGGCTTGGCTGATGGACTGGGTGCTGCTTGGGTAGCAGCTAGATTTGGTAGACAACAGTTGCAAACCTTGCCTGGTGGGTGGTGGTGGAGTTGGAGAAGTTGGTTGGTTCAGTAGAATCCAGTGCACTACCCCTGTTTCAGACCCCCTAGGGGTGGTCCCTCAAAGCTGAGACAATCCAGCCAGGTGGACATCTTGTCATCCTAGGCACAGGTGCAAGCTCCAGACTGGCATGGCACACTCAGCATGTGTACCTACATGGAAAGGTCCAGCATGTGAAAGAAATGATTATTTCTTGGTATATCATTTGGATGATGATGGCTGCGAGAACCATCTGCTTCTCTGGCCATCCCCTCACTCTCCTCTCTGGAGAGCAGCCCTGGTGTGCTAGATAAGCAGGAGGGACACAGCAGGTTAGAGATGGAGTTGGGGTAGGGTGGAGCTAACAAGGAGAAAAGGAGGCTGGCCTCTGAAAGTTTTGAACAATCCGTTGGCTCCTGCTGTGGAATGCAGCTTTACAAACGCAGGCAGACTTTATTTTACTTCCTGTTCTCTGACTTGCTCCCTGATCCTGTGTTTTGAAACGTGCATGTCTGATGTTCCCAGGCTGAGCTAGGCAGCCCCTCTCTGCACAGGAGTCTTTCTTCCCATTGAAAGAGAAAGTTTACTTAAGGCTCAGAGGAGGGCTTCAGAGGAGACATGGGGGCGGATGGTTTGGCCTGTGGGTGGGCTGACTTTCTTGTGCCTTTTTTGAGTTTCTTCAGATTATAATTGTTCAGTAACTTTATATCTCAATCACTTGGATTCAGCACAAAGGAGGACTTACAACCTGGCTGGGCAGATGTCCCAGCCAAAGCCTCTCTCGCTGCCTCAAGTGCCATTCCACTTCGACTCTCTGGGAAGGATCTGCGGAACTGATCCAGGAAGAAAGGGGAGGTTGCCCTGATTAACCTTGTTCAGAGACTTACCTGGTAACACTTGGACAGATGGCTCCGGAATCACTAGCTTCTTAGTCTGAGCAAAGATCACAGGAGATGGGGATCTAGCCAGCAAGGGCTGAGCTGATGTCTGAGTTGCCCTGTTTGCAAAGCAGTGTCTGTCTGGCTGGTGCCTTTAAATGTTCCTTGCCATGGAGACGCTAAGGGAATCTGTTCTCCATTTGACGTTTCAGATGTCCACCTACAGGCGGGCGACACTGGATGAGGAAGATCTGGTAGACTCAATCGGGGAAGGAGAAGTTTACCCTAATGGAATCCAGGTAGGCGATCCAGTCCATGACACTCCACTTTGAAAGCAATGTGATTGTAGGGTCATTCCAGAGACAGCCCTCTCTCCCCCAGTGATTGTCCTGCCACCCTACCATGAGCAAGGGGATGTGTACGGCCCTTGTGCCTTGCTGATAGGAAGGAACTCTCTCCTCCAGTGATGCAGGAGGTCAGAATGGGCCCACTGTGACCTCCTCTGCCTTGTGACCCTGGAAGCCCCATTCACCCCACCCTCAGGAGTAGGTGCTTCTCTCTCTAGGCTGCTTCCTTGACTGCATGCACCTGGCCTGCTCTCCCAGGGCTGCAGCACAGCTAGGGAAAAGTGCCTGCCTCTTTACATTTCGCTGAGGCCAGAGCCTGGCCTTCTGCTATGCAGAGACCTGGCCAGGTGGGTTAGAGCTCTGCACCTGAGACAGCCCAGGCTGGAGACATGCTGGGACTCACTGAATCTGAGCCCAGGCAAAGTCTGCCCGAGGAACACTTTCAACAGGCAGGTTTTGCTTTTGGGATTTGCCCTGGCAAATATTCTCTTAAACACTCCATTGCCCCAGGGCTGTGTCTGACAGCAGTCTGGAGCCTTAGGGCTTGTCTACACTACCCACTGGATCAGCAGGCAGTGATCGATCCAGCGGGGGTCGATTTATCACATCTAGTATAGACACGATAAATCGACCACTGAGCGCTCTCCCATCGACTCCGGTACTCCACCAGAACAAGGAGCGCAAGCAGAGTTGATGGGAGAGCGTTAGCTGTCGACTTACCGCAGTGAAGACACCGCGGTAAGTAGATCTAATTACGTCAACTTCAGCTATGCTATTCACATAGCTGAAGTTGAGTGTCTTAGATCGACCCCGCGCAGTAGTGTAGACAAGCCCTTAGACACAGTGACTTCAACACAAACACTTGGGGACTAACTCTAGCCTTGTTGTGACTCCACCAATATCTGTGATGTTACAAATAGGGCTGCCCTGCCAGGCCCCCTAGGGAGAGGCTGTGAGGAGAGCAAGCCAGAGGGGTGGTGATGTGAGAACTCCTAGAAACCCTTATCGGTCTGCCCCCTCTGTGCACAATGCACACCTCCTAGGGCCGAAGCTTTGACCTGACGTGTGCCTGGTGCAGCCCAGCTGATGCGCAGTGAGGTTCAGAGCAGAGCCTAGTCCATGGTGAGATGACCAGCAGTGTGTGTGTGCTTTGTGCCTGCTTGCTTTCCTGAGCTGTCTCAGCTACCCTCAGTTAACACCACACCATCGGCCGGGTCCCCAGCCAATGGAAGGACTGGATTAGCCCCAAAGTAAACCCTGTTTCATCCTGCCTGATCACTGTCTACAGGCACCAAGGCAGAAAGGAGTTTTCTGATGCCGGAGGGCTCCCTAACTGCACAGAGAAAGGCATAATGCTATCCAGTGACTGAAAGTAGAAGCCAGCAAAGTTCACGCTGAAATCAGATGTAGACTTTTAACAGTGAAGGTAATTAACCATCAGCATAACTTGCCAAGGGATGCGGTGAGTCCTCCATCACTTGGAGGCTTTGACTCCTGATTGGATGTTATTACAGAGATACTTTAGCCCAACCACAGATCACACTGCAACACAGGAATCACTGGGTGAAATTCTACAGCCTGGGCTTTGCAGGAGGTCAGACTAGATGATCATGTCAGTCCTTCCTGGCCTGAAAAATTATGAAAATAAGGTATTAATATTAATGACCTGATAAAGGTCTAAAGGATCTTTCCTAAGAAGGAAAAAGTCCTGTGTTTGCCTGAGTGAACCCAGTACGGTCTCCGTTTTAGCTTGCACTGTGATGCTGTCCTCGCTGACTTTCCTGATCTCTTGAAATAAACTGAGTCAGCAACTGCACACCAAGGTCTTAAACTGGCAAGCAAACCCCTCTCACGTCTGCCCTGTGTTTCCCAGGCTGGGCCCGATGGGATCTTGCCGAACTCCACTACTTTATACATCACCCCTCTTCACTCCAAGCCCTAAATCTCCTTCAGACAAAGAAATAGTCAACAGACACTACAGGTCTGAGCTGAGCTGTGAGTATGACACTTACAGAGCCCTGGCTGATGCCAGGAGCTAGTGGAGCATTTCTGAGTCCAGTAGAGTCTGAGTGCTGCAGGAAGTGCTGCTGGTGATTCAGTGTGCAGGGCTCTACATCAGTCCTGAACTGATGCTGTAGCAGGTGCAAGGGCGCTGTGATGCTGGAGGACCAATTCTGACCATGGTCATCCTTGCAGGTGTCAGCCTTATCTATCAAAGGGACTTATAATTCCCACCACTGTAGTATCCGAGCACTTCCCAGTCTTGAATGTGTTTATCCTCTGTGAGGATTCCCACACCCCTGTGAGGTAGGGCAGCACAGAGACTTGCCCAAGGTGTAACCGTGCCTCAGTGGGTCACAATTGAGGATGCCAAATTCAGGACAAACTGCTGAGAAATAGGGCAGATACACCCCCAAGATTAGTAGTTCTTCTTCCATAAGATATACCAAGTCAGCAACAAAAGTAAACTTCTGTTTCACCATACTGGCTAACAAGAAATCATAAAAGCAATTTCCTTAGGCATTCCAGTTCTTATATCACCATCACTGGATTTAAAGGTGAGTGGTTCTTTACAAACAGTCTCATCAAATAAAAGGTTCTCCTGATCCCAAAGGACTAGCCACACACCCAGGTTAATATATAACTTCGATCTTACCCAAAAATGATGCTGATGCCAATCCTTTAGCATCTAAAATCTAAAGGTTTATTCATAAGAAAGATAGGTGAGAGTTAAAGGAATCAAATACATACAATAAATGCAAAGTTCTTTGGTTCGGGCTTGTAGCAGTGATGGAATAAACTGTTGGCTTAAGTAAAGTCTCTGGCCGCTTCCAAATCATTGGAAGGTCCTCAGTCCATTGGTTAGAATGCTCCCATTAGTATAAGTTCATAGTCCAGAGGCTGGAGCAGAAAAGAGGCAAATGGAGGGGTTTCCACAGCCTTTTATATGTTCTGCCATGTTTCAAACCCAACTAATTGAGGCACTGGGGCAATCAAGCCTCAGAAAGACCATGCTGGTTCTGTGCGAAGTTAAGAATTGCTGCCTCCGAGCGTGTCAAATAGCATCTCTAAGTTAAGGTTGAGGCTCAGGTTGTGACTCTCTCTCCACTATCTCCTTTCTGATGTGTGCAGATGCTAGGCAGGATGTTCTGTCAGTTCCAGGAGTTCAACATGGTATGGAAAAATTGCTCCACCTCCACACAGTAAATCATCTTAAACTGTATCATGTCTTACAAAGCCTGGGTGTGGCAGGGTTGCTGTATCTAAGCAGCCATAAAGTCTGTCTTTAGGAGCTATCTGAAGGCAGATCTGCTGGAAACCGCTTTATTCAAATCTATACAGAAGATTTACATTAACTGCAGCATAAACATTATGTTGTGCACATACTGGTTTGATCGCCTATTCTGGGCCACTTACCTGTGAAGTAACTCAATTCAGTCAGCACACAATGGTGGCAGAGACTACAGAGCATTTTCATGTATTAATAACTTCCAGTTAAAAAGGATGTAGCTCCTAGCACTGTGAAAATACAGCACTAATTAGTGACAATCAGGAGCAACTGAGCATGCAGTGTGAGAGACCTGCACAGCTGGACTCTGTGTAAGACTTGCAGAGAGCCAGATGCTCCAAACCCCTCTGTAATACATTAAGCAATATCCTAATATTCCAAGGAATATGATAGTAAATCTTTCTCTGATTCAGAACCGATGAGGCCAGGTTACAATGCCTGGGGACAACTACTTGTGACTTTTAAAAATGACCCATCTTATCAAAGGAGATAGTGGAAGAGAACTTGAATACTAATACAAGGAAAGTGCTAGTAGTACAAGGGAAAGGAATTCCTTAGCCTCTGTGGGTGCATTTATGCCGCAATTAAACACCTGTGCCCTGAGTCAGCTGACTTGTGCATGCGGAGCGCAGGCTGCAGGGCTGTACAATTGCTGTGAAGACATTCGGGCTCAGGTTACAGCCTGGACTCCGGGATCCCATGAGAAGAAAGGGTCAGCTGACCCGGGCCATCCATGGCTGTGCTGCGGGTCTTTTATTCCAGTGTAGACATACCCTGGGATGCCTTGTCAGCTCTTCTCTTGATCCTGCTTTTAGGTAGCACTTTGCATCCCAAAGTATTTTCCAGCCTATAAAATCCAATCCTGCTCCCATTCAAGTCCATGGCAAAATTCCCTCCACATTTTTTTAACGTCCACATAATGCGGAAATATCTTCATCCAAAAGTGCACCTACCTCTGGAGTGGAACGCAGCAGTCATCAAACTTAGCATAGCATTACTTAGAACAGGAGGCAAAGTATTCTGTATCCAACAGAAACTTCCAGGGGGGAGAATTTAAGCTGGCAGAAAGTTACTAGCACTTGACAAATACAACAAAAAGATGTGAACATTTTTTAAATAAAAACACTGGGCCAGATCCCCATCTGGTGTAAACTGGCACAGCTCCATTGAAGCCAGCTGGAAATCTGGATCGGTAATGTTAATTGTATACACAATCCTTATTGGCACGTTTAAGCTTTCTTTGATTGTTTGCAAGAAAGTCTAAGTCTCATGAATATCCTCAAATGTGTTTGCACTAGAGATTATAATTATTTCTTGCTTGTATTATCGTATCACCGAGGAGCCCCAGTCATGACCCAGGATTCTGTAGTGCTAGGGGCTGTACAGAGACAGAACAAAAGCTCCCAGTGCCACCATCTTGGATTTCTACCCACATCCCTTCCATTAGTTTGTCATTTCAGACAGGGAGTAGAAATAACCTCATGTGACTTCATGCTCTACAGATACCTGTAAAGTGTCAAAAGAAGAACAGGAGTACTTGTGGCACCTTAGAGACTAACAAATTTATTAGAGCATAAGCTTTCGTGGACTACAGCCCACTTCTTCTATATGCATCCGAAGAAGTGGGCTGTAGTCCACGAAAGCTTATGCTCTAATAAATTTGTTAGTCTCTAAGGTGCCACAAGTACTCCTGTTCTTCTTTTTGCGGATACAGACTAACACGGCTGCTACTCTGAAACCTGTAAAGTGTCAATTGAACAAAAACTTGTAAAAATTGGTCTGCTTGCAAGTTACCTGCAAATGGGGAAGAGGCTCAATTAACTGGAAACTTTTTTCCAGAAAATAGCCCAGCGCTGTTAACTTCCCATTTGTAGTTAGGCCATGATACCAGAGTTAATACCTGATCCTCAGGATTCTAAGCCCTCCACAACAGGAATTGTATGTGTCTCTCTGTACAGCACCGAGCACAGTGGGGCCTTGATCCTGACTGAGGCCTTTGAATGTTCCAATACTTGAGAGCCCTCCTGCAGTGCAGCATCCCCTAGCACTCTGAGGAGCCTGAGGTGAGCACTAGCTCCAGGAGAAGGGTCTGCCATGTCCCCCCTCCCACCCATGCCTGATCCACAGAGGTTCCGAGTCTGTTACAGTCCCTAAGAGCCTTGCCTTTTAGCTCAAACTGTAGAGATTTATGCTTCTAGTTCTGGAGGTCCCTGGTTCAATCCTGGTGTGTCAGCCAAGCTGGCAGCCAATGAGACCTCCTGTAGCACTTGGGCATCTCAATCTCTGGCCAAGGGTTAACCAGGCCTTGCATAGTTTTTGTAATCTCTATTGAGATTGCAGCCTAAGATGCCATGACTGTGTTTCTTGATACTGTTGTGCGAGGTTTCACTGGTGCATTATGTGTGGCTATTCTTATTAACTTTTATTGGCCTCTGTTGTGTTCTGCTTCAGCAGTGTTTTTCTGGCTGCCACCTCTCTCATATCAGTGGCTGGCACTGTTCCTTGGGTACTAGTGTTGTCTGACCTTTTCTCCTGCCCATCCCTCTGAATGCAGCTCTCCTTTTTCCCATGCCCTTGCCTGCAGAGTTTGTTCCTGTTGATAGGTGGGGATGGACCATGCAGATATTGCTGCAACTAAATCTTTATCCCTTCCTGAAAGGAGATTAATTTCAGTCTAGTTCTTCCAAAACAATGAAAAATGGAGAACCTCTTTGAAAAGGGACTGTGTAGGGACTTAGACTTCCCATTGTGCCAGTGAATTTCTGCAGCTGCCAGGCTCCCGGATAGAAAGCAAGCTGACTATCATCTGCTGCCAGGAGCTGTAACCTTGGGTGTCTTGCTGCTGCTATCTACGGTATCTGTACTATGCACATCAACTGCTAGGCAGTGCTCTGAATCCTTGGTTCTGAGTCAGAGGTGCATAACTTTTGTTGTCCACACTCTGAAGCGTATTCCTTGCTGCATCTCTGAGGCATACACACTGCAAAGAACGGCGGCCTGACTGCTTAGCAGGAGCTCAGCTGTACAATAGGTCACTGCAAAGATCTTTCACCAGTGGCCAACTCCTGTCTGAATGGAAAGGGGACGACGACCTGTCTAACTGAGGAGACACGCTAATGCACATCAAAGATACAACATACCTCTCTAACTCTGCTCTGAGTAAGGGGCTCTGCAGCTAAAGGCCAGTCTTCTAGAGAACTTGCATATCTTTCACCTGCTTCCCGCCCTGTCCTCTCCAAACTCTTAGCTGAAAAAGAGGAAGGTATTCTTCTCTCGGAATAATCAAATCTGGCTGGAGTTCAGTGCCTCAGACACTTGGCGAAAAGCTAGCATATTCCAGTACATGAACATGCATGGCATTTTACAAGGGTCCCTGCCCTGATGGGCTCTCAGTCCAAGCTAAGAGATGATGTAGAGAGGGAAAGGAGGACACGGCTTGCCACAATAAAATCACATGGCTGCTTTGATTAAATGATGCAGGAGTTGGTGTGTCTCAAACTCTTTTTTGCTTGTAATGTCTCTTCGTTGGTGTTCAAAATCTGTTGGGGTGGGGGGAAGGGAGAGCCTCTTGCAGGGCTGCGGTTAAGGTCCTGGTGTCACTTGGTATGCAAAATGCTATATAACCTTATCCACAGGTGGAGACTGGACACTGCTGTGTTCCAGTGCAGCAATTCTCTATTCCTAACTGCTACACATGGCACTGCATGGCTGTGGAGGCTAGCCACAGACACACACAAGGTGGAGTTAAATTTGACAATACATCAATTTAGGGTAAAAATGTTAGATAGGGTTACCATATTTCAACACTGAAAAAAGACACTCCACGGGGGCTCTGGCCCCACCCCAACTCCGCCTCTTCCCCATCCCTGCCTCTGCCCCCTCCCCACCCCCATTCCAACCCCTTCCCCAAAGTCCCCACCCCAACTCTGCCCCCTCCTCTGAGCACCCCGCATTCCCCCTTCTCCCTCCCGCTCTGTTCTTGGTTGGGGGTTGCTAAGTGCTTCATAAACTGTAAAATGTTTGTAAAACCTACAAAGTGAGGGTGAAACAGAGAAAAGTCTGTGAGCAAAATAAGCTGCTAGCGATGGAGACATGGTTATCTATATGAGATGTTTTTATTTAAGAATCCATGGTAATACAAATACTGATGGTGGTGGTGGTAATGCTACAAATAAGCAGTTAAGATTGGGACCTTATTCTAAACAAGAAAATAAATCTAAACCATGGAGAATGCAGTGAAAATTAATATTGATTATTAGGAATAATGGTGAGGTAGCAGAGCAGCTGGAGCCCGCAAGGAGAAGTGCCCGGCCGGCAGCTCGGGGTCCGGAGGCAAGGGGGCTGCCCGAAGCCAGAGCACTCGGGCAGCTCAGCTCTTAAACAGAGCTGAAGAGTCAGGGGAGGAGCAGAGCAGCTGGAGCCCGGGAGGGAAAGTGCCCGGCCAGTATTTTTCCCAGACATGTTCGGATTTTTGGCAATTCCCCCCGGACGGGGGTTTGATTACCAAAAAGCCGGACATGTCCGGGAAAAAACGGACGTATGGTAACCCTATTGTGTAATTATGCTAACAACAAGCATCGGAAATCCTGAGTGAAAACTGAGTTTAGATTTCTTTTAAGTGTAGCTTTAATTAGGATTTTCTTTCGCTTGAGTTGGGTTAATTATAACATCCCTGTAATGTGTTTTACCCTTCAGTTACTGATACATACACTCAATTAATTACAGGTCTGGCGCATCTTATGTGCATTCAACATACGCGATTTCAACTTTACGCGGTCGGCAAAAACAAAAACCCCCCAAAAGAGAAAAATAACAATTTCAATACTATACCTGTAGTGCGGGCGATTCCGCCCGCCCTTGAACTCGATGGAATTTTGACTATATGAGGTTTTCGCTTTACGTGCTAACCGCAGAACGGAACCCCCGCGTAAGACGAGACAGATCTGTATTGTATTGTGGTGGCGCTTAGCAGCCCCAGCCACAGACCAGGATTCCATGGTGCTCGGAGCTGTACAAATACAAAACAAAAAGAGCTGACTGTAAATACACTACATAGGATGCACACACTCAGCCTTCATCCCATCTTAACGTGGTTCTTGGGCTTTGTGGCCTGGGAATTTCCTGGGTGTTTTTTAATTATTAAAAATGTTCTACACACTAACACTGAACAGAGAGCCAATGGGAAGTCTGCTATGTGCCATTTCCGATGGGCTGATGCTACATACTGCCAACCTTAATACTGCTTAAATGATTGAACTAAGGACAGATTCAGCAGTGCACTAAAGCAGTACTGAGTAGCCAGTTTACCTGGGTTTACCCCTGCCTTGCATTGCCTGAGCAACACCCAGCAGCCAGAATGTACTGGGGAGTTTGCCAGTGATTGATGGGCTTAGGGGGCTGTGTTAGTGAGGCTGGTGCTATGTGAAGAGGGGGCAGGGCAAGCCCAGTCTCTGAGTCCCATTGGCTTTGTGCTTTAAGTGTTCCTGCTACACTCCTACCTCACTTTCCCTAACAGTGCTGACTCAATTCCCAGTAGAGCTGAGGCAGAAGTGCCAGGCAGGGCCGGCGCAACCTATTAGGCAACCTAGGCGGTCGCCTAGGGCGCTGACATTTGGGGAATGGCGACCGCGGCAGCCGAACATCCGGCTGCTGTGGTTGTCGGCGGTATTTTGGGGGCGGGACCTTCCGCCGCCTAGGGCGCCAAAAAGGCTGCCAAAAGAACAGGAGTACTTGTGGCACCTTAGAGACGACACAAATTTATTTGAGCATAAGCTTTCGTGGGCTACAGCCCACTTCTTTGGATGCATAGAATGGAACGTGTGTGTGTGTGTGTGTGTGTATATATATACACACACACACACACATACAGAGAGCATGAACAGGTGGGAGTTGTCTTACCAACTCTGAGAGGCCAATTAAGTAAGAGAAAAAAACTTTTGAAGTGATAATCAAGATAGCCCAGTACAGACAGTTTGATAAGAAGAGTGAGAATACTTACAAGGGGAGATAGATTCAATGTTTGTAATGGCTCAGCCATTCCCAGTCCTTATTCAAGCCTAAAATGATTGTATCTAGTTTGCATATCAATTCCAGCTCAGCAGTCTCTCCTTGAAGTCTGTTTTTGAAGCTTTTCTGTTGCAAAATTGTCACCTGTAGGTCTGTCATTGAATGACCAGACAGGTTAAAAGTGTTCTCCTACTGGTTTTTGAGTGTTAGGATTCCTAATGTCAGATTTGTGTCCATTAATTCTTTTGCGTAGAGACTGTCTGGTTTGGCCAATGTACATGGCAGAGGGGCATTGCTGGCACATGATGGCATATATCACATTGGTAGATGTGCAGGTGAACGAGCCCCTGATGGTATGGCTGATGTGATTAGGTCCTATGATGATGTCACTTGAATAGATATGTGGACAGAGTTGGCATCGAGCTTTGTTGCAAGGATAGGTTCCTGGGTCTGTTTTTGTGCAGTGATGTGTGGTTGCTGGTGAGTATTTGCTTCAGGTTGGGAGGTTGTCTGTAAGCGAGGACAGGTCTGTCTCCCAAGACCTGTGAGAGTGAGGGATCATCTTTCAGGATAGGTTGTAGATCTTTGATGATGCATTGGAGAGGTTTTAGTTGGGGGCTGAAGGTGACAGCTAGTGGTGTTCTGTTATTTTCTTTGTTGGGCCTGTCTTGTAGGAGGTGACTTCTGGGTACTCGTCTGGCTCTGTCAATCTGTGTTTTCACTTCAGCAGGTGGGTATTGTAGCTCTAAGAATGCTTGATAGAGATCTTGTAGTTGCTTGTCTCTGTCTGAGGGATTGGAGGAAATGCGGTTGTATCTTTGAGCTTGGCTGTAGACAATGGATCATGTGGTGTGTCCTGGATGGAAGCTGGAGGCATGTAGGTAAGTATAGCGGTCAGTAGGTTTCCGGTAGAAGGTGGTATTTATGTGACCATCGCTTATTAGCACAGTAGTGTCCAGGAAATGGCTGCTGGTGCTCCTGGTGCCAGGGGAGCATTTCACACACTTGTGCCCAGTATAGTGTACTGCCACAAACCTTAAAAGAGCAGTGACAGTAAGGCCAAGATATCTGCCAATAAGAGCTCTGACACATGTCCTGTCTCCACACCACAGAGTCATTACAACCAATAGGGTTTATTGGATGCAAATTAGCTGGAGAGGAAAGGGGGTGATTGGCTCAGTTACCTCTATCAGAGTGGCACCACTTAAGCCTGTCTGGAGACTACATAATCCGAAGAATTAGATACAATAGTTAAATAGCTTAATTAAAACCTAATTTCTTACAATATAGCCTATGCACAAGGTTTGAATTAAGTTTAATTATATGGAAAACTTGAAGTGTCTGTGCTACTCCATTGTTAAGACCACTTGGGACAAAGAAGACTGATGCAGGGCTAGTCTATGCTAGAAAATTAGGTTGACCCAGCTATGTCGCTCAGAGGTGTGAAAAATCCACACCCCCTGAGCAACAGAATTAAGCCGACCTAAGGCCATGTGTAGACAATGCTAGATTGACAGAAGAATTCTTCCATCCCTGGAGCCATGCCGACGCGTGGGCAGCGCTCTGGGGGCTGGGGCTGCGTGCTCCCGTGGGGCAGTGTTTGGCTCCGCGGGGAGGCAGACGTGCCCCCAGTTCATCCGGAGGCATGGCACCGCGCGCGCGCAGCATTCTGAGGGGCGGGGCTGCCCACTCCCGCGGGGCAGAATGTCTGGCTCTGCGTGGAGCAAAACATGCTGCTAGGAGCCTCATGGTAAGGGGTCCGGGGCCAGGGGGGTTGGATAAGGGGTGGGGGCAGTCAGGGGACAGGGAGCAGGGTGGGTTGGATAGGGGGTGGGATCCTGGGGGGGTGGTTGGGGCGAGGCAGTCTCTGGAGGGGGCAGTCAGGGAGCAGGGGGGGTTGGATGGGGCATGGGAGTCCCGGGGTCTGTCAGGGGGCGGGTGGGGGTGGATAGGGGTCAGGGCAGTCATGGGACAGGGAGCAAGGAGGGTCCTGGGGGGCAGTTAGGGTGGGGGGGTCTCTGGAAGGGGACTACGTAATCAGAAGAATTAGATAATGAGGGGACAAGGAGCTGGGGGGGGTTGGATGAGTTGGGAGTTCTGGGGGGGGGCTGTCAGGAGGCAGGGGTGTGGAGAGGGGTTGGGGCAGGCAGGGAGCAGGGGGGGTTGTATGGGTCAGGAGTTCTGGGGGTCCTGTCAGGGGGTGGGGAGTGGTTGGATACGCGTGGGAGTCCCGGGGGTCTGTCTGGGGGCAGGGGTGTGGATAAGGGTCGGGGGCAGTCAGGAGACAGGTAGGGGGTAGGGTCCTGGGGGGGGAGGCAGGGAACAAGGAGCAGGGAGGCTTAGATAGGGGGTGGGGTCCCAGGAGGGGGTAGTCAGGGGACAAGGACCAGGGGGGGTTGGTGGTTCTGAGGGGGGCAGTCAGGGGGTGGGAAGTAGGAGGGAGTGGATGGGGGCAGGGCTAGGGCGGGGCTCCCTGGGTGCACATCCTAATGAAATGTGCTGTGCATGCCTATGGTAGAGGACACTGCCTATGCTAACGGGAGGGGTCTCTGTCGCTGTAGTTAATCCACCTCCCCAAGAGGCAGTAGCTAGGTGGACTGAAGAATTCTTCCCTCAACTTAACTCTGTCTACACCGGAGGTTAGGTTGGCTTAACTATGTCGCTCAGGGGTTTGGATTTTTCACGCCCCTGAGCAATGTAGCTGGGTCAACCTAATTTTGTAGTGTAGACCAGGCCTAAATGCTGTATGCTGGGGGAGAATACACCGCACAGAGATTGAATTCCTGCTTCAAGTGCAAAACTGTGCTCAACCCGAACGATGGAGTTGCAACCAATGCCTCCATGATGTATGCGCCCTGGGATATTCAAGATAGCAAAGTTCTTAGAGGGACCCTGGGGGAGCCATATTTGCTAGAGGATGCCCTTCTCCTTGCTACTAAACTCACCTTGGAGTGAAATTTTCAGCTTCCAAAAGCTGAGTTAGGGCCTCGAGTGCTCAACATTCCTCTGAAGTCAATGGGAATCTTGCCAGATGGGAGCAGAGTCAGGCCAGGACTGAACGCTCTTGGGATTCCCACCATTAACATGCTTTTTCACCATTTACACTGTCTGCTATTGTTGCATTTTATCCAGCTTGAGCCATGAAGTGGATTGTTTGGCTCCCCTTTCTGGCTCTCGGGCACCAGAATGCAGTACAGCTGGTGGTTTCTGATCTGGAAACCACTTCCCTCTTTGGGCCTCAATTTCCCCATCTGCAAAATGAGGACAATGACACTTGCTTTCCTTTGGAAAGTTCTTGGAAATCTGTGGATGAAAAATGCCCTAGGAGAGCTAAGTATCTCCCTCCAGTTCCTCCTCATTTTTATTTAATGGAAGTAAAAACACAAACTCCTGTTCACATTAGGTTTTGTGAAACTTACTTTTTTTGTTCACAAGCAAATATTCTGGATCTAAACTACTTGATATTGTCCAAATGAGAGCATAAGCTACTAGCTAAACCCTGTAGATATTCAGTTATCCAATCCTCCTCCATTCTCCACAAGCACCTCATGCATAGCTAGGGATATAAACCTTTTGTGCAACAACCTTTGTCGTACTTAAGGGGCAAGTCAGAATTGTGATTGAGCCAGTTCCTCTGCAGTTCTTCATGCTGTGTGTCAAAGTTAGACTCAGGACTCAGTTTGTCAGACCACTCTGTTTTATTAGCACAGCGCTCTGCTAATACATTCAGATAATGTGAGCCCCCATGCAAGACCCAAACAGTCTTATTTATACAGATAAAGGGCGCGAACTAAACAAAGGGACAAAGAGAGCGAAATTGTAAAATTTACCATGCATATCCTACTTCCTTACTAACTCTTATCGATCTAAGGATAATACTTCACCAATCGCCCTTAAGTGGAGCAATTGTTCTATCTTAATGTCTGTTTTCCTGACACCTGGATCGCAGCATTTCTCATTTCTACTTAAAGGCACATACAGCATTCTTTAATTCATTCTACTTATTTCATATTCATTTCACTTTCGCAATCCCTTCCTTTGGTCAAGCTTACGCAAAGACCAACAATTACTGGGTTCCACATATTAATTGTTCTTTATCTGTTCGTTCATCAGTGATATTTAACATCATTATATTAGCACTCTGTTTTGGGGCAGTCACCTGGGTGGCATACCTTACACAATTCTGGATACAACAGGAGATTAACTGAAAACATACAAAAATCATTAGGATTCTAAACAGGATAGTCAGGGCTTCCTGAAACAACCAATGTTCTATGCCAGAGAAATTGAATAGGTTACTTAGTCACGTCCATAAAGAACTCGGCTCTTCATGGAGAAGATATGCGATTTGTTTTAAGTGGCTAGCGCGATCTATTACCTCATTGGTGTCGTCAGGTATAAACACACAACATTCTTTTCCAATGAGAGCACAGTTCCCTCCTTTGGCCGCTAGCACTATGTCCAATGCCTGACGGTTTTGGAGGGCCATCTGTCGGATCGCCCCTGTTTCTTTGGCCAGGGTTTTTAAACTGTCTCCGGTTTCATTTGCCATTATTTCAACTACTGCTTACAAGCAGGAGCGTTTTTGCATGGTGTATTAGGGTATGTCTACACTACGAAATTAGTTCGAATTTATAGAAGCCGGTTTTATAGAAATCGGTTGTATACAGCCGATTGTGTGTGTCCCCACAGAAAATGCTCTAAGTGCTCTAGTCGGTGGACCGCGTCCACAGTACCGAGGCTAGCATCGACTTCCGGAGCATTGCACTATGGGTAGCTATCCCACAGCTATCCCACAGTTCCCGCAGTCTCCGCCGCCCATTGGAATTCTGGGTTGAGATCCCAATGCCCGGATGATGCAAAACAGTGTCGCGGGAGGTTCTGGGTACATGTCGTCAGGCCCCTCCCCCTCCGTCACAGCAACGGCAGACAATAGATTCGCGCCTTTTTACCTGGGTTACCTGTGCAGACAACATACCACGGCAAGCATGGAGCCCGCTCAGCTCACCGTCACCATATGTCCTCTGGGTGCCGGCAGACGTGGGACTGCATTGCTACACAGCAGCAGCAGCTAACTGCCTTTTGGCGGTAGACGGTGCAGTAGACTGGTAGCCTTCATCGGCGATCTGGGTGCTGGCAGCCGTAGGGCTGCATTGCACCAGCCCCTTGCCTTTTGGCAGTAGATGGTGTATTACGACTGGTAACCGTCCTATTACAAGTTGGATCATCGCACATAGAATCTTCCCTGAGCAGCAGATTGTGCAATAGGCCTGAAGGCCATCGTAATACACTAACTGCCAAGCGCCCAGTATTTGCTGCCAAGCACCCAGAAAGATGCCGAGGGCTATCAGTCACGCTGCACCGTCGTCTTAAGATGTAAAAAATAGATTTGCTCTGTATTCATTTGCTTCCCCCTCCCTCCGTCAAATCAACGGCCTGCTAAACCCAGGGTTTTCAGTTTAATCTTTGGGGGGACCATTCTGTGTGACAGTTGTTTGTGTTTCTCCCTGATGCACAGCCACCGTTCTTGATTTTAATTCCCTGTACCTGTACGCCATGTCGTCACTCGGCCCGCCCTCCCTCCCGCCCTCCCTCCTTCCCCTAGTCCATCAGATACTAGTTTCGCGCCTTTTTTCAGACCAGGCGCCATAGCTAGCACTGGGATCATGGAGCCCGCTCAGATCACCGCGGCAATTATGAGCACTATGAACACCACGCGCATTGTCCTGGAGTATATGCAGAGCCAGGACATGCCAAGGCGAAACTCAGACCAGCCGAGGAGGCGATTGCAGCGCGGCGAAGAGAGTGATGAGGAAATTGACATGGACATAGACCTCTCTCAAGGTACAGGCCCCAGCAATGTGGAAATCATGGTGTCACTGGGGCAGGTTCATGGCGTGGAACGCCGATTCTGGGCCCGGGAAACAAGCACAGACTGGTGGGACCGCATCGTGCTGCAGGTGTGGGACGATTCCCAGTGGCTGCGAAACTTTCGCATGCGTAAGGGCACTTTCATGGAACTTTGTGACTTGCTTTCCCCTGCCCTGAAACGCCAGGATACCAGGATGAGAGCAGCCCTCACAGTTGAGAAGCGAGTGGCGATAGCCCTGTGGAAGCTTGCAATGCCAGACAGCTACCGGTCAGTCGGGAATCAATTTGGAGTGGGCAAATCTACGGTGGGGGCTGCTGTGATCCAATTTGCCAGGGCAATGAAAGACCTGGTGATATCAAGGGTAGTGACTCTGGGCAACGTGCAGGCAATAGTGGATGGTTTTGCTGAAATGGGATTCCCAAACTGTGGTGGGGCCATAGACGGAACCCATATCTCTATCTTGGCACCGGAGCACCAAGCCACCGACTACATAAACCGCAAGGGGTACTTTTCAATGCTGCTGCAAGCCCTGGTGGATCACAAGGGACGTTTCACCAACATCAACGTGGGATGGCCGGGAAAGGTACATGATGCTCGCGTCTTCAGGAACTCTGGTCTGTTTCGAAAGCTGGAGGAAGGGACTTTCTTCCCGGACCAGAAAGTAACCGTTGGGGATGTTGAAATGCCTATCGTGATCCTTGGGGACCCAGCCTACCCCTTAATGCCATGGCTCATGAAGCCGTACACAGGCAGCCTGGACAGTAGTCAGGACCTGTTCAACTACAGGCTGAGCAAGTGCCGAATGGTGGTGGAATGTGCATTTGGACGTTTAAAAGCGCGCTGGCGCAGCTTACTGACTCGCTCAGACCTTAGCGAAAAGAATATCCCCATTGTTATTGCTTCTTGCTGTGCGCTCCACAATATCTGTGAGAGTAAGGGGGAGACATTTATGGCGGGGTGGGAGGTTGAGGCAACTCGCCTGGCCGCTGATTACGCGCAGCCAGACACCAGGGCGGTTAGAGGAGCACAGCAGGGCGCGGTGCACATCAGAGAAGCTTTGAAAACGAGTTTTGTGACTGGCCAGGCTACTGTGTGAAACTTCTGTTTGTTTCTCCTTGATGAACCCTCCAAACTTCCCCCCCCACCGACCCGGTTCACTCTACTTCCCTGTAAACCAACCACCCTACCCCACCCTCCCCTCCCCAATTCGAGCACCGCTTGCAGAGGCAATAAAGTCATTGTTTTTTCACATTCATGCATTCTTTATTAATTCCTCACAGAAGTAGGGGGATAATTGCCAAGGTAGCCTGGGATGGGTGGGGGAGGAGGGATGGAAAAGGACACACTGCATTTTAAAACTTTAACTCTTATTGAAGGCCAGCCTTCTGATGCTTGGGCGATCATCTGGGGTGGAGTGACTGGGTGGCCGGAGGCCCCCCCACCGTGTTCTTGGGCGTCTGGGTGAGGAGGCTATGGAACTTGGGGAGGAGGGCTGTTGGTTAAACAGGGGCTGTAGCGGTGGTCTCTGCTCCTGCTGCCTTTCCTGCAGCTCAACCATACGCTGGAGCATATCAGTTTGATGTTCCAGCAGACGGAGCATTGACTCTTGCCGTCTGTCTGCAAGCTGACGCCACCTATCGTCTTCAGCCCGCCACTTGCTCTTTTCAGCCCGCCATTCAGCCCGCCACCTCTCCTCTCGTTCATATTGTGCTTTTCTCATGTCTGACATTGACTGCCTCCACGCATTCTGCTGTGCTCTATCAGCGTGGGAGGACATCTGCAGCTCCGTGAACATATCGTCCCGCGTCCTCCGTTTTCTCTTTCTAATGTTCACTAGCCTCTGCGAAGGAGAAACATTTGCAGCTGGTGGAGGAGAAGGGAGAGGTGGTTTAAAAAAGACACATTTTAGAGAACAATGGGTACACTCTTTCATTACAAGGTCGCATTTTTCCTCTGCCTGCCGGTTTGGTATGAGAGATCACTCACGCAGTGCCCCAGGCAACATATTTCGGCTTGCAGGCAGCCATGGTAAGCCACAGTCTTTTGGCTTTTTTAACCTTCTTAACATGCGGGAAAGGTTTCAAACAGGAGCGCATTTCCCATATCAAGGATGAATTGGGTTGTCCATTTAAAATGGGTTTTCAATGTAAAAGGAGGGGCTGCGGTTTCCGGGTTAACATGCGGCACAAACCCAAGTAAACCACCCCCCCACACACACACACCCGATTCTCTGGGATGATCACTTCACCCCTCCCCCCACCGCGTGGTTAACAGCGGGGAACATTTCTGTTCAGAAGAGCAGGAACGGGCACCTCTGAATGTCCCCTTAATAAAATCACCCCATTTCAACCAGGTGACCGTGAATGATATCACTCTCCTGAGGATAACAAAGAGAGATAAGGAATGGATATTGTCTGCATGCCAGCAAACACCGGGACCATACGCTGCCATGCTTTGTTATGCAATGATTCCAGACTACGTGCTACTGGCCTGGCGTGGTAAAGTGTCCTACCATGGCGGACGGGATAAGGCAGCCCTCCTTTTGCAAAGAAATCTCTTGCAAAGGCTTTGGGAGTACATGAAGGATAGCTTTCTGGAGATGTCACTGGAGGATTTCTGCTCCATCCCCATACACGTTAACAGACTTTTCCAGTAGATGTACTGGCCGCGATTGCCAGGGCAAATTAATCATTAAACACGCTTGCTTTTAAACCATGTGTAATGTTTACAAATATTTACAAAGGTACACTCACCTGTGTGCCCTGAGGGTCTTGGGTGAGTTCGGGGGTTACTGGTTCCAGGTCCAGGGTCACAAACATATCCTGGCTGTTGGGGAAACCGGTTTCTCCGCTTCCTTGCTGCTGTGAGCTACCTACAGTACCTCCATCCTCATCTTCCTCGTTCCCCGAACCGTCTTCCCTGTGTGTTTCTCCATTGACGGAGTCATAGCACACGGTTGGGGTAGTGGTGGCTGCACCCCCTAGAATGGCATGCAGCTCCGCGTAGAAACGGCAAGTTTGCGGCTCTGCCCCGGACCTTCCATTTGTTTCTCTGGCTTTGTGGTAGGCTTGCCGTAGCTCCTTAACTTTCACGCGGCACTGCTGTGTGTCCCTGTTATGGCCCCGGTCCTTCATGGCCTTGGAGACCTTTTCTAATACTTTGCCATTTCTTTTACTGCTACAGAGTTCAGCTAGCACTGATTCATCTCCCCATATGGCGAGCAGATCCCGTACCTCCCGTTCGGTCCATGCTGGAGCTCTTTTGCGATCCTGGAACTCCATCACGGTTACCTGTGCTGATGAGCTCTGCGTGGTCACCTGTGCTCTCCACGCTGGGCAAACAGGAAATGAAATTCAAACGTTCGCGGGTCTTTTCCTGTCTATCTGGTCAGTGCATCTGAGTTGAGAGTGCTGTCCAGAGCGGTCACGATGAAGCACTGTGGGATAGCTCCCGGAGGCCAATAACGTCGAATTCCGTCCACACTACCCCAATTCCAACCCGCAAAGGCCGATTTTTATCGCTAATCCCCTTGTCGAAGGTGGTGTAAAGAAACCGGTTAAAAAGGGCCCTTTAAGTCGAAAGAAAGGGCTTCGTTGTGTGGACGTGTCCAGGCTTAATTCGATTTAACGCTGCTAAAGTCGACCTAAACCCGTAGTGTAGACCAGGCCTTACTCCCCCAAGTGGGATAAGGGAACCGCCAATGGCCTCTTCCCAGGTTAAGGGGCTTATGTTATTTACATAACATTGGGCATCTGGTAAGTCCCTTCTTCTTCACCTGAAATTACGGAGGCGTTCTCGTGGGAAGGACCCTAGCACTCGGAATTGTGGGAAGAGTCGGGCGGGATAACAGATACCTGATCAGTTAGCTGGTAATGCAATATAACCTTTGGTCCCACAAACCCAATGATGGCCTATTAAGGCCGGGAAGGGTTGGTTGCACCCATTTGTCACATAGATGCCTGCAAAGGAGGAGTAATATCCTCCAAAGGGCACAGGGTAATTCTCCTTACGAGGAGTGGTGTTATTTGCATGGCATTGAAAGATTGTATTGTTTTCAATAAGATTACTGTAGGGGGAACATGAGACTGATTTTTCTGTTTGATCCCAGGTCGAGAAAAAAATTCATATCCCTATACCCGGCCCGCCACTCTTTAGTTTTGTTCGAATAATCCCATATACCATTGGCCACAATAGGCTGAAGTTAGTGGCTTTTTCCCAGATCCAGCCCTGTCCCATTACACACCCAACACCAATGACCTTTTCCCTCCACCACACTTATCCATTTAGATACATTTATTTCCACCACTTCCCAAGTGTCATTGCTGTTCCATGTTTTGTTAAACGGAGGAGGTCCTCCAGTGAGGTCTGGGGAATTGAGTGGGATTGCCAAGACAGGAACACCAGTTTGAGAGTGGGCTGGGATGTGGCTGCAGACCCAGCATTTAGAAATATTAAGGGTCTGAGCTATCCACACTTGCTGCTGGATAAAAGAATTGTCATCGTCGACTCCCCAGACCTTAAGACACCAGCAGCCAAGGAACAGGCGCCACCAGAGGCGCATGTTGGAGGCAAGGCCCTTCTGGTTCTGACAACCTCAACTGTGGGAACCGCAGTCATGGTTTTACGTCCACCAGGCAGCAGGTGTTAGGCTCGCTACTGCTTCTTTTTGGGCCTTGCTTTAGGTCGTCATCTGCTTCTGGCAACCCTTACGAGAGCGTAGATTGTAAGGTATTGCAGGCTGTTCCTCTACGTCTTCTTCTGGAGTCAAAATTGACTCTGCGTGGTCCTGAGGTGATGATTGGTTCGCTGGGGGTGGTGCCTTCTTACACTGCGAAGCATGTATCCACGCTGCAATGGCAGACAGTTTAAAAGCCATTTGGGTAGTAAGCAGTACCTGATGATTCTTTGAGGTCCTTTAAGTCTCTTTACTACTTCTTCCTTGACTCTGGCTATAACAATGGCCTTCACACCTTATCTTTTCCTGATGCATACATTCCTCATTCACACAAACAGATTGAGAATACAAACAGTAGTATTTTATATTGAGCAAAAAGGCATTGCAAATTAAACCTTGCTAAGTTTTACAATCAATAACCAAGACAATTTATATTGAGACCCAGGCCTTTAATGTTCCTCTAATCTACTTAACATAGACACAATAGAGAATCCTGTTTCTTACTTACTAAACCTTAAAACAAAGAAATGTATATTTAACTAGAGTGCCTACTTTGTAATACATATAGGAAACCATAGTAGACATTATAACTTATTCTAAAACAATAGGGTGACCATAATCAGTCATAAGGATTGTTCTGGTCTGTCATTCCTTTCTGCTATTCAAAAAGGGTGGCTGACAGGATGAAATCAAATCATACATTAATTCTCATAGTACATTATAAAATCCAGCTCCTACATATCCCCCTTTTCTCTTTTGACACTAAGATTATTAATCGCCACTGTCACTTCTTATTTAGTTTGCGTAATAGAAAATACTGGGAGGTGATTTGGGCTTGTGGCTCTAGCTTTGCATACATTTGTTTTATCCAACAGCACATTTCAAACATTCCAATTAAACACATACAATTTAAAACCAAAAACAATTAGTAACATTAGTATGCTAGTAGTTGTGGGAGACGATTCAGAAAATGTTATACCAATGGTAAGCTGTTATATCTTTCTGCAGTGGCAATTCTTAACATGATGCCACTTGCATGTATAATATGACTGTTCGGTTTCCCACATTGCCTTTTTGTTTGTTTTAGGAACTATATTACCTTTTTACCTTTTTAAAACACAGTACTTACATTACATTTACATTTGCCTATTGGAAGGTTGCTAACACTTCCATTCTTTTATAACACTTTTCCCCAAGAATTAACACATACACATAGCCCATTATACAGTACTTTGGTCTTATTATTCATTTTATCCCACATACAGGAGCCTAGTGAGATGTCTTTACTACAGGGCTGTGGAGCAACAGGCATGGATAAGCATACCCACTGTTCAGGCATTAAATCCATGAGGTGGTGTACCTCAGTTTTTCCTCTACAGCAGACCAAGTTTACAATGTCTTTCCTGCTGTGTTAAGCTTTATATTTGTTCACAGGTAATAGCTGAAAAGCATCATTACCATAAAGGATTTTTCCAAAAATCATACACACTATACATTGTTACAGGGGTACTTATTAACATTAAATTTATTTCAGTTAAAGGTATCTTGTTATACCATGCCTTTTATTTAGACAATTTGTTTGCTGACGAGGTATGTCCTTTATTTGCAGTTTCTTTGTGCTGGCAGTTCTCTCCTTCCTTTATCAGTTAGGTAATTTGCATCAAGACAGGCTTGGCTTTTGGATTCAGTCATCAGCAGAGCTCAGAGACTCTGTCTTAAAAGGAACACAATTAACTTTTATCAGAGGTTTGATTACTTTTAACTCTTGCTTCCAAAACACGCACAGATCTGAAAAAGAAAACACAATCTATTGTGGCTCCTTTGGAGCCCTAATAGGATTTTAATTAAGTAGCATGTTTCATTTGCATTTCTTTTACCCCCTCTATAATATACACTGCACATTCCTTCTATACTTTAACTTTTAAAACATTAGCCATATTAATTTTTACACAAGGTGTAACTGTTTGTTTTGTTCTTACAGCGTTTTTATGTACCCTTATCAAAGTGACAGTCTGATTACACAGAGCCATTTTAAGGCTGTGTTTCTAACATTGCTTCTTTTTGTTTTGTGCACCTCACCCCTGCTGTTGCTTCAGAGGGCCACTGTCTTTATTCTTTTACTACAGCTCTCATCTGCTATTTTGTTACAAAAACAAACAAACAAAAAGAATCCAGAATCTCTTCCTATTCTTCTGATTTTGACTGCCCTGCTGCAGCCATGACTTGGTCTTTATTTAAAAACATTTCAAATTTTGTAAAGAATCAAGTTACCCCTTAAGGGTTAAATACCAAAGCCAACCAACACTGATTACCTGTGTCTGGCAAAAAGGTCTGTCAGTTTTGCAACTTTGAATTAAAGAGTCAAATGGATTTTTAGTGGCATTATAAACAAAACAAAACCAATTTATCTTAAGCCTACAAAACAGGAGTTTTACAAACCTCACATATTCCCACAGACAGACAGATACATACACATTTTCTTTTCCTTAACATCCCTTTTACACTGCTTTGTTTTTACATAGCTGTACGTAGCTTACATTATCTTTATACATTTGGAGCAGTTAAGTTCCAATAGAACCCCCCCCCTTATGTTCTTTTAGCAAATTTGACTAAATTGTTCATAGTCAAATGATTTTAATTAGATAGTCTCTTTACCTGGATTATTTACAGATATTCTTTTGGAAAAGGGCCCATTTTTCCTTTAGAATGGCTGCAAAGAAACCAAGAATTCTTTTAACAAGGTCCTTAACATTTTTACAAGGTTTAACTGCTTAATTCTCTCCAGCCTCTGTAGAGTTAACTTTTCACCCTCTTTCCTTTAATCACTTGTTTAACTAGGGTTACCATATTTTGTGCCTCCAAATGGAGGACACTCACAGCCCCCGCCCAACCCCGCCCCCTCCCCAAAGTCTCCGCCCCCTCCCCTGCTTCCCGCGAATATTTGATTCGCGGGAAGCCTGAAGCAGGTAAGGGGTGTGTGTGGGGGGGAGGAGGCGTGGCCCAGGCTGGCCCCCCGGCGTTTCCAGCCTGGGTCGGCTCGGGCCCTGGGGTGCCGGCCCCCGCCGACCACCCCCGGCCCGCCCAGCACTGCCGGCCCCCGGCAGCCCGGCGCACCCCCCGGCTCCCGGCCCCGCGGGCCCGGCTCCCAGCCGACCCGGCTCCCCGCCGGCCCGGCTCCCCGTGGGCCCGGCTGACTGGCTCCCCGCGGGCCCGGCTGACCCGGCTCCCCGCCGGCCCGGCTCCCCGCCGGCCCGGCTGACCCGGCTCCCCGCGGGCCCGGCTGACCGGCTCCCCGCCAGCCCGGCTCCCCGCGGGCCCGGCTGACCGGCTCCCCGCCGGCCCGGCTCCCCGCCGGCCCGGCTCCCCGCGGGCCCGGCTCCCCGCGGGCCCGGCTCCCCGCGGGCCCGGCTGACCGGCTCCCCGCCGGCCCGGCTCCCCGCCGGCCCGGCTGACCCGGCTCCCCGCCGGCCCGGCTCCCCGCGGGCCCGGCTGACCCGGCTCCCCGCGGGCCCGGCTGACCCGGCTCCCCGCGGGCCCGGCTGACCGGCTCCCCGCCGGCCCGGCTCCCCGCGGGCCCGGCTGACCGGCTCCCCGCGGGCCCGGCTGACCGACTCCCCGCCGGCCCGGCTGACCGGCTCCCCGCGGACCGGCTCCCCGCCGGCCCGGCTGACCTCCCGATTTTCCCGGACATGCCCGGCTTTTGGGGATTTCCCCCCGGACGGGGATTTGAGCCCCCAAAAGCCGGACATGTCCGGGAAAATCCGGACGTATGGTAACCCTAGTTTAACTCCCAAAATGACACCTTTATCAACTCAGATTTCACCATTTTAAGTATTGTTCCAGGGGTTCATGCTTGCACTTATTCCTGACACTATGCCCTTAGGGCTTCCAACCTGTTTTTCAGTTTCTTTATCTGTCGCTTGCCTGCTTGTCTGGGCCCCGATCCTGCTTTCTCCAATGAACCATTTTTGTGAGTGATATTGTGGTCATTTCACAATTTTGAAAGAAATGTTTAAGGAAAGGGACCAGGAAGGGTGGGGGCTAGTTGAGGAGCCCACCCTCCTTGCTGAATTGGTAGTGGAACACTAAAGAATCAGTTTCTGAGGCAGACAATGAAGGGGAACAAAACAAGGGGCTTTTTGTCCTTTTTACAATGAGATGGGAGTATGAAGGGGGTTGGGATCGATCCGGGGTGGTGTGGTGTGTGTGTGTGTTTTTGAGAACAGGGTAAAGGGGAGCGCTCGGTCTGGTGGTGGGAGAGGAGGCTTTTAATAAAGCTTTTAACTTATTATTTGAATATTTGAGAGAGGTGAGTTTTGATTTTGTCCACCTATGATTTGTCTCTTCCCACCACTGGATGAAACAATTAACCTCTCCTTTAGAATCATAGAATATCAGGGTTGGAAGGGACCTCAGGAGGTCATCTAGTCCAACCCCCTGCTCAAAGCAGGACCAATCCCCAACTAAATCATCCCAGCCAGGGCTTTGTCAAGCCAGGCCTTAAAAACCTCCAAGGAAGGAGATTCCACCACCTCCCTAGGGAACCCATTCCAGTGCTTCACCACCCTCCTAGTTAAAAAGTTTTTCCTAATATCCAACCTAAACCTTCCCCACTGCAACTTGAGACCATTACTCCTTGTTCTGTCATCAGGTACCACTGAAAACAGTCTAGAGATCCATCCTCTTTGGAACACCCTTTCAGGTAGTTGAAAGCAGCTATCAAATCCCCCTTCATTCTTCTCTTCTGCAGACTAAACAATCCCAGTTCCCTCAGCCTCTCCTCATAAGGCATGTGCTCCAGCCTCCTAATAATTTTTGTTGCCCTCTGCTGGACTCTCTCCAATTTTTCCACATCCTTCTTGTAGTGTGGGGCCCAAAACTGGACACAGTACTCCAGATGAGGCCTCACCAATGTCTAATAGAGGGGAATGATCACGTCCCTCAATCTGCTGGCAATGCCCCTACTTATACAGCTCAAAATGCCGTTAGCCTTCTTGGCAACAAGGGCACACTGTTGACTTATAGCCAATTTAGTTTTAGGTTGGCCGAGTTTGTCTTTTAAGATGTCCACTCAGTCCTTGTCCCAAGATCCTAACAGTGGCCACTGAGTTTTGGGATCTCCCTGAGTTAGCCTAGACCATTTTTCCAGGAATTTACAGGAGTCCGGACTCTTCCTAAAATGCGCCGGCGTCCCTTTAGAGAACTGCCCCGACTTAGACGTCTGGTTACCCATACAAGAGGACTTTACACACACCAATCACACAAGAAGGAAATTCGGGTTCGTCAGAGCGATGCCTGGTGCAACACACAAAAGGAGCCCACAGGCTACTGCCTCAATCGCCCTTGCTTTCACACCAAGGGTTTTACCCAAGGTGTGGTGCGGCTGCGATTGTGCAGATTTCACTCACTCAGACCGCGGGGACAGGAACCCCTTGGTTGGCCGATCCCCGGACGGAGATGGCACCCAGGCTCAAACACTCCACAGAAGGACGGATAGACACAGAGACAGGACAGTCCTCAGTCCGGACAAAACACAGAAATAATTTCCTGATGTCAGATCCCGGGATCCCTACCAGAACAGAGTGGGAACCAACAGGTTCGATGGCGTAGACTTCACTGTGGTCGTGCGCCCTTCCATTTTGGAGGAGGACTGCTCAGGCCACATGCCCAGGTGCCACTGCCCCGGTCGTCCTACAAAAATGGTCAGGAATTACACGACCCCAGTGAAGACGGTTGCTATCTCAGTGGGACCTCCAAATTGTCAAAGTTAGACTCAGGACTCACTGAATTGTCAGACCACTCTGTTTTATTAGCACAGCACTCTGCTAATACATTCAGATATTGTGAGCCCCCATGCAAGACCCAAACGGTCTTATTTATACAGATAAAAGGGTGCGAACTAAACAAAGGAACAAAGAGAGCAAAATTTTAAAATTTACCTGAGGCACAACATGCATATCCTACTTCCTTACTAACTCTTATCGATCTAAGGCTAATACTTCACCAATCGCCCTTAAGTGGAGCAATTGTTCTATCTCAGGGTTCGGCAACCTTGCAGAAGTGGTGTGCCAAGTCTGCATTTGTTCACTCTAATTTAAGGTTTTTGCCTGCCAGTAATACATTTTAATGTTTTTAGAAGGTCTCTTTCTCTAAGTCTATACTATATAACTAAACTATTGTTGTATGTAAAGTAAATAAGGTTTTTAAAATGTTTAAGAAGCTTCATTTAAAATTAAATTAAAATGCAGATCCCTCTGGACCGGTGGCCAGGACCCGGGCAGTGTGAGTGCCGCTGAAAATCAGCTCGCATGCCACCTTCGGCACGCGTGCCATAGGTTGCCTACCCCTGTTCTATCTTAATGTCTGCTTTCCTGACACCTGGATCGCAGCATTTCTCATTTCTACTTAAAGTCACAAACAGCATTCTTTAATTCATTCTATTTCTTTAATATAATTAATTTCACTTTCACATGTGTTAGCAAAGCCGTGAGGTTGCCTCACAGGATGTAGTCCGCTAGGACTCAGCTCTGTCATTTCCATGCCTTGCTTAGGACAGTGACTTCAGACCCAGCTTGGGGGATGGGAAGCGTAGTCTGTAACCCATTGCTGCTCTCACAAATGCAGTGTGTTGTCACTTAGTCTAGTGCTAAAGCAAGGGACCCATTGGTCCGGAGCCAGTTGGCCATAGCTGGAGCAAACACAACTTGGCAATAAATCTCCCTACTAAAAACCATCAACAGCCTTGTTGCTCTGAGTCCAACATGGACTGGGTCAGTTCCAAGGGAATGTCATTCTCCTCTTCTCCCCTGCCTGCTTCCCTCCCTCAGTTTATATCAAGGCCTTGCCTTTCCTCCGGAGAGCCAGGAGAGTCTGTCTCAGACTCCCTGAGTGGTCAACAGACGTGATTCAGAAAGACAAGCCCAAGGAGAGCCATGTGTTCAGGCGGCCTGCAGTCTGCAGGGCTGTAATACGTGGGTCTGATTCCGGTGGTTGGGCTGGGTGTAAGGTGGCTGGGGGGTGATATTCAGGAGGTCAGACTAGATGATCTGGTAGTTCCTTCTGGCCTTAAACACTGAAGACTCAGCCTTCCCTTCCCCAGGGAAAGCTCCTTTGCTTCCAGCTTGGCTGCAGTCCTCAGGTCTTGCAAACACTGCTCCTTCAAAGACCAGAAGAGACAGGTCCTCTTTGTGTCAGAGCAGCTGCTGCCTCACCTCTATTTCCTGTTGTCTCCGGACGATTGGAAAAAGGCAAATATAGTGCTCATATTTAAAAAAAGGAAGAAAGAGAACCTGGAGAACTACAGGCCTCACTTCAGTCCCTGGCAAAATCATGGAGCAGGTCCTCAAGGAATCCATTTTAAAGCACTTGGAGGAGAGGAAGGTGATCAGGAACAGTCAACATGGATTCACCAAGGGCAAGTCATGCCTGACCAACCTGATGGCCTTCTATGATGAGATAACTGCCTCTGTGGATATGGGGAAAGCGGTGGATGTGATATATCTTGACTTTAGCAAAGCTTTTGATATGGTCTCCCACAGTATTCTTGCCAGCAAGTTAAAAAAGTATGGATTGGATGAATGGACTATAAGGTGGATAGAAAGCTGGCTAGATTGTTGGGCTCAATGGGTAGTGATCAATGGCTCGATGTCTAGTTGGCAGCTGGTATCAAGTGGAGTGCCCCAGAGGTCAGTCCTGGGGCCGGTTTTGTACAACATCTTTATTCATGATCTGGATGATGGGATGAATTGCACCCTCAGCAAGTTCGCAGATGACACTAAACTGGGGGGAGAGGTAGATATGCTGGAGGGTAGGGATAGGGTCCAGAGTGACCTAGACAAATTGGAGGATTGGGCCAAAAGAAATCTGATGAGGTTCAACAAGGACAAGTGCAGAGTCCTACATTTAGAAAGAAAGAATCCCATGCAGCGCTACAGGCTGGGGACCAACTGGCTAAGCGGCAATTCTGCAGAAAAGGACCTGGGGATTACAGTGGACAAGAAGCTGGATATGAGTCAGCAGTGTGTCCTTGTTGCCAAGAAACCAACGGCATATTGGGCTGTATTAGTAGGAGCATTGCCAGCAGATCGAGGGAAGTGATTATTCCCCCCCTATTCGACACAGGTGAGGCCATACCTGGAGTATTGCATCCAGTTTTGGTCCCCCCACTACAGAAGGGATGTGATTAAATTGGAGAGTCTAGTGGAGGGCAATGAAAATGATTAGGAGGCTGGGGCACATGACTTACGAGGAGAGGCTGAGGGAACTGGGGTTATTTAGTCTGCAGAAGAGAAGACTGAGGGGATTTGATAGCAGCCTTCAACTATCTTAAGGGGGGTTCCAAAGAGGATGGAGCTCGGCTGTTCTCTGGTGGCAGATGACAGAACAAGAAGCAATGGTCTCAAGTTGCAGTGAGGGAGGTCTAGGTTGGATATTAGGCAACACTATTTCACTAGGAGGGTGGTGAAGCACTGGAATGGGTTACCTAGGGAGGTGGTGGAATCTCCTTCCTTAGAAGTTTTTAAGCCCTAGCTTGACAAAGCCCCGGCTGGGATGATTTAGTTGGTGTTGGTCCTGCTTTGAGCAGGGGATTGGACTAGATGACCTCCCGAGGTCTTTTCCAACCCTAATCTTCTATGATTCTATGATGGTTTCTGCAGCTGGAGGGTGCTTCCAGAGTTGCCACCTTGGGCAGATGTTGCAGGGCAGGGCAGATGTTAAGCCCACTAAACAGTATTTCGCTGCCCTAGGTGCTTCCCACCCCAAACTGTCTGGAGGGGTATCCAGCTAGCATAGTGATGGTGCAGTGGCTGCTGACATAGGGAGGCAGGGACTTAGAGGAGCATATTTCCCACACCCAAGTTGGGCAGCTGGGCCAGAGTTGGGCAGGTGTGGCAGTTCTCAGCTGCTGAAGGAGAGGCAGCAGCTACCCTTAAAGAGACAAACCATCTGAAACTGGGCTTTAGGAGCAGAGGGACCAGAGCTTCACTGGTGTGGCTGGTTGAGGGGTGGCGAATTCAAGGGGAGCCCCAAAGAATAAGCCTATATTTCCCCCAACACAGTCATGCATACGAAATGACAGCACTAGACAATTACTCTCAGTACCTTTTAGATACCTCTATGGCCTCTTGTTACCACAGCATCTGTGCATCTCGCCACCTTTTATTTATCATCCCACACCTGTGTGGGTAGGGCTATTATCCCCATTTTACAGATGGGAAACTGCAGCACAGAGAGACTATGGGCATGTCTACACCAAAAAAAAAGGTATGTTATTAACTCAGGTTAGCCAGCTCAGGTTAAAATAGCAGTGAAGATGCAGCATCTCTGCTTTTAATTTGTGTTAGCAGCTCAAGTTAAAACCTGTAGGGCAGCCTGTGATCGAACTCCGGCTGCCAAGTTAGTGTGTCTTCACTGCTATTTTAACCCCAGTTAGCTAATCTGAAGGTATGTCTACACTACCTGCTGGATCGGCGGGTAGTGATCAATCTATCAGGGATCGATTTATCGCATCTAGTGTAGACGCGATAAATTGATCCCTGATTGCTCTGCCGTCAACTCCTGTACTCCACCGCGGCAGAGGCGGAAGCGGAGTTGACAGGGAAGCAGCGGTAGTCCACCCCGCGCCATGAGGGCACGAGGTATGTCGACCTAAAAAATACGTCGACTTCAGCTATGCTGTTCTCGTAGCTGAAGTTGTGTATCTTAGGTCGATCTCTCCTCCCACCCCACCCCCTCCCCCAGTGTAGACCAGGCCTGAGTTAAGAGGTCACCTTTGCATGCAGTGTAGACATGCCCCAAATGATTTAGCCAAGGTGACACAGGAAGCCTGTGACAAAACAGGGAGTTAAACCTGGGCCCCCCATGGCCAGCACTCTAATCGCTGGATTATCCTTCCCCTCTGGGTTAGGTGGTACTGTCAAGAAAACCAACACGGTATTTTAAAAAAAACATCTGTTCCACAGTTAAGCTTGGTAGGTCAGCTCCTCAGCTGGTGTCTGTTAGCATAGCTGTAGTGATCCCTATGGCACTATCCCCATACCCACCAGCAGAGCTCAGTCCCGGGCAGGCTACATGGAAATAGTTTGCATTGCTGTGAAATCAAGACCCTGGATTTACTCACTCTGGATATTTTTTGCAAATGTGTTAAGCAGCAGGAATTGAACCCACGTCTTGAGCGCCAGGCCACTAGATCAACCTTCCCCCTGGACTTGGGGTGACAACAGAAGTACTATAGGAAACAATACTGCCTGGGAACACTGATGCCCTAATACGTCTCTTCCATCTCTGGGCTCCAGGATTTTTTATTCAGTGCTGCAGCACCATAATACCCTGTCCCTATATTCTTATGTGGCCCACATTAGGATAAAGCCTTCCATTGCATTGAAGTAAAGGGATTTGCCTAATCATTTACTCATGAACCAGCAGGGAGCTTTGCAAAGCCATCCTGTGCATCCTATTCTCCAGTTTTTCCTTTATCTGACTTCCAGTCCAATGGAAATGTTTAGGTAACAGCATGGAGGTAACAAAACACACAAGTGCATCCATCTCTGGCTTGGAGCACCTGTTGGGCAAGGGAGCTGGGCTGAAGTTTCCAAGTGCCAGCAGAGCTCCTGGAAACTCCTCTTCATCCAGCTGATGAAAACTACCCAAACACGTCTGACTGGGAACAGGTGATGATGGCTCTAGACTTGCCAAGGTCTGAAATATTCCAATTTCCAGTGTTCTGGGTGCATTTCCTCTGATTGTGCCTCCCTTCCTGTTAGGATTTCTGGTTAGTGCAGAGTTCTTTCCAGTTCACAAACTTTACATGGGCTCTTCCCCCTCCTTCTGTCAACCCTCCCCAAAGAATCTGGAGCTTTGCCAACCTGCGAGTGACTTGTTCATAGCAATCTCTCTGCAGCACTGTCTTCATGTAGCACAGCTCCTGTTGCATGAGAAATAAGTGACAAGTTCTCAGACGATTTTAAATAAACTACCCCAGTTACCTTCCATCACTGGCACGTCTGCTGGAGGGACGGGAGGAGGGGAGGGGCAGGATCTGAACAGTGTCACTTAAAATACAAGTCTATAGAAACAGGAAAATGTGATGGGGGGATGTTTTTCTTCGTAGCCCCAGTTCAAGGGATATTGACCTAGTGGGAAGGTGCAGACGTTCCTGTCATCGGTGTGGGAGAGTAATTGGACTGATTCTTCCTTTTCCCTCCCTAGGTAAATTTCCGTGGCTCTGGGAACAGCAGAAGTTGCTGGACAGAACGCACTCACATTGAGAAGCGTCTCTTGGTTCTGATCGTGGTTCTGGCACTCAGCCTCTTGGCCTGTGTCTTAGCCCTGGGATTCCAGTACAGAGATAGTAAGTCCTTCATTTGCATGGGATCTATGTATGGTAGCTGTAGGGTGACTGTGTGGAGAGCACTGATGGCAGCTGCTATGGAAGTGAGCCAGGGGTAACAGCTGAGCTCCTCGTGGGCAAGTCAGATCACAGCATCCTTGCTATAAGACTCAGAGAGCTCAGGTTTGAAATAGGGATGAAGGCAAAACCACCTTCCCCTGCAGCAAGGGCCTTTCTGGGTCAGGGCTGAGAGATGCTGACAAATGTGGCTGGAAGGAGGATTCCATTCTCTGGGGCATCAGGCAACGCTTTGACCAGCACTGCACTCCTCTGGGTGGGGCAGAGGGAAATAAAGATTGCTTTGCATACCTAGTTCAAGATGTGTAAAGAACTTGTGAACTCCTCCCCCTTCCCCCTCCCACCCCATCTGAATTTTAAGGGCAACAGTCCCCTGGCTCTAGTCAGCCAGATTCTCCCTGGCATTGGTAGGAAGTGGCACCATGGTAAAATAGGAGTGACTTTAAGCCCTGTCATCCTGCATTGCTTGCCCCTGCAGTGAGATGCTGTAGGATAGTTTGGGAGTCCCAACACCCGTTTTTAGGGGATCTGAGACCCTAACTAAGGGAGGGAGGAAATGAGGAATGAGACTCACTTGCCAAGAGAAGTAGCCAAAAGGTCCAATTGTACATGTGCCCAGATACCGGAAGTGTCTTGTCCATTGGGTTTGGCTCAGACTCTGACCCACCTTGATGCTGAAGCCTTCCCAGCGAACTCTGTTTTCAACCAAGGCACCAGGCCAAACTGTTTGGATGCCTCCAGAGTGGCTTGTGGTCTGATATTCTGCCCCTTCCCTTCCAGGGCCATCCAAGTCATGTCTGACGGAAGCCTGCATCTCCGTGACCAGCTCCATCCTGAGCTCTCTGGACCAGTCAGTGAGCCCCTGCGAGGATTTCTTCAAATATGCCTGTGGTGGGTGGATGAAGGGAAACCCCATGCCCGATGGCCACTCACGCTGGGGCACCTTCAACAACCTCTGGGAGCACAACCAGGCCATCATGAAGCACCTTCTAGGTAAGTGTCTTCTTATGTACCACCCATGAGGCAAGGTGGCCATTCACTAGCAGGAGAGGAAAAGCAGCAGGAATCCAGGGACTGGGGAGATGCCCCTCAGCTGATCCTTCCTTGTGACTCTGGGGTGCTGACTTGCCATCTCCATGAACCTGGATAGGCTAGTCCCAGTAAAGATCCTACTCCATCTGAGAGAGGTGAAGGTTACAACGTTGCCTCAGAGAACTATAGTATCTGGGCAATGCTCTCCTATGCTGCAAGATAGGCCAGGAGCCAAGCAAGCTCTACCAAACAATCTCTTTCCACCTCTCTGTGGGGACCTCTTGCAAGTGCATGTTCTGCAGCTGGGTGGGACCAGCCCTGCAGCATCATTTCCCAGTGCTAACTTTGCCAGAAGCAAACTCTGCCTTGCGTTCAAATGGCTCCTGGATCTTTCACTTCCAAAAAATGAAGGGTCCAGGGTGACATGGCGGGGGCTAGGGGAGGATGATTGCAATGCTATCTGTCAGTTGATAAGAGGGCAGTGGCTTGGGTTTTTGCTCCTGCTGGGTTTCCACAATAATTATGGACATGATTTGGTCATGGAGGTCACGGATTCCATGACTTTAACAGATGTCCGTGAGTACTTCAGTCTCAGCCCCAGGCAGTGGGGCTCAGGGAGGGAGCACCACCTCCACCTCCTGACTCACCTCAGCGGGCCATCCATCCTATAGGTCAGTCAGTGTCAACGCCTCCGAGCCCAGTGGAGATTTTTGGTTGCTATGATCATACCCTGATTTTGTACATTTTTACCATGGCTGATCAGTGAATTTTGCCTAATTTTACCATGACAAAATCTTATCCATAACATTAATAAAAGTAGCCCCTATCCAAGATCTAGGTGCCCTGACGTGTAACAAAATTAAAATCAATACTGTCTTTCCCCTGACACCAAGACCTGAGAACTGAATCTTTTAGAAAATACACAGCTTCCCCCCCCCGCCCGCGTCCCACAGATCTAACCCCACCCAGCACAGAAGCTTGCAACATGTCCCAGGGTTGCTGGAGGCATAGATATAGTATAGATGAACTCCACAGCATGCCCTGAAGATCCAAATATCCAAGCTATTTCAGAGCTGAGGACCCCTCACTAAGAAAGCTCAACTCCCAGCCCTCACTCCTTTAAATTAGGTGGATCCGGCATGAGTGGCTTTGCATGCTGCAGCTCTGAAGATATGGTGCGATGGGAGAGATGCCTCTACTGAGTAGAAAGGTCCTGTCTGTTGTGGACCTGGGTGAGCGAGACAAGTTACCCAAAAAGAGAAATCTGAGTGTCTCTGGGGGACTGAGAGTCCTGTGCTGGTGGAAGAAACTCTGAAGCAGTGGGGGTGCCGAGCTGCAGGGGAGCATCGTCCACCCGCCTAATGGGAGTGTCGAAGAACAAGGGGCTATGGAGGATCCCATAAAACATGACGCTCCTCCTGAGCAGCTCTCTATAGTTCTCCCAGGGCTTTGTCCTCTGATTTAAGCCTTGGAACATGGGCACCTCCCTGCCTGTACACTAAGGGAGCGGTCGCCATATGCTGTGTGCCGGCAGCCGCCAGAGGAGTTAGCCTCTCTCCGGTGCCAGCTCCAGCCAAGGCAGGATATGATCCAACAGCTCAGATGTGGCGTCTGTGGGCTCAGCCAGGAAACCAGATCTTTCCCATATTTATTTTTCTTTACGCCCCCAGGATTTTTGACTTTCGTGTTCATCGCTTTGTCTGGGACCGAGGAGAGTTTGCCGAGTGAGTTTGAGGCCCCACCCCCTCACTGTGGAGAGAGCCTCTTTGTTTCATTAACCAAGGCAGGAGCCAAATGCGGAACTGCCAAGTTGTTTTGAGGGGCATAACAATCCAGGCCAGGATCTTCTGTCCTTGCTTCCAGACACTCCTGGCTAAGGAAGCCCCTTGGTATCTGGTCAGGACGGAGCTCCTTGTCTCTTACTCGAAGCAGTGTTGAAATTCAGTGGCCTGGTAGGAAGCTCACTCTCCGTTAGTCTGAGCTCCTTTCGTTGGGCATTCTAGGACTCCTCTCTGGATTCCAGGCTTAGCTTGTTCTCTCACACAGACACAACAGTCCAGCATTTGATGGGTTTGCTGCAGTTGACTGGCCACAAACCCATTTTCATGTGGGCACGTAAGTAGGGTGTGAGACAGTTCTGAGATACAGCTGTGGTTCTGACCCACTTCAAGTGCCACATTCAGCTCTGGGCAGACACAGCCTCAGTGTTGCTGGGGTAGCTGAGAAGATAGCAATGGCTGCAGGGCCCTCATGACAGAGACACTTGCTCCTGGGACATCTAAGAAAATCACTACCTCTGGACTTTCCCTCCCTCAATCATTATTTGCAAACCCTAATACCAAATCCCATTGGAAGGGCCTACTTCGCTTATTGAGCTAGTCTGAGACAGAACCTGCCCCCAGCACAGGCTAGTCAAGTACCTTGGATTAAACTCCCTGCATATAAAACTAGAGTCTCTTCAGGCTAACGCCTAGTGCTCACTATGGCTGTTGCTTATGCTGGTGCAGGTTCAAAGGGGAGGCTGCTTGTGTCTCCCCTATACAGGATTTGGGGGCAGGTCATGTGGCCCTGGGGCTGCCCCAACTTGTGCCACTATTTCAATACCCCATGCAGCTTTCTTTGTAGGATCATAGAACTACAGGGCACAAATCCACCCTGGCCGTCTCTTTTCTCTGGCCACCTGCACTTTCCTTTGGCTTTCCCCAGCACATCTCCTGCAGAGATGGAGCTGTCTGTGTCAGAAGTAGGAGTTCTCCTGTGCTTAGTTGGGACTTACTCCTGTCCTACAGCCCCTTTTGCAACAGCCTCACTGGCTCCGCCAGTCCACGGAGGTGGCCTGGAGAATGGAGGAGAATTGCTGCCAGGTTTATGGCTAGGGAAAGGGCCCCTTTTAGATGTCTCAGCAGACTGAGAATGATAACTCTGCCTTCCTCCTGGGACATCCAGCCTAGCATGGATCCTGCAGACCTGGTCACAAGGTCCACATTATAGTAGAGAAACTTTTATCACTTGCAGCAGCAAACCCAGAAGTGGTCTTGCTCAGATGCTCTCTCCTCCTGCTCTAAAACTCCTTGCAAGCTTCCCCAGAGAGGAAAGGGTAACTCATGCTTCCCTGGAGCCCTCATTCCTCTGATTCTGGAGCAGAATGGGCTTTGCAGCATCCCCCTCTTTCTATGATGAAATCTTCTTGCCCAAAGATGGGGATAACTTGCAGTGAGAGGGAGATGGGGAATTCCTAAGGGAAATGCAGAGAGGAAGGTTAGATGGGGACAGGGAATGTTATTATGAGCGACTAAACTAGCACAAAATCTCAGCGGTGAGTTGCACAAGCTTAGGCTAGCCAGCCCCGTGAATTAACGGGTGGGTTAATGCAGTGGCTCTTAACCTTTCCAGACTATTGTACCCCCTTCAGGAGTCTGATTTATCTTGCATACCCTAAGTTTCACCTCACTTAAAAAATACTTGCTTACAAAATCAGACATAAAATACAAAAGTGTCACAGCACACTATTACTGAAAAATTGCTGACTTTCTCATTTTTACCATATAATTATCAAATAAATCACTTGGAATATAAATATTGTACCTATATTTCAGTGTATAGTACATAGAGCGATATAAACAAGTCATTATCTGTATGACATTTTAGTTTTTCCTGACTTCCCTAGTGCTTTTTACATATCCTGTTGTAAAACTAGGCAAATATCTAGATGAGTTCATGTACCCCAGGGATACGCATACCCCTGGTTGAGAACCACTGGGTTAATGACTGCAAACCGCAGTGATTGTATGCAAGAAACACATGTCCCTGCTGAGGCAGTACAATTGGCTTGAGGAGAGAAGAGATTCATCTCTCTGTTGCCCCCTGGTGGCAGCAAGCTGGCATCTGTTCCAAAGAGTGGCCCCCATTCTAGGCTCCCATCACAGAATCGTAGGACTGAAAGGGACCTTGAGAGGTCATCTAGTCCAGTCCCCTGCTTCATGGCAGGACTAAGTATTATCTAGAGCATCCCTGACAGGTGTTTGTCTAACCTGCTCTTAAAAATCTCCAATGATGGAGATTCCACAACCTCCCTAGGCAATTTATTCCAGTGCTTAACCACCCTGACAGTTAAGAAGTTTTTCCTAATGTCTAACCAATCATGAGGTTACATTTGCAGCAAGGCCCTATTGGGACTGGGGGGGTAGGGGATATGGAGTGCTGGCTGTTGGTGGCATGTATCCACATAGTGTGATTCTACCTGGCATGAACCTGGGCTGGATCAAAGGTCCCACCAGCAGAGAAAGCCAAGCCTTTGTGACTGCTCACGACTTTGTTGTTGATTTCTAATCTGAGCAACTTCTCCCTGCCAGGTGCATCTTTCTGAGCCAAGAGGTTGTGCTAAGAGTAGGGCTCCAAGGAAAAACAGGGAAGTGACTTTCAATCAGACAAGAGAGAGCTACCTGCAGCTGGGTGCTGTTGGCTCCCATGGGCTTCATAGATAGGGTTACCATATTTTGTGCCTCCAAAAGGAGGACACTCCACGGGGCCCTGGCCCCGCCCCCGCCCATGCCCCAACTCCGCCCCTTCCCCAAAGTCTCCGCCCCCTCCCCTGCTTCCCGCGAACATTTGATTCGCGGGAAGCCTGAAGCAGGTAAGGGGGGTGTGGGGAGAGGAGGCGCGGCCCAGGCTGCCCCCCCCCCCCCCCGGCGTTTCCAGCCTGGGTCGGCTCGGGCCCTGGGGTGCCGGCCCCGGGCCCGGCCCCCGGCCGACCACCCCCGGCCGCCCAGCACCGCCGGCCCCCGGCGGCCCGGCGCACCCCCCGGACACGCAGCACCACCGGCCCCCGGCGGCCCAGCACCGCCGGCCCCCGGCCGCCCAACGCCGCCGGCGGCCCGGCGCACCCCCCGGCCGCCCAACACCGCCGGCCCCTGGTGGCCCCCGGCGGCCCGGCGCACCCCCCGGCCGCCCAGCACCGCCGGCCCCCAGCCCCAGGCCAGCCCCCGGCCCAGCGGCGCCGGATTTTCCCGGACATGTTCGGCTTTTTGAGATTTCCCCCCGGACGGGGATTTGAGTCCCAAAAAGCCGGACATGTCCAGGAAAATCTGGACGTATGGTAACCCTATTCATAAATCCATGCTGATTGCTGCGTGCTCTCAGCATGTGAAAGGAGAAGTGGGGAAATTGCATCTGTACAGCTGCAGCCCTCAGGGCAGTGTTTGTGCAGACTTTGAGCAAACAAATGGGTCCTTATCAGTGCTATTGACTCAAAGAACCGGGCTGGTTCTGAGGATAATTATCTATAGGAGGATAGTGAGGAAGTTCTTGCTTCATTGGAGGGGTGTGGCGCAGAGCTGTGTTCCTCTAGTCCAGGGGTCGGCAACCTTTCAGAAGTGGTGTGCCGAGTCTTCATTTATTCACTCTGATTTAAGGTTTCGCATGCCAGTAATACATTTTAAGGTTTTTAAAAGGTCTCTTTCTATAAGTCTATAATATATAACTAAACTATTGTTGTATGTAAAGTAAATAAGGTTTTTAAAATGTTTAAGAAGCTTCATTTAAAATTAAATTAAAATGCAGAGCCCCCCGGACCGGTGGCCAGGATCTGGGCAGTGTGAGTGCCACTGAAAATCAGCTTATGTGCCGCCTTCGGCACCCGTGCCATAGGTTGCCTACCCCTGCTCTAGTCTCTGATCCATTGTAGACTGCAGGGTACATTTTGCACTTAGTGTCAGGGTCACAGTAGATATGCCACATACCAAGTGGACTGAAAAGGGATATAGCATCAAGCAGAGCAGTTCTGCATGGGATTGGTTTTTTAATTTAAAGGGACCTGGGATAGTAAAAACATGCAGGCAGGTTCCAGTTGCCCCCAGCTGGGGTTTGTGTAATCACTGCAGATCTCTAATCTAAAACAAAATTCAGTTACACCACAGAGCAAAACATTAGTTATAACATTTCAGGGCAGTTGCGGCCATCAGAGAAATCTGACCTGCTAATGTTAAGTGAAACCGGCAGTGCTAATAACAAACATATGTGCTGGAGACAAGACTCCCATTGCTGCCCTAGACCTACACGGTGTCCATAGCTGCTGCGGTCTTAGCAAGAAATGCCCCCCAAATCACAAACTGTTCTGTCTGGGACCATCGGGATGGCTTGAGAGTAAATTTTAGGTAGCAATGAAACCAATTCAGAACAGGCAGCAGGAAGTCAGAGCTAGCTTGGGAACCTATTGGTCCGTCTTCCGGAACTGGGATTAGCCACTAAGACATGTATCCCAGCTGAGGCCACTGGCCATGTTTGTTGCCTACAGGGGGCATGTGCTCCAGAGCTCAAAAGAGCACCTCAGAGTTTAGCTAGGTTGCAGAAGGCAACTTCTCCCTAAAGAGGGAAGGTATGAGCATATGGTTACCCCACTCCCACAAAGTTCCAGTAGTCCACAGAATTTTATTCTATTTTATTTTATTTTTGTTGTCTCCATACATACAAGCCCACTCATTCCATGACTGTTACAGGCTGTATGTGAGTTCTTCTCTGCTGGATAGAGCCCTAAGAATATATAAAATGTAGCCACAATTTATCTTAGATGGGATGCATTTATTAAATACATTTACATAATCAAGCTTCTACCCAGCCTGGGTTCCAGATTGATCTCTGTTATTTACCAGGGTCTTTGGCTCCCTTTGGAACATTTTGAATCACACAGCGCCATCTAGTGACTGAATCATATATTGCAAGCAAACATAGCCTTACAGGGGTGAGGAGTCTGTTATTATAGTTGTTAATTATTATTATTTATTATTTGTATTGCTCTACAGCCTCCTTGTTCTTGTTACTGAAATATCGGGTCCACCTAGCTGAGAGCCAATAACAGCCAGACAGGGATAAGGAAGAGTTGCTTTATTCTGCAGAAGAAAGGAGAGCTTTGCACTTTAGTACAAAAACTCTGCCTTACACACATTTTACAGATCTTTTATACACATTCAGACAAAGGTCTTTGCCATGTTAACACTTGATTGGTGGTTGTCAGACCCGTGCTTTTGTTTTCTGGTCAGTGAAAACCGGCTTGGGACCAGCTCCAACTACCTTAAGGCCTTGAAGGGAAGACAGTTGAAAAGTTCAGGCTACTGTGTACTTGAAGTGTCTGCTTCCCCCTAATGGCCACTGGTTGACATAAAGGCTGCTCTGTTAAGGGGGGGTCACTAGTAACTTTCACATTCTCACTATCTTTATTTTCTAGATTAGTTCTTAAACTGAATGCTTCACTCACTTACAACACATAAAATCTTCTCTTCGCCTGAAAGGAGGGATGGGGGGCATTTAAATCATTTACATTCTCTGTTGTTCATATCCTTTTTGATACATTTTCTCCCCCACCCCTAACTGTTCTCATTGCTGATTGTCTGTCCTACTTTAGGAAGGGTGGGTGTGAGGCAATTTCTAAAGGGATTTGAAGCTAAACGGACTCTGTGTTACATCAGCCTTTCTTGTGGGCTGCCTGCACTATGGCCAGTGGAGTTATTTTCATAGATTTCAGGCCAGAGAATTCCACTCAGTTTCCCCTGTAATGATCCCAATAATTTGTGTTTGACTAAAGCATCTCCCAGAATGGATCCAATCTTGATTTGCAGATTTAAATTGGAAAATCCACCACTCCCCTTGGGAGTTGGATCTAGTGGTTAATCACCCTTCTTGTTAAATGTGTGTACCTTATTTCTTATTTGAATACATCTGGATTTAATTTACAGTCATTTGTTCTTGCTCTGCCTTTCTCCGCTAGATTAAAAAGCCCTTTAGTTGCTGGTATAAACAGCTTCACAAGAAGAAAACACCAAGTCATTTCTTTTTGATAAGCTAAACAGATGGAGCTCTTTCCATCTCTCCCTGTAAGGCATTGTATCCAACTTTCTAATCATTTTTGTGGTTCTGCTCTATATCCTCTCACAATTTTTCAATATTCTTTTTAAAATGTAGACACTAGAACTGGATGCAGCATTCAATTATTGGTCTCACCAATGCTGCATAGAGAGGTAAAATTACCTCCCAGCTCTGACTCACTGCGTTGTTGATACATCCAAGGATTCCATAGTGCTTTTTGCCTCAGCATTGCAGTGAGTAGGAGCTCATGTTCTGTTGTTTGAAAAGGATGTAAAGGTCATAGTGGACACAGCATCACTGGTTTGCAGGCTGCAATCCTGCATTCAGTAGGTCTTGCCTGTGGGTCCCTCCTCCTCCCCCCAGATGTAGGATTTAGTTTGACAGAGTGATGGAGTTCTAGGGGAGGGAACCTTAACAGATTGTAGAAGCTAGAAACAGAAAACATCTATTGGGCCATGCTATTCATCCAGTCCAGAAAGTCCAATGCAAAATTGTTCCCTATAGTGTTCTAGTGCTTTGTCCATTTAATTTAAAAATATTTCATAGTTGAGAGGTTGGGTTATTCAAAGGATGTTCCCTGGTGGATTCCAATTGGTTATAAAGCTGCCCAGACTGTAGGGCCTAAATCTCAAAGAAAGTGTGTGTGTGCGCATGTCCCTTCGACTAGTGGATGGCTGCTCAGAGCAGACCTATACTTTTATGGCTTCCTTTTTAAGGCCTGTCCTAATTATCTTGCTCTGGCCTGAGGGAGAGTTTATTATCTGTCTTTCAAGGAGTTGCTTGCAGACTTGTGGATCTTATTATGCAAATAAATGAGAGCTAACAAGAAACCTAGCCCCAGGAACACAGCGCACTTACAGTCAGTTCAACAACGGAAGCCAACCCATCTGCAGAACTTTCAAGGGCTTCTGGGAAAGGCCTTTTGTTTTGCTTTCATTGTCTGTCTTCTCCAAAGGGAGAGCCCTGCCTCTGCAGTGTGGGGAGACGGGACCAGGCAGCCAAAGACACAAATTAGCTCCCCATTTTGGCAGGTTGGAATTGCTGAACTTCGAATGCCCTGGTGGCATCTCCAGCAGCAGATGAAACTACACAACAAAGAGCTCCCTCGTGGAGCTTTTGCTTCCTCAATTGCCACTTCCCAGGCAAAGGAGCTGGCGTGGGCCTGGTGCTGGGGAACGGTTCCCATGGCAATGGGAGCGCTTTGTTCCCTGGGCTGAGAGCGCCTTTCCCAGATCTGGCTTTTTCCAGCTCATACAAGTGGGTTGTGTTTGGTTTTTCTAGCACACAGATGTGCAAATGTTTGGCTACTAGCTCCCTGACTTCCTTCCTAGCCCTCAGGGAGAGCTCTGTCACTATCACAGGTTTGATAACTCCCTCTGTCCCACACCTCTGTAGACCTGCTACATGCCTCCCGTCTTTCCAGCTCCAGTGGACAAAGGCCTTCGTCAGTGAGGGCCAGGCTTGTGTTAAGTGTAAGCAGGCCCTGATGCAGCTATTGCTTAACGCACATCAGCACATCCACGATTCACCCCATTGCCTGCTGTGCTGAGTAGCAGAGTGAACACCGGCCAGGGAAATCCATTTTCCCATGCTCTCTTCCGCCGGGAAGAGCACTATTGGGAGCGGCTGTCATGTCGTGCAGTGCATTCTAGCATGCTCTTGTGCACAGATGGGGAGGAAGGGGGGCAGACTGAGTTCAGAGCCCTGGCTCAGGAACAGAGTCTGAATACCCCACTCCCAAACCACAGATGGAGTCATCATGTTCCACTCAGTCACAGTACGGAGGGTAGGCAGGCCCCGCCTGCATCCAGCTGTCATCAGCCAGTGGGGTTGAGATGGGGTGACATGAGGAGCTGCCTCTATGGCCTCTGAAGCCTTGGTGGCCAAGTACAGGATTATCTCTGAAGACAGGACTCCGCTGCAGCAGGAAATTGAGCTCCAATAGAAATCTCCTGGGCTCTGCAACTTCCCATGGTGACGCCTTTGAATCGCAACATGTCCTGACACAAATGTCAAGGCCTTTGTTCATGAACAGAGTCTAAAAATGAGGCAGCCCCAGCCAGGCTCCAGGAATGGAGCCCAACCCCTTCACCCCCCCATGCACATGCAGCAGTTCAAAGCACTGAAGCCAGGTCAGCCACATCTCATGCTCCACAACTTGGCTTTGCTCCAGGTGGAGCCCACTCCATCAGTCCAGCTGCTGCCAGGCCTCTCCCTGCCCTGCCCCTCTAGCTTCTGCTGGCACTTCATCACCCCTGGAGCCTGAGAACCCTTCCAAGGTGACTCCCCATTGCTCAGAGTGCACTCCTCCCACTGTCTCCAGTCAAGCGGGTTTCCATCACAGTTCACCTGCTTTCCCCTCTGATGCTGATGGGAGTTCTCAGGGGGATGTCACACTTGAGCTCATCTTCAGTACAGCTGCGTAGCTCATGGTGGATCATGCCAGAACAGTCTGCAGTGCCGTGTTTAGATAGATTTGGAGGTAGGGCCCAGCGTAGAGGTAATTGGTGATCTTTCTGTGTAAGATACTGCCTTCTACGTTGCCTTTTCTATGGGTGTCCAGTGGGAGGGCCTTTTAAGAGATTTGAACACTGAGATCTCCATCTCCAGTAAACAAGTGGTGACTTCAGAGTCGGGTGTCCTTCTGCCCCCCCTTGTGTAGGAGCCTGCAGGTTACCATCCAGAAGGTCTTCTAAACGATTTCTTCCTTCTCTCTTTACCAAGGATGTGTGTGTTGCAAACATTTCTAAACAAGCAGCATCTTGCTCACTCTCTGTTATGCAAAAAGCACTTTCCAGCTGACACAGGCCTTAGCCCAGATACTACTGGTGTTTGCAGGGAAGGCTCACCTAGCAGACTGCTGTCTACAAACCAGGGAGTCACTTGAAGTACTGCTGGGGTTGCATGTGGGCAGGGCTGGCTCCAAGTTTTTTGCTGCCCCAAGCAAAAAACATTTCCGGCGCCCCCCGGCTCCACCCCTTCCCCACACCATTCCAACCCCTTCCCCAAATCCCCAGCCCTGCCTCCTCCCCAGGGCACGCTGCATTTCCCTTCCTACCCCTCCCTCCCAGGCAAGGGCTGAAGCGGAACGGGGGTGCACTCGGGAGGAGGTGGAGATAAGCTGGGGGGGAGCGGTTCCGCTACCCCCGTTACTTCCTGTGGCTCTCCCCGCGCCCCCCACCACCGCAGCTCACCTCTGCTCCGCCTGCTCCCCTGAGCCTGCCACCGCCGCTCCGCTTCTTCCCCCTCCCTCCCTCCCAGGCTTGCCGCACGAATCAGCTGTTTTGCGGCAAGCCTGGGAGGGAGGGGGGAGAAGTGGAGCGGCAGCGGTGCGCTCAGGTTGGCACAGGGAGGGCGAGGAAGTAACCCGGGGGGTGGGGGCAGAGGAACTGCTCCCCCCCCCCCAGCTCACCGCCGCCTCCTGCCCTGAGCGCGCTGCCGCTCCACTCCTCCCCAGGCTTGCCGCAAAACAGCTGATTCACGCAGCAAGCCTGGGAGGGAGCGGGGAGAAGCGGAGCGGCGGCGCACCCGGGGGAGCAGGCGGCAGTGAGCTGGGGGGGAAGCGGTTTCCTCTGCCCCCCTTCCCCCCCCCGCGGGTTACTTCCTGCAGCCCTCCCCTGCCCCGCCTCACCGCAAAAAAAAAAAAAAAAGAGAGGGCTGGAGTGCCCCCTCTTTGAAAGTGCCGCCCCAAGCACATGCTTGGAGGGCTGGTGCCTAGAGCCGGCCCTGCATGTGGGATGTATGTGTGCCAAGCCCAGCCACTGAATAATGGGGACTCCCTGACTTGGTTACATCTGCCATATTGTCTGGCCAGCACTGTCTTCGCTGCCCCTCCTCTTCCTCTTCTCTGGACGCAGAGTTCCATTAGGGAAACAATGGCATCCAGCAGCGTATGGGCTTCAGCTGTGCGTGTAACTAGCTGCCTAGAAACCGAGATGAGAACAGGCTTATGGGAGCAGTTTTCCTCTCATCCTGGGTTATTAGAATAACCTCTGCTGTTTAATCTGGCTGCTCCAGTCCCTGTCACTCTCAGCAGGAGGGACTGCTGGGGACAGTATATAGGACTGCTGGCTGTAGAGGAGCTCTGTTACTTTGGCTGGCAGTCCTTAGTATCTACCCCCTGTAGTGTTTCTCCCCAGAATGATCACTATAAGGCAGTGGGGGTTTCCCACTGGGGCTAGAGCAAGGGAGCGGGAGGACTTCAAAGAAACACTCAGTGTAGGCAAGGCTTGTGGGAGCAATGGGGGATTGTTTTCCCAAGGATCAGTCTCTGAAGTTGGAGGAGGTGGAAAACTGGGGACTCCAAATCAAAGATGACCTTTGGGAAACAGCCTGCCTGCCCTAACTCTGCGCGGCTTCCAGAAGTGGCTGCCAGGTCCTTACGGTCCCTAGACACATGAGCGCCCAGGGAGGCTCCACGTGCTGCCCCAGTGCCAGCTCCACAGCTCCCATTGGCTGGGAACTGTGACCAATGGTAACTGCAGGGGCGGTGCATGCAGGCCCGAGGGCAGCATACAGAGCCTCCCGGGCTGCACATGCATGTAGAGGCTGCAGGGACCTGGTGGCCGCTTCCTGGGAGCTACGGTAAGTGCCATCTGCACCCTCTCCCGCATCCCAACCCCCTGCTCCAGCCCTGAGCCCCCTTCTGCACCCCAAGCCCCTCATCACCAGCCCCATCTCAGAGCCCCCCCCCCAGCCAGAGTCCTCACCCCCCTCCCACACCCCAACTCCCTGCCCCAGCCCGGAGCTCCCTCCTGCACCCCAAACCCCTCATCCCCTACCCCACCCCAGATTCCACACCCCCAGCTGGAGTCTTCACCCCCACCCTGCACCGCAACCCCCTCCCCCATCCCAGTGAAAGTGAGTGGGGGGGGTAGAGCGAGTGACGGGGGGGGGGAATGGAGCGAGCGGATGCAGGGCCTCAGAGAAGGGGTGAGGAAGGGATGTTTGGCTTTGTGTGATGAGAAAGTTGGCAACCCTAACCTCTGGGCCTGGCAGTTCAGAGCCCCGGCGCCTCTGGGCTTGCTGCATCACTTAGGAATTTTAAAAAATTGCTTGAGCCCCGGCTCCTCTTTCATTACTAGTTAAGCACTGCTTTTCTTACAAAATACAGTCTCTCCCTCCTAAACAGCAATGCTTGGGGGGAGGGATAGCTCAGTGGCCTGCTAAACCCAGGGTTGTGGGTTCAATCCTTGAAGGGGCCATTTAGGGGTCTGGGGCAAAAATCTGTCTGGGGTTTGGTCCTGCTTTGAGCAGGGGGTTGGACTAGATACCTCCTGAGGTCCCTTCCAACCCTGATATTCTATGACATGGAATCATCAGCATCCCTCCTCTGGCTCAGATGGAGTCTTCCTAGCACCATGCCCGGCTTGTCTTACAGAAAATACCACATCAAACATGTCCAGCGAGGCCGAGCGCAAGGCCCAGCGCTATTACCAGTCCTGCATGAACGAGACCAAGATCGAGGAACTGAAGGCCAAACCACTGATGGAGCTGATTGAGAAGGTAATCCCTTTCCACTCAAAGTGCCTGAAGAGACTGGGGGTTCCACCATTCATACACTGATGGCTGGGACTGGCATGGCTGCAGGTTCCCACAGTGGCTCCTGGACACTCCCTCTGCCAGAATCTCCACGTTTAGTCCCATTCTGGATGTAAACCCCAAGATAGCTGGTTTGCATCTCTAATAATTGTGCAGTGCAGGGTAAATGGCCTGGAATGGGAATGTCTGTCTTACCTCTCTGTATCATGGGCATGGACTACTCCTAGTGTCCAGATGCCCTGTGTGGGCCATTCCACCCCCAGGGAGGTCACCTCCTAAAGGGCTACTCTAGAGTAACCTCAGTTCAGGGTGTCGGCATCTTCCATGGCTTTGGCGGATGTTACAGCAGGTAGGCTGAGCCATGCAAGGGTGCAAATGGTGAGGGAGATTTTCAAAGGCACTTAGGTGCCTAGCCCCCATTGACTGGCCATGGGAGTTAGACACCTAGCTGCCATTTGTGCCTTTGAAAATCTCACCCAGTATCTTCAGTGCTCAAGTCTGCAATGGGTCTGAAGGAGGAGACTCATCCCCACCTTCCTCCTCAGGACACTATCCAACAGGACATGTATCCATCTAGGACATGGACTCTTCCTGGCAAAACCAAAGTGGATGCTGTACTGAATGGTCTATGGGCGACATCGATCCATAGAGCTGACAGGGCAGGGGAGAGGGTGTCTTTCATTTGAGAAACTTACTAATTAGAAAGAAAAGGCTGGTCTTGCCTGCCTAGTTTCCTAGTTCTTCCTGCTACCAGCACATCCTACAGGCAATGGGTACAAATAAAAGCTCTAAACCTTGTGCACGTGTATGGGGTCCAATACTCACTGTGTGGTAGTTCTTCCACTCTTGCTTTCAGTGCCTCCAGAAGCCAGCTGTGCAGCTGAAATTGGGTGAGATCTGGTCTTTCCATGAAGCTTCCATTGCTGGATGGTGAACATGCAATGAAGACCAAATTCCATGTTGCTTTAGCCCAGTAAATGGCCTAAGGCTCTAAGGCAGCCCATCAAACAAATGCCAAGTTACTCTGTATTTAACCAAATTACTGCCAGTTTCCAATCACTGCACTTTAACCTCCCAAACTTCCCTTCCACTAGTTCAAAGGGCACTTGCCAGTACTTTATATGCTTTGTAAAACCCTCTTTGGAAGCTTGAAAAAGTTTCTCCCACTGGCTTGATCTAGCAAACTCTTCTAATTAAATGTTAATATCTGAAACTCAGTGAGGTCAGCATTGCTCTGAGACAAACTCATGTGGTGGAGCAAGCAGGAGGCAGTAAAAAATGCCCAGAATGTTACTTTTCTGTAGGACCTACATTAAAGCAACATCCAGCTTCTTTATTAACCTTCCACGTGACAATGTTGGCTTCTAAATTCAATAGATAATATGATTCTGAGAACATCTATGCCCAAGTGTGGATTTTCAAATGCAGCAGCACTGATCTATCTCTGTTATTAAAGTGAAAGGGAGGTCTACCATTGATTCCAGTGGGACCAGAATACGACCAACACAGAGTGCTTATACACCCTGTATAACTGCTGAGAGTCAAGAAAAATTTTGGACCCTGGCTACCTGATTGCCATGCTTAAAGTGGTCTGAAAAACCCACGGGGTCAATTATCAATATCCGCCTGTCTCCTTGCCCAAAATCAACCCTGTGCTCTGCAGCCCCCACAGCCATTCTGCCTCCTCCAGACTCACCATCAGTTCTGCCTCTACATCAGTTGTCTCCCCCAGCCTCACCTGAGCTCCCCCAGCAGCTCCAGGAGCTCTTCACCCCCTCTGCCCCTTCCCAGGCTGGGTGCAGTGTGGGAGCTGAGAACAAAGGAGCCAGTCTGTTGTTCACAGGAGAGATGGAGGTAGAAGCAGGGAGCTGCCCTCGGCTGCTGGGCTCTTTTTCCTCCCACATCCTTGTCCATGAGAACAATGTCAGCTGTTGGGGGAGCAGGGAAGAGCTTGACCTGGTTCCTGCATCCGCTGTGATTGGCTGCTCTTCCTCGGGAGGCGGGCAAGGGGGGAAGCAGCTAATCAGAGGGAGGGGTCCCCAGGCATTACTGATATCGTGCACCCCTCAGCAACTGGCTGGCTATTCAGAATTGTTTTCGCATGTCTGTGACTACAGCACTTTAAACACTGCCCGAGCATGTCCCTTCTTTGGAGAAATGTAGACTGGACCTTCATTCATTTGTCAAGACCTGCTGCTTTGCATAGGAAGTCAGGAGCAGGATACAGACTCCTCAAGGCAGAAAGCAGCAACCTGGCCACTAAAAATCCAGTTGATAGTCCGTGTTTGATCCATGCTCCCATGAGTTTGCCTCCTTTGCTCAGCTCTAGGTGGTGCAACCAGTCCCTTGCGCTATCTCCTTAATGGGAAACAAGACCCCTCCTCTGCACGTCTAGGGCCCTATCTCATCCATCTGTGTGCGGTTCTCTTTTCCCAGCTCGGTGGCTGGAATATCACGGGCCCCTGGGACAAAGATAACTTCAACAAGACCCTGCAGGAGGTCATGGCATACTACCACACCTCACCCTTCTTTTCTGTCTACGTAAATGCTGATTCCAAGAACTCCAACAGCAACGTCATCCAGGTGAGTGCAACAGCCTCATTCCTGACAGATAGTCCTGACAATGTTCAACTGAAAGACGAGTTGGGTCCTTTCCTCACTTTGCATGGTCTTGTTTCACTGGGGTAACAACTCAGCAGTGCCCCCCTGTAGTGAGAGCCAAGTCACTTGGCTACAGGAGCTTTGCTTGTACCATAGCCACGCTCTTATCTTTCTCCGTGCTGTGCACCGTGTTCACTCCTGCTCCATTTATTCTTCAGGTAGACCAGTCAGGACTCGGGTTACCTTCCAGAGATTACTACCTGAACAAAACGGAGAATGAGAAGGTATGCGCCCATCTCCTCTCATGTTCTTCCTTGCAGCATGGGCTCAGTTTAGCAATTAAGGGCTACTTAATGCCTATTCCCTGCAAGATCCATCTGTTTGAGCACCAGAAAGACCTTGTGCGTATTATTCACCTTCACTCTCAGCCCAGGAACCACCTCAGTGACCCGTCCTTCCCCATGGGTGGAGGGTGCCCAGCTCCAGGTGCAAGATGAGACACAATGCTGGCATTTTAGAGGAGATGGGATTCTAACAGCTCACTACACCCCAGGCTGGCAACCTCACTGCTCAGCCACATAACTTCCCTAACTGTGGCTGCTGCTCTACCTCCATGCTCCATCCTCATGAACTAGTGGATCTTAAATGAAAAGGGAGAGGAAAACAAGCTAGCAGTATGCCTCTGAATATGCCTGGTAGTGATTTTGGCCAAGGACAAGTCCCCTTGGGTGAGTGATGCATTCCTGTGATTAAATCTGCCATTGCCTATAAAGCAGACATCTGGGAGGCATTAGCTTTGTGCACACAGACCAGCTTCCTGTAGAGCTGCAGGAAGAGTAGATTCTGCCTCTCTGAGCATCTCTAATTTAGGATATGCTCAGGCTCCTGGAGATGGTCTCCTCTGACTATGGGCCTGGAGAGAGCTATTCCTCTGCCATGCTAAACTGTCTCCTGTAGACAGGACAAGAGAGTGCGTAGATATGGATGAGAGAAAACAGACAGGGGTTCTATCAGCTATGCATTATGGAGGAGGCAGAAACTTGCCCTCTCAGCGGGAGCTGGAGCTGGGGGATGGGAGAGGAGTTAAGCAGGGAGGGTTTATTTCCAGCCTGGTGTGGATAATAGATTAAACATAGGCAAGGCAGAGAGTCTCTCCATTGCTCATTACCCAGCTGGCCTGTTGTCCCTGTCGTAGCAGGGCTGCTACAGGTGACTAGTTTCAGGCTGAGCCCTGGGGAGTGAATTCAGGCCTTTCCCTCATTTCTCATTCCCAGCCAGCAACTAACAGCAGGGCCAATCACCTTAACTTCTTCTCCCTGGCATCTAGGTACTTACTGGGTACCTGAATTACATGGTGCGGCTGGGCATGCTCCTGGGAGGGGCAGATGAGGAGGCCACCCGGCAGCAGATGCAGCAGATCTTGGACTTTGAGACGGCGCTAGCCAACATTACCATCCCTCAGGAGAAGCGCAGGGATGAGGAAGTGATTTACCACAAAGTGACAGCCGGAGAGCTCAAGGTAAAGGCAGTAGCGGCACACACGCCCTGGGTGAGAGGCAGAGGCTGGTCCTTGGCTGTAGTAGAGGTGGAAAGGTTCAGCTGGGGAATGGGGGAGGGGCTACATTAAGATCTTGATGCTGGTAGCCTGCCACTGGCAATGGGATAAGCTTTGCCAATACCAAAGTGTTTCTGCTGTACTGGGGCAAGAAACACTGTAGAACATGCACCATGCAAGCTGGGAACCACACTAGCAGCTTCTGTTCTGTAATGGTTCAGAAACCAACCTGTAGAACATGTTTCTGTGAACCTGTCTATATCCAGAAGCAAATGTGACTGCTAAGCCCACCACCCCCTTGCCTTCCCATGCCTAGCAGTGCTCTGGTGTCGCCCATAACCCTGGATCTGAGACTTTTCAGGGACACCCTGCTCTCAGCAAACATTCTCACTGGCCCGGCTCATGCCCAAGGCTGAGAAAGTAATAAATAAAAAAAAAAAAAGAAAGCCGCCTCAATTCACAACCCTTCAGGGAACCAAGCAACTTGTTCTGGAAGCTCAGTTTTAACTTGGAAACCTAACCATAGGCACCTGTGTTTGAAATCCTGGGCCAGGGTGCTGTGATCTATTGCCCAGCACACTGCTGCTCCTAACCCCTGCTGCCCCATCAAGATCTAACTTACTGATCTCTGCTTTACTGGGTCAACAGCAAGAGTTTTCTCGCAAAGCTTCTCCATGCTGAGGGCCTGGCTAAATATATCAAACCTCTATGACTCTGGAGAGCCTGCTGTTACCTGGCTCCTGCTTCTCTAGGCCTAAACTTCACCTGGTAGAATTTTGTCTTTGGGGAATGCATCTGAGCTTGCTGCCTAGAGGACCATGCCTGTAGCCTCTTACCAGCACTCCACTCAAATCACCCCTGTGTTTGAAGTCTTCAAAGTGGCAGGTTCCCTGGTGGTGTAGGGCTAGGAGACTGGCCCTATGCAGCCCCCAGTACTGGAGTGTGTTGGGGGTGGGGTAGGAGCCATGACTGGGAATGTGCTGCAGTCTGGCTATTCTGGGCTGCTAAATGACTCCATCTTTGACTCTCTTGCTCTGTGTGCATATTCTTCCTCTGATCTGCAACAGGTGACTTGGTGACATGCTGCCAGTATCGCACACTGTTTACACATAGCCTCTTGAGTTGTGCCATTTCTGCTGTTAACCCAGCCATCTGTCACTGGTTTAATTTAGAGGCAGCTGTTTGCACATATGTGTGACAAGGATCACCTGTGATAACTGGGTGCTGCTGGAGGATCAGTATCTCCATGGCATCCCAAGACTAACTTCTTGGTGGCTGGTATCTGCTGGGTCCCTAAATCCTTCACCTGAAAGCCTGATGAGTCATTGTGTATCAACACAGTGAGTGTACCAAGCTGTGCGTGGCACTCTTCAGCAGTGAAACTTCAGTTTTCATACCTCTCCCACGCCAAGGAGCTAGGTGGGATTGCTATCTAGCGCTTTGCATCCTCAGAGGTCAGTGTCAATATCCCCACTTGCAGATGTTATTTGTCTCTGCCAACATCTGCTGGGGAGTAGAAATATGCAGGCATAGGAGATTTGGTTTCAAGCTTTTGTTACTAACAGCTGGGTACATAAAAGTGAGGGTGTTGGGATTCCTCCAGCAGCCACAAGCTACTCTGAGAAACTGTGAGGCCCAGAGAACTAGGACACAGGAGACCTGAGTTCTATTCCCAGTGTGGTCAATGACCTGTTGCATGACCTTTGTGCCTCAGCGTCGTCATCTGTACAAGGGAGATAATAATACTGACCTTCCTTTATAAAATGTTTTGACAAAAAGTGCTATAGAGGAGCGTAGGAGCTCTGGAACCCTCACTAACGCAGTGTGACTCTGTCCCTGCCAGGGGCTGGGCCACTCTAAAAGTTTGAGTCTGCTGCTGAGCTAAAAGAGATGCTCCTTTAACTCAGGTTGTAGAGGTTAGATTGCTTAGATGAAGAGATCCCACGTTCAGTCCCTACTAACGGTGCAGCTGGGGGCATAGTTACAATTGTTGTTATTCCTAGAAGGGTGGGAATAAGTTTACTCCACTTGTCATCTTGAGCACTCCGTTTACACCATTCTGGATTTATTACATCTTTTTTTTATGAGCGGTCAAGACAGGAAATAATTCTGTCCCCTTCAACCTCTAGAAGCAGGAGTTATCAAGGGAACCTGACTGCAAATTCTGACTAACCCATTAGATTGAGGGTGAACGGTTTTCCTCACTCTTGAGGGATAATAGCTTGCATCTCTGCATAGAAAGGGCATGCAGCTAGCTGAGCCTGGACATACAGGACCAATTTAAGTCATCAGTAACTTAGAGCAACAGCAATCAGTTATAAAACATCTATCTTGCATGCAGTGGCAACGTGCTATGGTCCATTCCTCACTGAAACTGCCTACCAGTTCAGGTTCCTCTTGGAGAAGTCCTATGACCATAGCTAAAGACCCTTGAGCAGCCTAGTCCATCTGACCCTAACTTCAAGACATGTTCTCAAAATAAGATCCATCCACTGTTGACCTGACACAGCAGCTCTTTCCTCCCTCACTCACCTGGCTTCAGACAGACATCAGTGAAGCTGAAGGTAAAACACATGCTTTAATCCACGCCTTCGGAGTGAAGGTGTATTTAGAGGGCACATATAGCCAGAGATCGCAGCTGCTCTGCAGACTGGCCTTTGGGCTAACGGTCTGTCCAGGTAACATAGCCCTGCCTCCTGTGCTCTGTGTCTCATTGGGTGGGCAACATGTAGTTTTTTCTCTCTGCCTCTCTTCCAGAACCTGGCGCCAGCTATCAATTGGATGCCCTTCCTCACCACTGTGTTCTACCCGGTGGAACTCAATGAATCCGAGCCAGTGGTTGTCTATGCCAAAGAGTACATGGAGCAAGTCTCCAGCCTCATCCAAGCCACAGACAGATGGTGAGAGCTCTTACCTATGAATGGCAATGCAGGTATAGGAAACATCCTGTAGAATCCAGTCCGCATACCAAGAAACACTTAGGGTGTGACACTGTTATGCTCTGCAAATGATGGGAATAACCTCTCCACCAATCACATCTCTCCCACATCAGAGGGGGCTTATGGAGCAAGGTGCCACTCAGGGTATGTCTATATGTACAGCGCTGTAGCAGCACAGCTGTACCAATACAGCTGCAGTGGGTCTTGTGAAGAGGCTGTGTACCGATGGGGGAGCTGTCTCCTGTTGGCATAAAAAAAACACCTCCACAAGCTGCAGAAGCTATGTCATCAGGAGAAGCTCTCCTATAGCCTTAGGTTATGTCTACACTAGAGAGTTTATAGTGGCACAGCTACACCGCTCTAAGCAGCCCTGTAGCTGCTCTGTGCCTATGGGAGAGCGCTCTCCCATCGACATAATTAATCCACTCCCAACGCGCGGCAGTAGCGATGTTGGCGGGAGAAGATTTCCTGCAGACATAACGCTGTGCACTCTAATGCTTATGCCGGCATAATTTATGTTGCTCGTGGGGGTGGAATATTCCCCCCTCTGAGTGACATAAATTTTGTAGACAAAAGTGGTAGTGTAGACACAGCCTTAAGTCTCCTGCCATACCCTAGCCACTCCCTCAGGGATGCTGGGTTTATCCACACTTGAAATGCTACAGTGACGTGGCTATGCCACTGTAGTACTTCAGTGTAGACTCTACCTACAGCGACAGCAGGGGTTCTCCCTTGACATGAGTAATTCACCTCTTCCGTTGACCTAGCACTGTCTACACTAGGGCTTGAGTCGGCTTAACTATGTCGCTCCTGGATGTGGATTTTTCACACAGCTGAGTCGATCTAACTTTGTAGTGTAGACCAGGCCTTGGACAGCCAGAGGTAGCCTTGGAACCCAGGAGTCCAAGTGCAGCTGTTCACAGTGCTGCCAATGCATCTGAGTGCTGTTTGCATCAGGAGGCCATGTTTGGGGGAGGGGGACAGGAAAAGCCAGCTTCTGGAATAGAGACTTGCATACCAAGAGGTTGCTACTGTATAGACTGCCAAGCTCAGGTCCCCAGCTCTGCCTGATGGCCTGTGCTGAGAATGGCAATGTAGGGTTCCTCTCTTGTACACCAGCATACACCCACCGGCTTTGGGACACTGTAAGTCATTGCAGAATCCCTCCCTTAGGGCACCAGATACTGCACCAGGGCACCCAGTGCTCCCACCCTCTTTGCTTTTGCTGTAGTAGAAAGAGAGCCTAAGACACATGCCCTTGTATGAGAGGTCTGGTATGAGGCCTGAACTAAAATAGTGGGCAAGCTTTGCCGATATAAAGCAAAGTTAGCAAAAGTCAGCCTGTAAGCAGATGTCAGGCTCTGTCTGCATGCAAGTTCACAGAAGCTGGCAAGAACAGGGCTGATATTGCAAAAACACACACATTCCTGAGAAGTGCTAGGCACAGGACACTCACACAAACACATTCTAGAAGGGTGATACTAGAACACCCCATACCACATATGGTACTAACAACACCCCCCCCCAAAGATAACGAGAACACCCAGGAGCGCCACCAGCTTTTCTGCAGCCCTAGGCAGCGGAAGGTCCCACCCCGAAATGCTGCCCCCCACAGAGGTGGCGGAAGGTCCCGCCACTGAAATACTGCTGCAGTCGCCGCCCCCCAGGCGGTCGCCTAATGGGTTACGCCAGCTCTGAGAACACCCTGACCCCTCCTAAAGATAAGGGTCAGGATGACAGTGTGATGGATAGAGATGTTTTGATCAAACTAACCACGCCTGAGGGGCAATGCGTAACTTGTTTGTACTGGTGTATAAAATGGAGTCTCAGAGGGAGTGTCTTTGGCCAGCCTAGGAGACAGTGGGAAGTCCTGCCACTGACTGAGTTGCGTCCATTGTCACGGGCATACATGTGCTAGTGTAACTGTAGACATTAATCCAGGGAGCTAGGACCATGCTTCGTCAGCAATAAACCTGACCGAGTACCTTTGTACCTTAACGGCTCTTGTGGTCATTGGGTGGTTCAGTCGAGGTCTGCTGTGCCAGCTGTCTGCGCAGAGGTGGAATGGCACATAGAGAAAACACACACACAGCCAAACATCTGAGTACAGATGTGAAGATCTTCTTCCTCAGAAACACCCTGTGTAGTTTATTTGCAGTGTTTTAATCCCTCCATCCATACACAGCAGTGTCTCCACACCTTTACACACCATATCTCAACTTTCTAACCCCTTTCCAAAAGTGGGGGCAGGGAACTGGTGTCTCCTTCCAGAGAATTCCCCTTGGTCAGGCCCTGCTAGCCACTATTTCTTCTGCTTCTCCTCCCCTTGCACTTCTTTCCTGTGCTCTTTTATCCAGTCTCCTTGTTAATGGGCTAATTAGCTCACTAGCTTCCCTGCCCCAGTCTGATCTGGTATTGGGGAACTCCTCTTCTTAATCAGGCACTGCCAGTGGGCCTGACTGATTAAACAGTGACCAGAAAGCTGCTGGGTCAGTGGCTGATTCCCAGCACCCGGTCACAGGTACCAAATGGCTGACCCCCTTGTGGACCAGAACGACAAAGGTTGGTGGGACTCGTCTCCAGAAAACAGTTGGGAACTTCCATGTTTTGTAGAAAATCTTTTTATTCTCTCTTCCATTGCAGCCTCTTGAACAACTACATGATCTGGAATCTGGTGAGGAAAACCAGCTCCTTCCTGGACCAGCGCTTCCAGGATGCAGAGGAGAAATTAATGGAAGTCATGTATGGGACCAAGAAGGTGAGTCTGTGGGGGAACAGGAGGGAGATGGGAGAGAAACTACATGACAAAACACGCGTCACTACCCAAGATAGTCTCCACCCCCAAATCACTGTGCCTCCTAGCTTAAAATCTTCCAGGCTGCTCTCTTTCAGCCTAGCGGGTCGCTTCAAAGGGCTCCCATTTCCCATGTGATGGAGGTGCCCCACACAGCTTCATCCATACATAGGAGGAGACATGGGCTTTCTGTTTATGTGAGGCTGCCCTTCTGATTTGGCAGGGCCACAAGCTGTTGGCCTGGAGGGAAGGGCAGAAATTCCTCCCTTTCCTCCCCACAGCAGGAAGGCCTGGCACTGCAGTTCCCTGTCGCTGGCCCAAGAGTTGCAGAGTTTGGGTGGGGTGCCTGGCCCCATGCAGTCACTTGCATTGCTTCTGCTTAAGGCCACCCTTATCTCACTAAGGACCAGCGGCGGCCACCTCAATCATTTCACAATGAATCCATCTGTCCAAAGGCCAGCGGTGTCTCCACCCACAGCACTGAGCTCTTTGTGAAGTGGGGGAGGCTGTGCACAGAGCTGCCAAATGCCACTGTAAGAGTGCAGCAGGATTGCTCCCTCCTCCAACCAGCCTGAGAAATGGTCCCTGGAGCCCTGACCTCTTTCCAGGCAAACGGTTAGGACCAGATGCCTGGAAAAGGGAGTCTGGCCCAGCTTGGCTGAGCTGCAATTCCATCCAGGATCACCTGGGTGACTGCTCTTATCATGCTGAGATAAGAGCAGCCTCTGAATCACAGGAGATGGGCTCTCACTGCACTCGGACAAGGTGCTGGGATTGGTTTTGTCTGCACCTCTGAGGGGGAGGAGATGGCAAGAGGGGGAGCCTCTGGGCCTCATGTGGCCCTGGGGGGCAGGCACTCACCCAGTCCCATAGGGGGAGAGAGGGGGAGGAATGGGACAGCAGGGCATAGAAATGACCATCTCAATGGAGCGAAAGAGAGGCCTTAGCAGGCTTGAGTGATGGGAGTGTCTCTCTGAAACCCTACTAAAGTAAGGGAGAGTGGGAGGCGAGATCCCCTCTACTTCCTGCAAGCCCGCTGACAGTGGAGGCCAAAGGGGACAATTGCCCAGGGGCCCGGGCGATTTAAAAGGGGCCAGGAGTCCCTGGACGCTGCTGCCGGCAGCACAGCAAGGCTAAAGCAGGCTTTCTGCCTGCCCTCTCTCCGCGCTGCTCCCAGAAGCAGCTGGCATCCCTGTCTCCCCTGGGGAGGGGGGTCTCTGCACGCTGCCCCCGCCCTGAGCACCCACTCCGCAGCTCCCATTGGCCGGGAACCACAGCCAATGGGAGCTGCAGGGGCGGTGCCTGCAGGCAGCGGTGGGTGGAGACCCCCTGGGCCCCCCACCTAGGAGCTGCTGCCAGAAGGGTGTGCCGGTGGTTTTCGGGAGCCACCCAAGGTAAGCGCCGACCCTCTGATCCCCTCCTGAACCCCAACCCCCTGCCCCAGTACAGAGCCCGCACCCAAACTCCCTCCCAGAGCCCACATCCCCTCCCACACCCAAACTCCCTCCCAGAGCCTGCACCCCAACCCCCTGCCCCAGCCTGGTGAAAGTGAGTGAGGGTGGGGGAGAGTGAGAGATGAATGGTGGGGGGTGGAATGAGCAGGGGGCAGGGCCTCGGAGAAGGGGCGGGACGGGGCGTGGTCTCAGGGAAGGGAAGGGGCAGGTGGTGGGGCAATGGTCTTTGGGTTTCGCGATTAGACAGTTGGCAGCCCTACCGGGCAGGCATATGGAAGCCCTGGCCATGCCAGAAGAGCATGCCCAGCAGTGCAGCCGGCAGCTCGCTGGGCACCAGCCAACACAGGTGCTGCACCGCCCAAAAGTCAGGTGGACCGCATCCGCGTGGCTTGTGCGTGTGTGGGGGCCCATTTGCTGTTCTGCCCTGGGGCCCAGAATTGCTGTCAGCGGGCCTGGCTTGGCTAAGCAGTATTTCTTCCCCGCACACACGCACAAGTGCCATTCTGTCCCCCCCCACACACACACACAGAACCCCCGCTTCTGTGCCCCTCCTTCCCTGGCTTGGCTAAGCAGCGCCCCCAGTTCCTCCTCCTCCGTAGCTAGTGCACTGAAAGCACCCTCTCTTGTTTAACCCACTGCTCCCAGCCCCGTGTCAGAGGCCTCTCTGCACAGAGCTGTGTCTGGCAGGGTGCAGGAGTGTCTGGTTTAATCTTCTCTTCTCCCCCCACAGACCTGTCTACCACGCTGGAAGTTCTGCGTCAGCGACACCGACAACAGCCTGGGCTTTGCGCTGGGAGCCATGTTTGTTAAAGCCACTTTTGCAGAGGACAGCAAGAAAATAGTATGTCCCCACCTCCCACTGGATTACTGGGCTGGCTCACATGCCAGTGGGGAGTGAATCTAGAGCCAGATTGATTTACTGTCTCTCGAGTCACCTTGCATGTGGAAAGTGAAACTCCCCCAACATGGTATTTAAAGCTTCAAACAATAGCACAGTATGGACCCCATAAATGCCTCTGGAAAACATGTGTCTAGGGGTGGAGGGGAAGGGGTTGGTGTTGTGCCCCGAATCATTCACAGCTCCAATAACTAACTGCTGCCTAGTCCCTGTCCCACCACCAAACCTACTGTATAATGGGGGAGAAGAAAAATCCCTGTATTTCTATAGCACTTCACAGGGAGCTCTGGCCATTTTCTAGATGGGGAAACTGAGATATAGAGGGACATGACTGGCCCAAGGTTACACAGTGAGTTAGTAGCAGAGCTGGAGCAGAACCTAGATCCTCTGGCTCCTAATCCTGTGCACTATCCACTGCTCCATGCTACTTCTTGGGGAAAACTGGCAGCTCTTCTGTTTGGAAAGGGACCGTCTATCTCATCCCCAGAGTATCCAGTGCACCAGACTGAGGACCTTGTCCCAAATGGACATGCCTCATTGTCATTACATGCTGCAGGGTTACAGGCCATGCTCTAGGAGCAGATCTCACCAAAGCTGAAGAGGCTGCAGACTTAAGGCTCCCTCCATAATGTCCCTTATGCTCTCAGTGACCTACTTAACTCTCCTCATCCTTACAGCCTCCTGGCTAGATGATCAAAACCCACTTCCTTTTTCTGACCTACGTTTGTCCTCCTTTTGGCAGAGCCCAGCATACACATGTACACCAGCCCTCATTGCTAATGGCGCTTCAGCCAACATAACATTCTTGTCTCCTGCAGTGCCCAGTGGCATCCTCCCATCAGCAGCAGCTCTGCTCTGGGGGGAGCGTTTGCTTCTCCGCCGCTACGTGTGGGTCCCACACAAAAACCACGCCACTAATTCATCGTTGCAATCTACCAGCTTCAAAGTAGATCATATTTTTTAGGACTGAATTGGGGACAGCACCCCAACCATCTGGGCCCTTCACCACCTGTCTACAGCCGGGTGTGGTGTGGGATGTTTCCATCTCCCCGCAGCTATTTCAAGAGACTTTTGCTTAATCTTTGATCCTGTTGAGCAGGGTAAATGTTTTGGCTTCCAGCTGACACAAGACCTCTTATTTTGTCTAGGCCGAGGAAATGATTACAGAGATTAAAACTGCCTTTGAGGAAAGCCTGGCCACTCTGCAGTGGATGGATGAAGAGACGAGGAAATCTGCCAAGGAGAAGGCTAGTGGTGTTTAAGCAAGGCACAGTCTGCCCCTCACTCCATGCCTTGGGGGAGCTCTGTACAGCCCCTAGCATTTCCATCATGAGATTGTTTCAAGCAGATCCTGGCATTTTCCTTTTGCCGCCTCAGAGTTGGGGAGCTCCCACATTAATTTGTTATTACCCATCCTTGACTGTTTCTTTGCTAGCTTGCGGGGGTCCACCGTGGCATCTTAAGACTCATCGCAGACTAACAAACTACGCCATTATTATGTGTATTCCGTGGGCGTGCACTGCTGGGATAGCTTCCCTAGGGGACAGCTCTGTCATCTGAGAGCACAGTCTTTGAGGTTTATTTCTTGCTCTTTCTCATTGTAAATCCCAGTAATCAAGATTTGTGATCCCATAAAGGCAGGGCTGGCTCTGGCTTTTTTGCCGCTCCAGGCAAAAAAGCCTCCCGCCGCGCCCCCCGCCCTGAGTGCGGCAGGGGAGGGCGCCGAGCCCGGCCGCAGGCCGCTCTCCCCAACCGGCCGAAGCGCAGGGGGGAGGGCGTCGAGCCCGCCGCGGCTCCGCTGGCGGCCGAAGCCCCAGGAGGAGGGCGGATAGCCCGGCTGTGGCTTGCTGTCCCCAGCGGCCAGAGGAGGGCGGAGAGCCCGGCCGGGGGTCCGCTCTCCCCGGCGGCCAGAGCGCCGGGAGGAGGGCGGAGAGCCCGGCCGGGGGTCCGCTCTCCCCGGCGGCCAGAGCGCCGGGAGGAGGGCGGAGAGCCCAGCCGGGGCTCCGCTCTCCCCGGCGGCCAGAGCCGGAGCACCACACCGCCCCCCTCCAGGTGCCGCCCCACGCACAAGCTTGGTGGGCTGGTGCCTGGAGCCGGCCCTGCATAAATGTGTGTAGACCTCTCTGCCTAACAAGGCTGGCCTCCAGTAGGTGACACATGGAAAAAACTCAAAATGAGGGAGATACCGATTATTCGTGCAAGAAAGTTAAAAATGCTGTGGGATACCTTCCATCCCTGCAACCCCCCTCTCTGTGGCCATGGTTCCAGGAGCCTTCATTTCTGATGCAAATAATTTTCAGCGATAAAAATGAGTTGCGGGGAGTGACACCAGATCTGGATGGAAAGTAAGAAACTTGAGATTACCATGTGTGACAGCCCTTGGAATTAGAGCCTTGTGGCCAAGCTGGACTCTTTCCCCACCTACTCTCCACAAACCCACAGGATGTGCACAGATCAGAGGAACAGCCTTGTATGATCCTCCTCTTCTCTCTTTCCAACTTCAACCCAGGCAGATGCAATCTATGACATGATCGGTTACCCCAAGTTTATCCTGGATCCCAAGGAGCTGGACAAGGTGTTTCATGATGTGAGTTGACTGGCTACACACCCTCATGTCTGAGTTTCCTCTACTGCTCCACTCTTGCCCCCCACTGTAGGAATCCACTGGGGAAACTGCCGCTCCATGTGAAATCTGATACAGTAGCCCTCACAAATAGACCAGCCACAAAATTAAACCCCCATGATTCAAAATGTGTCCTAAACCAATTGATCTGCAGCCAAGAAATTTAATATTGCCAAAGTCTGTTCTTATTGTTGCATGTGTTTAGGGCCCCCATCATTGCAGTATCTGGACACTTAATGAATTTAAGACTGGATTCCTTCTAAAAGGACAAACTCTTCTCCACTTCCTGTGCCCTGTTGAGAGGATTTCTCACCTGGTTAATCGGGAAACTCCTTTGTGAATTGGTGCAGCGTAACCTCCATTTTGAAGGCCATGAGACTCAGTCTCCTCTCTGTCAGCAGCACATTCCAGGGGTCTGTGGGAATAACTCTCCTGAGTGCAGTGGTGTCCTTCTTTGTTATGGGCTATACAAAGACTTGGAGCTTGCAATCGACCCAGGGTAGTACTGGCAGCCAGCATGGAGGTGTTTCTCTAGGGCAGTGCGTGGTAACATGCTGGGTTCAGGTTTCGGAGTGGTAGCCGTGTTAGTCTGTATCAGCAAAAAGAACGAGGAGTACTTGTGGCACCTTAGAGACTAACAAATTTATTTGAGCATAAGCTGTCGTGAGCGAAAACTCACTTCATCGGATGCATGCAGTGGAAGATACAGTAGGAAAATATATATACACGGAGAACATGAAAACTACACACCATTAAATTAGGCTTGAATAAAGACTGGGAGTGGATGGGTCATTACACAAAGTAAAACTGTTTTCCTATGCTAATTTTCCCCTCCTCTGCTACTCACACCTTCTTGTCAACGGTTGGAAATGGGCCATCCTGATTATCACTGCAAAAGTTTTTTTTCTTCTGCTGATAATAGCTCATCTAATAGCTCACCTTAATTAATTACCCTCGTTACAGTTGGTATGGCAACATCCATTTTTTCATGTTCTCTGTGTATATATATTTTCCTACTGTATCTTCCACTGCATGCATCCAATGAAGTGGGTTTTAGCCCACGAAAGCTTATGCTCAAATAAATTTTTTAGTCTCTAAGGTGCCACAAGTACTCCTGTTCTTTATGCTGGGTTCGGTGTCCACCCCAGTAAAAGTGCATTGCAGCAGCCCAGCCCGAGGTGAGCAGCACAAGGATTGTTGGTTGGCTCCATGGCTGATAGGGAAACATGTAGCATGCTGGGTAATTTTGGCCACTACTATAAGCTGAGCATCCTGGAGAGGATTCTGAGCCACTGAGAGCCTGGTTTTCTGCCAATAGAAAGTTGGCAACCCTACCTGCAGTTTCTCTCCCATGGGGCTGGGCCCAGCTCCCCACTCCTGACACTGCGATCTGGTGCGAGGGGGTACAGCACCATTCAGGTTTGGCCTAGCCACACCTCATGATGGGAGGGAGGCTGGGCCAAATCTGAGTGAGTGGCATTGCAACCTGGTGCCAGGGTCGCAGTGCCAAGCAGCTCTATGAGCCATGTCACAGCACCTGGAGTGGGGAGCTGGGCCCAGCCCAAGGGGACAGGAGCTGCCCCAGCCAGAGGAGTGCAGGATGGGTTCGCTCCCCAGCCCTGTGTGAAAATTCATGTCATCCACCTTTTGTCAAGTGCATAATATTCTTAGAAAGGCACCACACATACACCGCAAGGTGATTGCCCCTCTCCCTGCCTGGAAATCACTGTGGGTCTAGCCAGTTCTGGACTTGATCAGCACCATCTCAGTCTTATTTGGGTTGGGGCTGAGCCAGCCGTGACACATCTGTCTTGGTCAGTAGTTCTCAAACCGCGACCCAATTAGCACACAGCTGTGGCCCAGCTCAGCTGTGTGCTAAAGGCTGTGGGCTCCAGGCTAGTGGCGGGATCCCAGCTGCCCTGCCGGGCGGTGGGCTCCAGGCTTCCCTGACGCTCTCCGGGCTCCCAGCTGGGCTGCCTTGCTGCGCAGCAGGCTCAGGGGTCCCAGCTACCGCTGGCCCCGCACAGCGAGGCTTGAGTCCCAGTGGGGTCCTGGCTGTCTGTTCTCCCCCTCCCCCCCTCGGTGGGGCTCAGGGTCTAGGCAGCTGGCTGCCACCTGGCCCGCTGCAGTGGGACTCAGTCTCCTGGCTCCCCTGCCACGCAGTGGAGCTCAGTGTCCAGACTCCTGGCTCCCCTCCCACCTGGCAGGCTGCCGGCTCCTCTTCCAGTTGGCAGGCTCCAGGGTCTGGGTCCCTGTCGCCTGCCCAGCTCTCCGCTCCTGGCCCACTCTGTGGAGGGGTCTCTGGAGGGCACTGAGCATAGGGGGTTTAAGGGTGGGGGGCACAGTGGTTCTCAACCTGCGGCCCAGCTAACACTTTGTGGGCTGCGTATAAATAGGTTGAGAACCACTGGTCTAGGTCGTCCCCACAGTCAATGAGTGAACTATTTGGTCAGGGCTTGCTGGGAAGAGAGTGGAGCTGGGTGTTATCTACCTATGGACAGCTGGAGTCTGCAGTGTTTCCTCATGCATGGCCAGACATTGGCATTAATAGGAACGGGGTGAGATTGAGCCCTGAGGGTCACTGTATGTTAGGTGCCTAGAGAGAGAACAACTGCCCATTGCAAACCTTTGAGACCTGTATGCAAGGTACAGATGCCACTCTGCGATGCAGTCAGATACTGTAGTGATGGGCACTGTGTGAGCCCCTAGCCAGACAGCTGCAGGGCTGCAGAAAGTAGCAGCGGGGGATACTGGTCTCGGGTCATGCTAGTGGCTCTTTCTCCAGGACTGATGAGTTTGGGTTTTGCAGTATGAAGCTGTCTCCAGTCTCTACTTCGAGAACGTCATGCAATTTTATAACTTCTCTGCCCGAGTGGCCGCTGACCAACTCCGGAAACCTCCAAATCGGGACCAGTAAGTCCTCCCTGCCCTGCCTTTCCCTGCTAGGGGTGGGGGGAGTCACCTCTGCCCAAGATTATACAATTAGCTTCGACACATTTACACAACATGGGGACCCAGTGCTGTATAACTCAGCCACAGTTTGACCAGTAACTAGGTTTGGCTTCTTCCATAATGACGCTACAGCACATTGATCTAGGGACTAAAATCTCTACGGTGTCCAGTTCCAGAATGCTGATACCAAAACAAAAATCCATCCCTTTCCGCATGTATAGCTGGTCCGTTTGCTAACTGGAACACCCAGGAGTACTTCTGCTCTCCTTGGGCTGCTATTGATACTACTAACAAACAGCTCCTCACCCCAATGGTGCACAGAGCTCTGAGCAGCCTCTAGAATACCTCTCTTCTCCAGACCGCAAAAATCGAGCATAATGCTAAGGTCTGATTTACACCCCTCAGAGCCTTGGGAACTCAGCTGAGGGCTCTCTTCTTCATCAAGTGGTGTCCCTGTGGGTGTTGCACTTCAGGTGGCAGTGCGTCTCAGCGCCATCAATCGGACATTTTGCTAGCAGTGTCTGGTCGGGTGACGTGTGTGCACAGTAGCTGTCTCGTGGCAGCACTGATGCCTCTTCTGGCACGCGCATCCCCCGACCCCCTGATTTCCTTCTCAACCATCCTCGGCTTGAGATGGAGTCCGTTAGCAGTGTCCCTACCTATAACAAAAAAATTAGATTTTAGATATTTAGGATAGTACTTAGTGTTAATAGTTAGTTTAAGCTTGGATTTAAGTAGATGTAGTTTTTAGTAGCGTAGCAGCACCATCTATCCCAGTGAAGGGAACGGCACCGCAACTCATGCCTCAAACCATGGCGCCCCCTCCGCCACCAATGATAGCGGCACAGAGCATAGAACAATCTAATCAAGACACCACAGTGCCGAGAAAGGCCACACACAAGCGATCGGCACTGAAACCAGCGGCACCACATGCGGCGGCACCGATGTCTGCTGAACAAACCGCAACAGCTCAGATTGCAGCTGCACCGAGCTCTCCTCTACTCGGCACCACGGATTCATAGATTCATAGATTCTAGGACTGGAAGGTACCTCGAGAGGTCATCGAGTCCAGTCCCCTGCCCGCATGGCAGGACCAAATACTGTCTAGACCATCCCTGATAGACATTTATCTAACCTACTCTTAAATATCTCCAGAGATGGAGATTCCACAACCTCCCTAGGCAATTTATTCCAGTGTTTAACCACCCTGACAGTTAGGAACTTTTTCCTAATGTCCAACCTAGACCTCCCTTGCTGCAGTTTAAACCCATTGCTTCTTGTTCTATCCTTAGAGGCTAAGGTGAACAAGTTTTCTCCCTCCTCCTTATGACACCCTTTTAAATACCTGAAAACTGCTATCATGTCCCCTCTCAGTCTTCTCTTTTCCAAACTAAACAAACCCAATTCTTTCAGTCTTCCTTTATAGGTCATGTTCTCAAGACCTTTAATCATTCTTGTTGCTCTTCTCTGGACCCTTTCCAATTTCTCCACATCTTTTTTGAAATGCGGTGCCCAGAACTGGACACAATACTCCAGCTGAGGCCTAACCAGAGCAGAGTAGAGCGGAAGAATGACTTCTCGTGTCTTGCTCACAACACACCTGTTAATACATCCCAGAATCATGTTTGCTTTTTTTGCAACAGCATCACACTGTTGACTCATATTTAGCTTGTGGTCCACTATAACCCCTAGGTCTCTTTCTGCCATACTCCTTCCTAGACAGTGTCTTCCCATTCTGTATGTGTGAAACTGATTTTTTCTTCCTAAGTGGAGCACTTTGCATTTGTCTTTGTTAAACTTCATCCTGTTTAACTCAGACCATTTCTCCAATTTGTCCAGATCGTTTTGAATTATGACCCTGTCCTCCAAAGCAGTTGCAATCCCTCCCAGTTTGGTATCATCCGCAAATTTAATAAGCGTACTTTCTATGCCAATATCTAAGTCGTTGATGAAGATATTGAACAGAGCCGGTCCCAAAACAGACCCCTGCGGTACCCCACTCGTTATGCCTTTCCAGCAGGATTGGGAACCATTAATAACAACTCTCTGAGTACGGTTATCCAGCCAGTTATGCACCCACCTTATAGTAGCCCCATCTAAATTGTATTTGCCTAGTTTATCGATAAGAATATCATGCGAGACCGTATCAAATGCCTTAATAAGTTTAGGTATACCACATCCACAGCTTCACCCTTATCCACGAGGCTCGTTATCCTATCAAAGAAAGCTATCAGATTGGTTTGACATGATTTGTTCTTCACAAATCCATGCTGGCTGTTCCCTATCACCTTACCACCTTCCAAGTGTTTGCAGATGATTTCCTTAATTACTTGCTCCATTATCTTCCCTGGCACAGAAGTTAAACTAACTGGTATGTAGTTTCCTGGGTTGTTTTTATTTCCCTTTTTATAGATGGGCACTATATTTGCCCTTTTCCAGTCTTCTGGAATCTCTCCCGTTTCCCATGATTTTCCAAGGATAATAGCTAGAGGCTCAGATACCTCCTCTATTAGCTCCTTGAGTATTCTAGGATGCATTTCATCAGGCCCTGGTGACTTGCAGGCATCTAACTTTTCTAAGTGATTTTTAACTTGTTCTTTTTTTATTTTATCTGCTAAACCTACCCCCTTCCCATTAGCATTCACTATGTTAGGCATTCCTTCAGACTTCTCGGTGAAGACCGAAACAAAGAAGTCATTAAGCATCTCTGCCATTTCCAAGTTTCCTGTTACTGTTTCTCCCTCTTCACTAAGCAGTGGGCCTACCCTGTCTTTGGTCTTCCTCTTGCTTCTAATGTGTTGATAAAAAGTCTTCTTGTTTCCCTTTATTCCTGTAGCTAGTTTGAGCTCATTTTGTGCCTTTGCCTTTCTAATCTTGCCCCTGCATTCCTGTGTTGTTTGCCTATATTCATCCTTTGTAATCTGTCCTAGTTTCCATTTTTTATATGACTCCTTTTTATTTTTTAGATCATGCAAGATCTCGTGGTTAAGCCAAGGTAGTCTTTTGCCACGTTTTCTATTTTTCCTAACCAGCGGAATAGCTTGCTTTTGGGCCCTTAATAGTGTCCCTTTGAAAAACTGCCAACTCTCCTCAGTTGTTTTTCCCCTCAGTCTTGATTCCCATGGGACCTTACCTATCAGCTCTCTGAGCTTACCAAAATCTGCCTTCCTGAAATCCATTGTCTCTATTTTGCTGTTCTCCCTTCTACCCTTCCTTAGAATTGCAAACGCTGTGATTTCATGATCACTTTCACCCAGGCTGCCTTCTACTTTCAAATTCTCAACGAGTTCCTCCCTATTTGTTAAAATCAAGTCTAGAACAGCTTCCCCTCTAGTAGCTTTTTCAACCTTCTGAAATAAAAAGTTGTCTGCAATGCAGTCCAAGAATTTGTTGGATAGTCTGTGCCCCGCTGTGTTATTTTCCCAACATATATCCGGATAGTTGAAGTCCCCCATACCACCAAATCTTGGGCTTTGGATGATTTTGTTAGTTGCTTAAAAAAAGCCTCATCCACCTCTTCCACCTGGTTAGGTGGCCTGTAGTAGACTCCTAGCATGACATCTCCCTTGTTTTTACCCCTTTTAGCCTAACCCAGAGACTCTCAACACTTCCGTCTCCTATGTCCATCTCTACCTCAGTCCAAGTGTGTACATTTTTAATATATAAGGCAACACCTCCTCCCTTTTTCCCCTGTCTATCCTTCCTGAGCAAGCTGTACCCATCCACACCAACATTCCAATCATGTGTATTATCCCACCAAGTTTCAGTGATGCCAACAATGTCATAGTTGTATTTATTTATTAGCACTTCCAGTTCTTCCTGCTTATTACCCATATTTCTCGCATTTGTATATAGGCATCTAAGATACTGGTTTGATCTTTCCTCCCAGTTTTGTCCTGACCCTCCTTTCTCTCTGCCAATATAGTCCACACTCCCTCTCGTTTCCGACCCATCTCCCAGGGTCTCCATGTTCCCCACTTACCTGTGGGCTTTGCTCACCTGTCCTCGTCGAACCTAGTTTAAAGCCCTCCTCACTAGGTTAGCCAGTCTGTGTCCAAATAGGGTCTTTCCCCTCCTCAAAAGGTGAATGCCATCTCTGCCTAGCAGTCCTTCCTAGAATAGCATCCTGTGGTCTAGGAAGCCAAAGCCCTCCTGGCGACACCATCTTCGCAGCCAGGCATTCACCTCCATGATGCATCTGTCTCTGCCCAGTACCCTACCTTTGACAGGAAGAATCGAAGAGAATACCACCTGCGCTCCAAACTCCTTCACCCGTACTCCCAGAGCCCTGTAGTCACTCTTGATCCGCTCAGTGTCACACCGCGCAGTATCATTTGTGCCCACATGGATGAGTAGCATGGGGTAGTAGTCAGAGGGCTGGATAATCCTCGACAATGCCTCCGTAACGTCTCGGATATGGGCTCCCGGCAGGCAGCATACCTCCCGAGATGAAATGTCAGGGCGACAGATGGGCGCCTCCGTCCCCCTCAGCAGAGAGTCTCCGACCACCACTACCCTACGTTTCCTATTCGCAGTGGTGGCAGCAGACCTCCCAGCCTTAGGGGTATGAGGCTTCTCCTCCTTTACTGTAGGGGGTGATTCCTTCTTTCCTGTATCAAGAAGAGCATAACGGTTACCTATTACCACGGTGGGAGGGTTCGGAGCAGGGGTGGAGCACTGCCTGCTGCCAGAAGTAACCAGCTGCCAGTTTCCACCCTGAGCCATCTCCTCCTCCACCAGTGGTGTATCAGCAGTCCTGTGTACTGGGACAGCTACCTCAGCTGTCTCCACATGGACACTGTCCAGGAATTGCTCGTGGATTCGGATGCTCCTCAACCTAGCCACCTCCTCCTGTAGCTCTCCCACCTGCTGCTTGAGAGATTCCACCAGCAGGCACCTTTCACATTGGATGGTCCCCCCAGCCTGGAAATTGCAAGTATTCGTCAGTATCTACAGCACCAGACCAACCCACTCACCCATCACACCACCATTTTCAAGTGACGAAGATGTAGAAGAGGAAGCTGTCTTCTTTTCTGGCCATTTTTCTCCAACAGTGACCAAATACAAAAGAAAATCAGACCCAAATAAGGGTCTATCTACCACCATGGCTGGCTCACCCATGGATATGCCCACCCATGCTATTCCAACTACAATGGGACCCATGGGCAGCTTTTAGGGCGCAATTCCAACAGACTACATCCACACACAGAAAAACCATAAAATCAGCACCGACTTCAGTACCCGATCCCTCTGAAGCTACAGAGTAAGGGGAAGAAGAAAGAGATGACACATCAGAACATGGTGAGCTTCCAGAACACAATTCCTCATCCTCTCCAGATGAAGCAGTTATATCCACAACTACAACGGCCCCTGACGACTTCAAACACTTCCAGGAGCTCTTCAGGCGAGTGGCAGATCTCTCTAAAGTACAGGAGACGCAACACCAACTCCTGAAAATACTCCATACATCAACTTCCTCCAAGATCACCATCCCAATCAATGATGCCCTCCTGGACTCGGCAGACGTAGTGTGGCAAACACCGGCCTCCATCCCACCAACCAACAAGCGCATGGATAGGAAATACCACGTGCCAAATAAAGGGATGGAATTCCTATTTCCGCACCCACCACCAAACTCCTTAGTGGTGGATGCAGTAAATCAAAAAAACAAACAATATAAATCCACTTCTCAAGACAAAGAATGGAAGAGACTGGATCTTCTAGGCCGAAAAGTATATACATCAGCCGCACTGCAAATTACACCGCACTACTGGCAAACTATGATCATGACAATTGTAACAAATTCACAGAATTCACCCAGGATATACCGGAGGGGGAAAGAGAACAATTCCGGGCCATCGTGAATGAGGGCCAGCTTATCTCCAGGACAGCACTACAGGCCACCATCGACATGGCAGACACAGCAGCTAGCACGACGGCAACAGCCGTTGTAATCATAGAATCATAGACTATCAGGGTTGGAAGGGACCTCAGGAGGTCACCTAGTCCAACCCCCTGCTCAAAGCAGGACCAATTCCCAACTAAATCATCCCACCCAGGGCTTTGTCAAGCCTGACCTTAAAAACCTCCAAGGAAGGATATTCCACCACCTCTCTAGGTAACGCATTCCAGTGCTTCACCACCCTCCTAGTGAAAAAGTTTTTCCTAATATCCAACCTAAACCTCCCCCACTGCAACTTGAGACCATTACTCCTTGTTCTGTCATCTGGTACCACTGAGAACAGTTTAGATCCATCTTCTTTGGAACCCCCTTTCAGGTAGTTGAAAGCAGCTATCAAATTCCCCCTCATTCTTCTCTTCTGCAGACTAAACAATCCCAGTTCCCTCAGCCTCTCCTCATAAGTCATGTGCTCCAGACCCCTAAACATTTTTGTTGCCCTCCGCTGGACTCTTTCCAATTTTTCCACATCCTTCTTGTAGTGTGGGGCCCAAAACTGGACACAGTACTCCAGATGAGGCCTCACCAATGTCGAATAGAGGGGAATGATCACGTCCCTCGATCTGCTGGCAATGCCCCTACTTATACAGCCCAAAATGCTGTTAGCCTTCTTGGCAACAAGGGCACACTGTCAACTCATATCCAGCTTCTCGTCCACTGTAACCCCTAGGTCCTTTTCTGCAGAACTGCTGCCTAGCCATTCGGTCCCTAGTCTGTAGCAGTGCATGGGATTCTTCAGTCCTAAGTGCAGGACTCTCCACTTCTCCTTGTTGAACCTCATCAGGTTTCTTTTGGCCCAATCCTCTAATTTGTCTAGGTCCCTCTGTATCCTATCCCTACCCTCCAGTGTATCTACTACTCCTCGCAGTTTAGTGTCATCTGCAAACTTGCTGAGAGTGCAGTCCACGCCATCCTCCAGATCATTAATGAAGATATTGAACAAAACCGGCCCCAGGACCGACCCTTGAGCACTCGGCTTGATACCGGCTGCAAGCTAGACATGGAGCCATTGATCACTACCCGTTGAGCCCAACAATCTAGCCAGCTTTCTATCCACCTTATAGTCCATTCACCCAGCCCATACTTCTTTAACTTGCGGCAAGAATACTGTGGGAGACCGCATCAAAAGCTTTGCTAAAGTCAAGGAATAACACATCCACTGTTTTCCCCTCATCCAAAGACCCAGTTATCTCCTCATAGAAGGCAATTAGGTTAGTCAGGCATGACTTGCCCTTGGTGAATCCATGCGGACTGTTCCTGATCACTTTCCTCTCCTCTAAGTGCTTCAGAATTGATTCCTTGAGGACCTGCTCCATGATTTTTCCAGGAATTGAGGTGAGGCTGACTGGCCTGTAGTTCCCCGGATCTTCCTCCTTCCCTTTTTTAAAGATGGGCACTACATTAGCCTTTTTCCAGTCATCCAGGACCACCCCCGATCACCATGAGTTTTCAAAGATAATGGCCAGTGGCTCTGCAATCACATCTGCCAACTCCTTTAGCACCCTTGGATGCAGCGCATCCGGCCCCATGGACTTGTGCTCGTCCAGCTTTTCTAAATAGTCCCGAACCACTTCTTTCTTCACAGAGGGCTGGTCACCTCCTCCCCATGCTGTGCTGCCCACTGCAGCAGCCTGGGAGCTGACCTTGTGTGTGAAGACCGAGGCAAAAAAAGCATTGAGTACATGAGCTTTTTCCACATCCTCTGTCACTAGGTTGCCTCCCCCATTCAGTAAGGGGCCCACACTTTCCCTGACCTTCTTCTTGTTGCTAACATACCTGAAGAAACCCTTCTTGTTACTCTTAACATATCTTGATAGCTGCAACTCCAAGTGTGATTTGGCCTTCCTGATTTCACTCCTGCATGCCTGAGCAATATTTTTATACTCCTCCCTGGTCATTTGTCCAATCTTCCACTTCTTGTAAGCTTCTTTTTTGCGTTTAAGATCAGCGAGGGTTTCACTGTGAAGCCAAGCTGGTTGCCTGCCATATTTACTATCCTTTCCTCACATCGGGATGGTTTGTTCCTGCACCCTCAATAAGGATGCTTTAAAATACAGCCAGCTCTCCTAGACTCCTTTCCCCTTCATGTTATTCTCCCAGGGGATCCTGCCCATCAGTTCCCTAAGGGTGTCAAAGTCTGCTTTTCTGAAATCCAGGGTCCATATTCTGCTGCTCTCCTTTCTTCCTTGTGTCAGGATCTTGATCTCGACCATATCATGGTCACTGCCTCCCAGGTTCCCATCCACTTTTGCTTCCCCTACTAATTCTTCCTGGTTTGTAAGCAGCAGATCTAGACGAGCTCTGCCCCTAGTTGGTTCCTCCAGCACGTGCACCAGGAAATTGTCCCCTGCACTTTCCAAAAACTTCCTGGATTGTCTGTGCACTGCTGTATTGCTCTCCCAGCAAATATCAGGGTGATTAAAGGCTCCCATGAGAACCAGGGCCTGTGATCTAGTAATTTCTGTTAGTTGCCAGAAGAAAGCCTCGTTCACCTCATCCTCCTGGTCTGGTGGTCTATAGCAGACTCCCACCACGACATCACCCTTGTTGCTCACACTTCTAAACTTAACCAGAGACTCTCAGGTTTTTCTGCGCAGTGCATCATGGCTGCATTCATCAGGAAACCCCAGAGAACTGCAACACAAAGTGGAAGACTTTCCCTTCAACAGAGACAAACTATTTTCAGCCAAAACTGACAAAGTTCCCCACTCCATGAAAGACTCCAGAGTGACCCTCAGAACATTAGGGCTATACACAATCCAAACAGGAGACAACGTTATCAGCCATACAACAGAAATTGAGACAACATGTCTCAGCAACAGCAGAGAGTATACAAATCCAGGGGACAAAGAAATAGACCACCAAGTCTCCAACAGAACCAACCCCAGAACTTAGCATCTCAACCACCACCAAACAAACTGCAATTTTGAAGTATTGGTCAAGGGTCTGCATGACCTCCACATAACACCAGTGTCAGCGGACAACACTCAAATCTTTGGGCACTGACTCAGGCCATTTTACACCAACTGGGCCTCGATCACATCCGATCAGTGGGTTTTAGAACTAATTTTAATGGGCTATACCATCCCTTTTACATCTATCCCAGCTACCCCCCCCTTCCCTTTCCCTCTTCAGGGACCCTTCTCACAAGCATCTATTGAGACAAGAGGTGCATCACCTTCTGCAAATAGGTGCGGTGGAACTAGTCCCAAAACAACACAGAGGAAAGGGATTTTATTCCCATTACTTTCTGACTCAAAAGAAAAATGGGGGGTGGAGACCCATCCTAGTGCTAAGAAAACCCAACAAATTTGTCCATGCCCACAGATTCAAAATGGTCACCCTGAACTCGATCATCCCTCCGCTGGAAAAAGGGGACTGGTTCACAGCCCTCGACCTACAAGATGCATACTTTCACAATACAATCCACCCGGCTCATAGACGTTTCATAAGGTTCACAGTAGGACAAAAACGCTTCCAATACAGAATGCTACCATTCGGCCTGTCGACAGCACTGAGAGTGTCCACCAAAACACTGGTGGTAGTAGCAGCGCACCTATGCAGACAAGGGATACTCCTATTCCCTTACTTAGACAACTGCCTAATCAAGGGCTCCACAAAGACAGCAACAGAAAGAGATGTTCAGTTAACCATCTCCCTCTTCCACTCCCTGGGGCTACAAATCAACAAAAAGAAATCCACCTTTACTCCAGTACAACAACTGGAATTCAGAGGTGCTCCCCTGGACTCACTCACGGCCAGAGCATCCCTTCCAGAGCCCCGCTTTACAACGATGATCTCCCTTATATTGGTGGTCTCGCTCAGCCCATGAGTGCATGCACACACCTGCTTACAACTACTGGGACACATGGCGGCCATCATGTTTGTGGTCAAGCACACCAGGCTACACATGTGGTGCCTACAAAGATGGCTGAATGCAGTCTACATACCACGAAGGCACAACCTAACCAAGAGAATCACACCCACCGCAGAGGTGATTCAATCACTGCACTGGTGGACAAACACATCAAACTTGTGCTCAGGCATACCTTTCCAACAGAAAACACCATCGGTTCAAATCACAACAGACACCTCCCTGATCAGATGGGGGGCCCACCTGAAACAATATACTGCCCAGGGCAAATGGTCACCAACAGAGACGCACCTTCACATAAACCTACTAGAACTATGCAGAGTCTGCAATGCATGCTACCACTTCCTTCCACTCATAAGAAACAGAATAAGGATATTAACAGACAACATTGCATGCATGTTCTATATCCACCACCAGGGTGGAGCACGATCCCACTCGTTATGTGCGGAAGCTCTAAAGTTATGGAACTGGTGCATAAAGCACATCATCACTATAACAGCTTCATAATCTACCAGGCTGCCTGAATATCATGGCGAACACACTAAGCAGACAGTTCTCACAAGAACACGAATGGGAACTGAATGACGAAATAACACAACACATCTTTTGGAGGTGGGGAAATCCGTTCATAGACCTATTTGCCACACGAGCAAACAAGAAATGCCCTGGATTCTGCTCACAAGCAGGACAGGGAGCGCAATCACTAGGAGACATGTTCCTGATAAAATGGAACCTCCCTGTACTATATGTTTTCCCTCCAATTCCTCTAATCTCCAGAGTCGTACACAAAATACGAACTGACAGAGCCAAGATAGTGCCAACATGGCCCAGACAGTCTTGGTTCCCTTACCTGAGTTGCATGGTGATATGCACTCCATTCAATATCACTCGACAATATGATCTCCTTTCACAGGACAACGGACAAGTCCTCCATTCTGATTTAGGGAAACTTCACTTGAGAGCATGGCTCCGAGGGGCCAAATTAATCTGTTTGGATCAAGTACAAGAAGTACCGATTAACAGCAGGAAACAAAACACACGACATACTTATCTCCAAAAATGGAAGAGATTTTTCCATTTGATGCCAAAACAAACAAATATCGGCAAACCAGGCCCCACTCCCATTGATCCTGGAGTACCTACTGTCATTAAGTATCAGAGGGGTAGCCGTGTTAATCTGGATCTGTAAAAAGCAACAGAGGGTCCTGTGGCACCTTTAAGACTAACAGATGTATTGGAGCATAAGCTTTCGTGGGTGAATGCCTGCTTCGTCAAACACATGTATCTGACGAAGTGGGCATTCACCCACGAAAGCTTATGCTCCAATACATCTGTTAGTCTTAAAGGTGCCACAGGACCCTCTGTTGCTTTCTACTATCATTAAAGAAATCAGGACTGGCTACAAACTCGATCAAGGTCCACCTTGCGGCAATAACCGCCTTCCACCAACAGATAGAAGGGACCTCAGTATTCGCCCACCCAATTACAAAGAGATTTATAACAGGCCCACAAAACATGTATCCGGACATCCATGAACCCACTCTGGCATGGGACTTAAACCTAGTGCGCAAATGCTTAACCAGAAAATCATTCGAACCCTTAGCATCTTGCTCTCTGCTCCATTTATCTATGAAAGTAGCATTCTTAATCGCCCTCACATCGTCACGAAGAGTGAGCGAGATTGGGGCACTCATGGCTCACCCCCCATACACAATATTCCATAAGGACAAAGTGGCTCTAAGAACTCACCCAAAATATCATCCTCATTCCACCTTAACCAACCAATTCACCTACCCACTTTTCACCCTAAACCACACAACAACCCACAAGAGGCGGCATTACACAGGTTAGATGTCTGCCGTGCCCTGGGCTTTTAGCTAGACAGGACAAAGACCTTTTGTAAATCCCCCAGACTGTTTGTATCAACAACAGAAAGGTTGAAAGGCACAGCTATATCAACACAAAGACTATTGAAGTGGATATCAAACTGCATCCACTTGTGCTACTCCTTATGCAACACTGAAGCCCCAACAGGCATCAGAACACACTTGACGAGGTCTGTAGCAACTTCTACAGCATTCCTGCACAACATGCCCATCCTTGACATATGCAGAGCAGCTACACGGGCATCTGAATACACTTTCACCAATCATTACGCAATCACACTTAGCTCGAGAGCAGATGCTAAATTAGGCTGCACGGTCCTACCAGCAGCTACACAATCAACTCCAAAGCCCCTTCCATCCGCATGAGGGCACTGCTCTACATTCACTTCAAGTGCAGCACCCACAGGGACACCACTTGAAGAAGAGGTTTCTCACCTTGTGCAATAACCGAGGTTCTTCGAGATGTGTATCCCTGTGGGTGCTCCACTACCCACCCTCCTCCCCTCTACTTTGGAGTAAGAATCAACTGCTCCACAGTAGAGAAGGAACTGAGGGGGTCGGGGCATGTGCGTGCCAGAAAAGGCGTCAATGACAGCTTCTGCGCACGCACGCCCCAACCAGACAGTGCTAGCAAAATCTCCGATGGATAACACTGGGATGCACCGCCACCTGAAGTGGAGCACCCACAGGGGGACACATCTCGAAGAACCTCAATTACTGCACAAGGTGAGTAACCTTCTCTTCACCTTGTGCCTACATAATCTTTGCAAAATCTCTGGGCTGCATAATACAGTTAAAACCCTATTTCTTCAGCAAAACCAGCACACTCAACCAACCCTAACCTACAGGCACATGCATATCTCCCCTCCATGCTTGTTGGAGATGGCATTGAGAGCAGGGAGAGTGCTGGAATAATTATCATTTGTATTTTGGGAGCACCTAGGAATCCCAGCCATTGTGCTCGGTGCTGTACAAATGTAGAACAAAGACTGTCCCTGCCCCAGAAGCTTTACGATCTTTTGTAAATATCTGTCCTGCTTTCTCAAAAGAAGTGAGTGGGTAAGGACCTTCCCAGCAAGGAACTCCCTGCTCAGACCTCCCAAGTGTTATACAAGGAGGGAGGTGTGTGTTATGTGGCTGACTGACATCTGTATCCCCATCTGCTCAAAATACTTTAGTCCTCTGGTTCCCTCTCATGGACAGTAGGAGTATTACACTTTCTTCAGTCATTCGTATTGCTGCAGTTTTCATCTGTGGCTGAAGACTCGGTGGTTCTTTGTCTCTGACCTGTTCCCTGGTCTGTGGCAGTGAATCCTGAGGTCCTTGCCCATGGCCCTGATTTCCATATATGTTCCTGTAGTTGCTAGGTGTCCTAGGAAGCTTCAGAGGACCATGGGGAGGCCAGGAAATACTTGTGCCTTGTGTCAGTCTGCCAGTGTGTGTGGGGGTTTGCACCTTCCAGCCTGGCTGTAATGACAATCCCCTTTGTCTCCTGCAGGTGGAGTATGACCCCTCCAACAGTGAACGCCTACTATTCCCCCACCAAGAATGAGATTGTGTTCCCAGCAGGGATCCTGCAGGCTCCTTTTTACACCCGCACCTCCCCCAAGTATGAACATCCTCTTGCCCATCTGCTGCCCCCCTCTCCCGGTGTTCTTCCCCCACTCCACCCTGCTCCCCTAAGCTGGAGGGGGATGGGGACTCTATGATGGCAGCAGCCTGGTTGGAAGATGGTGGGTGCCTCACACACCTCTGTATCCTAGTCTACAACCGTCAGTAGCTAAGGAGGGTCCTGTCCTGAGCTGGGGGCTAGAAAACAGCCAGGGGAGGAATGCTGGGGCTCAGAGAGATTGCACCAGCTCTGCCAGACTCACACTAGGAGACTCCATGGATCTTGATGCCAGTGCGCATAGAGCTGCCAGCTTTGCCAGGGACAGTGGTGGACGTGTGCTCTTTCAGCACAGGATCTGGACCTTTTCCCCCCTGAGTTAGTCTAATGTTCCCCCTCTTGTCAGGCTGCTTGCCTAAGGAGACAATGAAGGACTTGCAACCATTTTTTGACCCCTCCCCATTATCAGAGAAGGCATCTCTCTGGCCAAGTCCCTGGGGCTGCCTGGACAGACGGAGCTGTAGGACAGACCAGTAGATGATGGCCTAGTGGCAGGTCTGTGCAACATGGAGGGAAACCCAGAAAAACTGAGGAGAGGCACCATCCCCAGAGATTCCCAGTCTGGAGGAGGCCACACCTTCACTTTCTTAGTTCTTCTATGCTGGCACCTGGTAGACATGCAACATTATGGGTTCATAATGTTGCATGTCTACCAGTCTTGTATCTAATGGTAACATGGAAATAACATGCCTGGCTAGCTGCAAAGTGGCTCATTTGGGGCCTAGAGAATCCACAGTAGGTTTATCCTTGTGTTCGGGTGTCCAACAGCCTGAGGGGCTCTGTAATCAACTCTACATTTCATAGCTTCTCCTAAGTCCCATTGCTGGAACTGTCTGCAGCTCCCGATGGAACATGAAGGGGGCTTTTAAAAAATAGGTTCAGATTGCCCGCTGCACTTCAGTCCTTTGCAGAAAACACCATAGAGCTGTTTAATGGAGGTTGGCAGTGCAGCAGATTCATTGTGCAATTGGCATTAATAGGAAGATGCGACAATTTCAACATGCATGGGGCTGTCTCCCCTTAGGACTCTTTCTGTCCGTAGGGGGAAGCCAAGGCAAGAATAGGAAAAAAGTGGGGTAAGGAGGAGCAGCTCTACATAGTCCTAGTGAAAGCTGCCTCCTAGTCCATTTCTCCTACCTTAGTGCTCTGGTGGGTAGGGTCACAGAGCCTATGTGCAGACATTAGTAGGCGATGGCCTTAGTGAAGCACAAATCCTAATACTCTTTGTCCCTCTCATGCAGGGCACTGAACTTTGGCGGGATTGGTGTCGTCGTGGGCCACGAGCTGACTCATGCCTTTGATGACCAAGGTGGGCAGCCTGAAGACACCTTACTTCCTGTTGCTTTCTCTCCATCTTCCTCTTCCTGGTGGAACTCTGTTTTCCTCTTTGTTGAAAGGCTCCCAGTTCCAGGAGTCAAAATTAAACTGTGGTGGCCCTCTGTATCAAAGAGCCCTTCTCAAAGTGGATCTTGTGAGAATGGGCCAGAGCCATCCCTCATGTAACTCCAGTGACCTGCATGGAGCTACACAAGGTACAGATCTGTCCCAGAATGTCTAAATATGTTTGACATCTGAGACTCTGCCTAGTCTCTGAGGTGGAAAAATCTAACTGGGTGAAAGAAGGCAAGAGGAATTTTTCTTTGCTGCTTTTCTGCCAGAATGAGGAAACCTACATGTGGCTCATTAATGGTGAGGGCCTTAAAATGGGACAGTCAGGGTGTCACGGGGTGTGACCCCTCTCCTACCTTCTCCCCCAGAAACTACACAGACTCCTTTGATTGTGCCTTCACTGTGCCTTTTTATTTTGTGTTCCCTGTACCAATTTCACAACAGTCCTTGTGCAACAGCCTGTTTGCAATATTCAACTGACTTTTGGCCCTCTCACCAGGACCTGAGGGTCACCAAGGACTCCTTGTTCCGAACCTCTGTCTGGCAAGGCTCAACTAGACTTGTTCCTCCCTCTCCCCTTCCTTCCTCCCTCCTGCACTTCCTTGCTGTACCGCCTCTTATCAGCCCAGGGCTGATGGGGAATTGGCTCAGCCAAGCAACCTGATTGACTAATTACCTCCCAGCTTCCTACTGAGGAACTAATTACTATTCAAGTGATCAGAGTGCAGGGTCACTTGTTTGCACCCTGCACTATGACACAAGAGGGTTTCTTACTAACGCCAAAAGCATTTTGTAATGATCTGTTGCTGTTTGCAATCTCTTCCTGTGGGATTTATGGTGGTGCAATAAAATAAAGATCAATAAGTTCAAGAGGTCTCAGAATTCGCTCCTCCTCTCTCTGAAGAGGCCATGCCATTGCCAGTATGCTCACTGCATCTCCAAGCCCACAGATTGTGTGCTCTAAATATCAAACAACCCCCGCTCCGCACACACAGGCTTGGTTCTGCCAAAGTCCATCTCAGATTAAGTATCTTCTAGTTCCAGTGTTTCACTTGATCTGCTCCTCTGCAGGGCGGGAGTATGATAAAGATGGGAATCTGCGCCCTTGGTGGAAGAACTCCTCTGTAGAGGCCTTCAAGCAGCAGACTGAGTGCATGGTGGAACAATACAGCAACTACACCGTGAACGGCGAGGCAGTGAATGGCAAACACACTCTGGGAGAGAATATTGCTGACAACGGGGGCCTCAAAGCTGCATATCGGGTAGGAATCTAGTACAAGCACAGGCTTTGTCTGGTATCTCTCATTGCAGCCATGGCTGTGGGGATCCTTTTGTAGTCCTAGACTTTCCCCTGATGCTACAGCTGGAGAGACATTCCTGGTTATACAGTGATGGCAAGGTGAATTGCTCTAAGGAAATGTAAAATTCTGAGCCCCTCTTCTATGCAGTGTCCTCTCTGAGGAAGGGGGTGGGCCATGACCATATATAAGTCTTCAGGTGATTCTTGGATTTGGACTCTGCTGTCCTTGGACCAGGAAATTGTAGACCTGATAATCTGCAGCCCGTAGAGGGTGGATGTGCAGGAGAGAGCTTTTGAAGGAGATTCAAGGAAGGGAAGAACCTAGGGTGACCAGATGACAAAACTGAAATATCGGGACGCGGGGGAGGAGTGGGGCGGCGGAAGAAAAAAATAAAACAAGCTGCTGGAACGCCCCCTCCTCTCCCCCCCCCCCCCGCACCAGCTCGCCCCTGGAGTGAGGGCAGCAGGCCCCAGCCCCCCGGATCCACGGGTCCACGTGGCGGGAGGTGAAGCCCCGTCGGAGTCCCCGTGCAGACAGCCGCTACCTCCCCACCCCCACCCCTGGGCGCGTACAGGGAGCCGGTTCCCCAGGCCGGACCCGGGGCTGCCCCTGCAGGTACCGCCCCGCCCTCCTGCCTGCGCTTGGGGCCAGGCCGGACTCACTCACCCCACGCTCTCCTGCATCCCCCGGGCCTCCCTCCAGCGCTTGCGCCGCCATACAGCTGATCGGCGCAAGCCTGGGAGGGAGGAGGAATGGTGTGCTTGGGGAAGAGGCGGGGATTTAGGGAGGGATCCAATGGGGGAAGGAGGGGATGGAGCGGCCTGTGCGCGGGAGTGGAGGGCAAAATTGCTTGTTTGTCCAGTGTCCCGACTGAACATTGGTTGGGACGTGGGACAAACAAGCAAATATCGGGACAGACCCGATTAAAATCGGGACGTCTGGTCACCCTAGAAGAACCTGACTATTTTAACTGGAAGAGGCTTTAACTCCTCTCCAGATCCTCCCATTTTCAATGGCATGTGTAGCAAATGTGGTAGGAGGTGATGAGTCTGCCTTGAGTTGATACAAGTTTCTCCCTGCGCAGCTCTGACAGGTCACGCTCCCTCAATGGATCCCCATTCTGATTTGTTTCCTATAAGCCATATGTAATCCTGGGTGTCACGGATAGAGCTAGGGAAAACTTTTTGGATTAATCATTTATTTGCCAAAAAATACAGTTTGGGGTCAACCAAAATTATTCACAAATTCAGTTCGAATTTGGCAAATAGTTTCAGCTGAAAACAAATGAAAAAGTCAGATCGGTTCATTTCAATGTTTTCTGAACAAAGCAGTTTGACTTCTGGTTTCAAAATGATGTTTCATGTTGAAATTGAGCTAGATTTTTGTTTTTGTTTTTTTTAAAGGTAAATAACCCCCCAAAACTAGCCACAACAAAAAATTCAGGAGAAAATTTGTTTTGAGTTTAATGAAACATTTCATTCAACCTGAAAAGATTTTTGTCTTAGATTTTTCATTTCAGTCCCTGAACCAAAGGCAATTTTTTGCTCCGCTCTAGTGGGAGGTTTATTTTGTGCTTTCTCTTCCCTTCGCAGCCCCTAGGACTGTCTTAGATTTTTTTTCTGGCTTTCTGTGACCAAATGGAAAATGGGCACAGGGGAAGACTCTTGCAATGCTGACATTTCCCTCCCTGCCAGCATGTGCCATGGAGACTGGACTGGTGTAGTCCCTTAAGGGTTAATGCCTCCCTGGCTAGCTGCACCAGCATTTCGTACCCCCACAAGGCAGTAGGAGTGTCTCTGATCCTCTAACTCCATCCACTATGTCCCTCTGCTGATGCAGGATAGCCTCTGTTCTCTCCTGCCTGCAGGCTTATCAAAATTGGGTGAAGAAGAATGGGAATGAGGAGTCTTTGCCAACGCTTGGCCTCTCCAACAACCAACTCTTCTTTGTGGGATTCGCCCAGGTGAGTCTCCCATCCCCCAACGCTTTGTTCTGTCTCCAGGTGCACTGTGTGAGCTGGGGAATAGCAGTGGCTCCAGCTACTGGGTTAGCGGGAATGCAATTTACAGCAGACTCCACTTTGTAGGGGTGGCAGTGCCCCTCCCATCTTCATCTCCTCCCAAACTCCCTTCGAAGTTCTAGGGCATTCCTTTTCCTGAACTGAGTCCCCACATCAGTGACTGGGATGTGAGCAGTCAGACCTAGTGGTTGCAGTAGAAATCATGAACCAGAGGCCAGAGCCTAGTGTCAGAGCAGGAGTCAGGAACCAAAGCTGAGGGTCAAAACTGGATTACCGGGAGTAAGGGAAGGAAGGAGCAGAACTGGAGCAAGGCAGGAGCTATCTTAGTCATGGGCCAGTGCTTTGAGCAACCACTGAACTGCTGCTGCTGTTAGGCTTAAGAGCCAGTCTGCTGACTTTTCCAACCAATCAGATGAAATACAGGTTAGCTGCACTCATTAGGTTGCCTAGAGACTGGCTCTGCTGCAGGCCCTGATTCCTTACCCCTCAAGTGGCAGAGGAGTGCAGCAAATATGAGTGTTGATGTATTGTGAAGAGAGAGATACATTACAGTCAGTGAGGAAAGCTTGCCTTCCTCTAAAGCATCAGGTAAGAGGCAAGATAACAAACTTGACAAGCCAACTGTCTGATGCATTTTGACAAGTCTAATGCTCATTTTGCAGCAAAGTAAGATATACACTCCTCCAGATAGAACAACTTCAGGCTACAGAAGTCTCTGGGTGAGGCCCCTTTGCTGGTGTAATGATAAGGTTACTTGCAATACACTATTCATCCTCCAGATGTGTGTGTAATGTATGGATCCAGTGTGTGGTTGCTGGTAAACAAGGGAGACCAAGTTGCGACTCAAGCTGCAAGGAAACTTGTTTGTATCCGTAGTTGTTGTTTCCTATAATAAACTCCTCCTATTTAAGAAGGTCTGTGATTTCCCTTTGTCATGATAGGTGGGACAGAGACACTTTTCAGCTATAATGAAGCCCTTGAGCTAACTCCTGTTGCCTTGCATTTGCAGGTGTGGTGTTCAGTTCGCACCCCGGAGAGCTCCCACGAAGGACTCATCACAGATCCCCACAGCCCATCGCGTTTCCGAGTCATTGGTACCATCTCCAATTCCAAAGAGTTCTCTGAGCACTTCCACTGTCCTTCCGGCTCTCCTATGAACCCCCAGAAGAAGTGTGAAGTTTGGTGAAAGGAAAAGGACCAGGAAATAGTGGAAACCAACTTTTTGGCTTATTGTTCCTTCATCAAGAATTGAATTTCCCAGGCTCTCTGCTCAAAGGGCAGTTTCTTCTTTCAACGAACTGTAAAACTCTCAGCAGGAACGGATCCCTGAGCCCTAGGTATCATCACGGTGGGAGGGAAGGGATAGCTCAGTGGTTTGAGCATTGGCCTGTATTGGCTTGCTAAACCCAGGGTTGTGAGTTCAATCCTTAAGGGGACCATTTGGGGATTGGTCCTGCTTTGAGCAGGGGGTTGGACTAGATGACCTCCTGAGGTTCCTTTCAACCCTGATATTCTATGATCTGAGATTCGATCCACTGTGAAAACCTTTCTTAATCTCACTCGTGAAATGTCTTTTTTTTTTTTTAAACCTTGCATAGAGTGTATGTACATATGCATGTGTCTGTCTGCACTGACCCATATGTACACATACACTGTTAAGCCCCTGCCCTGTCACAGGCTTGAAGACTTTTTCTAATTGATAAAGGGAGACCCACAGATTAAAGTGATAACTGGTTTGACTGTGTATCTAAATATGCCCGACATACGCTAATCTCTCCAGATGGGTGTGTGTGTGTGTGCGTATGTGTATATATATACACACACACACACACACACACACACACACACACAAATATATATTTTTTTTTAAATATATTTTTGGGAAAATATTTTTTGAACATTGTGAAATACACTGGAAAAGTTCAGGGAAAATGCATTTAAAAGCCCTTTTTTTTTTTTAGCAAAAGGATTATTTATTACTTTTTTTTTTAAAAGTAGTGCAACTAGATACGAGAATCTCAGTAGAGACCATTCCACTGAAACACAGGAGACTTAAGGGTGTCACTGAGGCAACAAATTAGCTTTGCAGCCCTGGAGACCAAGATTCTTATTGAATCCCTGGGATCGCTAACAAGATTGAAGAACTGCCCTTCTAGTCTGTCGTGGACACTGATCCAGTGCACAGTTGGAAGAGTCTGTTCAGAGCCAGGACGGCAGTAGCCAACTGTAGCTAGCTGGAATTGAGTGGCAGTAGAGGACTGTGAGGGTAAGTGCCATGAGAGAAGTGCGTGCATTTATAGTTGAGTGACAGATCCTGAACATATCACTAGAGTTTTATTTGCAGGCAAACGCTTGCAGGTCTTGGAAGCCATATTAAGCTCTGCTGATGTACAAGGTCCATTACAGAAAGTCTCTCAGAACAGGTTTCAGAGTGGTAGAACAGGAAACCAAAGAGAGATTCGTTCATTCTATAAATCTTCCATCTGTCTCTCTTCTCCTGCACCCTACAGCAAGCTAAGAGCAGCACACTGTGACTGGGATACACTGGGATCCCAGCCACCATCTAACCTGTCTCCAGGCAGCTGTACTTGGGTATAGTGAAAGCTGCATTGTAACTTTTAACCTACTTGAGCCATCTTTAACTTCTGTATACAAAGGGAGAGGAAGGCAGCCAGCTGCACTAGATTATTAAGTCCAGCTGGTACACAGACCTTCCCAAGAGAGTTTGTGAAACTTAAATTATGAGCTCTCTCTTTGTCTTACTGCTTTAGAACAGCCCAAGCATAGACCAACCCTCTTTATGTCATCGTTATTATTGCTGAAATCAACATTGCATAATATAGCTTGGGTCAGGCACAGGTGTAAGTCGCCTTGGGTTTTGTTGTTCAACTGGCAGGCTGGGGAAATGGCTCTGTTCTGAAAGCTCACAAACCTGTGAAGGCTGAGGCCTCTCTCCTGTGTAAGCAGCTGGCCAGTTATTTAGCAATACTGCTAGCATCCCCTCTGAGCAGCTCCATAAGGGAATAGGTGTAACCACAGGACCTCATGGTCCCTGGGCTGGAGGAGATCATGTGGAATATGGTGGTTCAATGGGTATTCCTCTACCATTCCAGCCACAAATATCTCACCACCACCACCCCCTGACTGCCTGGTAGACTGCCAGTCCTACCTCTTCTGTGTACGGTGGCAATCCATAGTTAAAAAGGGTGGGAATCGGTAACCTCAGAAAGAGGGTGGATGTTGGCTATGCACCACCCTGGGTAGTGCCCAATGACAAACCCAGTCTAGAGCCCTTCCAGGGCCTTACAGGTGTTCAGTTCCACCTGTGAAAGCAGCCTCCTCCCTCTGGACTGGCACAAGAGCCTGGGTACATGCACGTTTGCTCCAGCATGGAGTTCAGCCCACATTTCCGGGCTCAGAGTCTGCACAAATCCCAGGCTTGGATGGGGAAAAGGGAACCCAAAAAGCATTAAACCACCAAGAGCTATGGAAGGCAGGAAGGTGATGGGGGAACTCTTGGTGCCATGGCCCCCAGGGAAAGCAGTTTGTTCAAGTCTCTCTGACTTCATCTCGCTCCCTTTCTTCTTATTTCCACCCAGTCCCATGCATTGCCACTTCCTTGGACTCTTCCAAGTTGAAATGCCTCCTTTCCTGTAAGCAAGACATTGGAAAGTAGCCATTGGTGTGAGCACTGTGGATCTAGAGTCCTCTATTGATTCTGATGCCGAGAAGGCTGGGTCACAGGTTGGCTTACTTACTGTTTTGCAGGTATTAGCCAGGCTTGCCATGGTCATTGCTACATGCAAGAGAACCCCAGTGCCCTGCGAGCTGGGAAAGGCTAAGCACATTGTAGGGCTATAGAGGCTGGATGTCTCTCAGTTGTCTGGAAGAGGGAAGAGCTATGCTCCACCCCCCTTCTAAATGGAGACCTGGCAGGGGCTGGAAGAGTCATTCTGGATGGGCAGAGGCACAGATCTGATGGTCCTGCTGGGGCAAGTGGGGCAGGTTCTTTCAAGTATGGAAATGAGCCTAGAAGCCTGTGGCCTGATAGAGGCAATAAGAACCCACCGTACCCATTTTGTTCGGTGTGAGGGGCAGGCCATGAGTGACCAAGAGTAGGCTTAGCTATGAAGAGCCTCGTCTGCTCCTAGGCAGTGCATTTGTCCAGATTTCAGATAATGAATGCAGAGTAACTCCTGCTGTGTCCCTGCCTCTTCCCTAAAAGCCAGGGCCCCATTTCAGGCCCGCCCCATTTCAGGCCCACCCCATGGGCTTCTGTTAAATTCCTGTCTGGCAGTCTCCTAGCCACAGGATTGCCACAACACTACCTGCTCTCTGCATGTGAGCCTGTGGGCTTGGGCACCACGGCCAGGTCAGTTGTCCAGCATTGCATGTGGCTGTTCTGCATTGCTAGGGGAATTTCTTTCCATGTCTGTCCCCGCTTTCCTCACAGCCTCCAGTGCAGAGCAGGGACAATTTTCCTAAGCAAACTACCCCAGGTGAGCCCACAGAGCAGGGCTCAGTGCTGGGAGAGCTCTGTGGCTCACTAGGTGGCTTGAGGCCTTTCACACAGCAGGTTTGTTAGGCAGAGTCCTAGCATCTTACCCAGTGCCAGCCTTGGGATGCTTTCTTCTTTTGTCTATCATGTTAACCCTACGTGCTCCTCCCAGAGGTAGCCTAGTCTCACAGTTAAACCAATCTGGGATTGGTTACTGGAGTATAGAAACCCGGTGATCGCTTCAAGATGTGCTGTCAACTCAAAGAGCTGAAAGGGAACAGGGAGGTCAGGACTGTGAGCTTTCAGATCACAGCCTCCATTGGAGCGCAGGAAGCCAGTCCCTTCAGTCTGTGCTACCAAGACATCAAGGGAGCTGGCCTGGAAAGAGCCTATAGAGACTATGGGCTTTTCGATATTCTCTCTTAGATTTTAACAGGAAACTGCTGACAGTAATGGGTGCCAGTCTCATTTCCTCCAGCAAGGGGCACCATCATATTTTAGACAAAGGGAAGGATTTTTAGGGATTTTTAGTATTTATATGCTAAAGCAGGGATTTTTGTAACTGTTTTTTCAACCTCCATTGTGACGCTTATTGTAATTGAAATAAAATACTTGTTATTGGGTTTGAGGTGTTGTCTGTCTCTTATAGCTGCTCTGAGTCCTGCAGGCCCCAGGGGCTTCTCACGTCAAGGTGAGTAGTTCTAAGCACTGACAGTATGGTGTGTGTTGTATGGGACATCAGTGAGTTCCCTGCCTAACATGCAGATGGGTTTATATTGTAAGGACAGCCATGGAAAGGACAGGAAGCAAAGGGACAAGAGAGAAGAAAAGACAGGTGAAGTTGTATACCCCATACTGGGAATTGATCACCAAGTAACACATTTATTTGTCATGCACTTTTTTGACCGCTTGGAAGATTCCAAACCTCTGAGCAGCTGCAAAACTGCTGCTGCTGCTTGAAGACCTGCCTGAGAAAAGGTTCCACTTTCCCTCTTCCCCACTGTGGAATTCCCTCTTCTCCCCACCACTCCCCCCCAAAAATCCCCTCTGCTCAAAACCCAGGTCAGTCAAAACAACCCCAGGCCAGTAATGGCTTGTATAGAAACAAGACTGTCATGGCTTTTGGACTCTGTTATCTGGTGACCTCACAGAGCTAGGAACCGAGGTCGTCTTAGCACCAAAAAGGGGAGGTCCTCAGTGTCTACTGGGGACCCAGCACATTTCTAGCCCTGGAAGGGCCTTCAAGCTTTTGTTACTGGCTTTCATTAGCAGGCTTTTATGGATCCCTCTCAGCCCAGTACCAGGGCATTTGTGTAGTCCAATATTCTGGGAGCTGAGCCTCCTCCCTGTAGCTCCTGCTGACTTTTTTTTTTTTTTTTTAAATAGGGACTGAAGATTTTCCTAACTGCTGTAAATCATGTAATTATGCCCCCTGGTGGAAGAATACAAAAATAGTCCCAATAACACTTTTTTTTTTAAAATCCCTCTCTAAAGCATTCCTTAATAGTTTTTTTTTTTTTTTCTCTTAGCTGGCAGGGTGCAGGCAGACTCCAGGATGGTGCTAATCCCTATGTAATGGGGCGGCTTCCCCACTCCAGCAGAAAAAAGGTTAAAGTCAGCCCTAGGAGAAGGTTGTGGCTGAGAGCTGTTAAGGGAAGGGCTGATTGGGGAAGCAGTGGCAGCTGGGCCATGCCCCAATCAGACCACAGCTGGCCTGTATAAAAAGGCTGTGAGCCAGCAGCCCAAAATAAGTCTTTCTCTAGGCTGGGAGAGAATAGGGCCTGGCTGCTTGCAGAAAGGGTACTGGGTGTGAAGCAGGGCTGGGGAGAGCCAGAAGAGCAGGGGAGCTCCAGGCTGGCAACTCCCCAGGCTGCAGGGCCTGGTCCAAGGGCCACAGAGGTACTGGGTGGTAGAGGAAGGCAGCAGGTGTGAATCCCCTTGCCTGTGATGAGTGGCTCTTACACTGTAGTCTGCCCCAGTGAGCTGGGGCTTGGTGATGACAGGCAGTAGCCCAGACTGAGGCAAGGTGGGGATTAGAGGGTTGGAACTTTCCCAGAGAGGGGAGACCCATAGAGACTGGTGGGAGTATTGGGGGTATTGCATATTGTATGTATAGTTGGAGTTATTTTTTCCAATGTGCATTACTTTACATTTATCCACATTAAATTTCATTTGCCATTTTGTTGCCCAATCACTTAGTTTTGTGAGATCTTTTTGAAGTTCTTCACAGTCTGCTTTGGTCTTAACTATCTTTAGCAGTTTAGTATCATCTGCAAACTTTGCCACCTCACTGTTTACCCCTTTCTCCAGATCATTTATGAATAAGTTGAATAGGATCGGTCCGAGGACTGACCCTGGGGGAACACCACTAGTTACCCCTCTCCATTCTGAGAATTTACCATTTATTCCTACCCTTTGTTCCCTCTCTTTTAACCAGTTCTCAGTCCATGAAAGGACCTTCCCTTTTATCCCATGGCAGCTTAATTTACATAAGAGCCTTTGGTGAGGGACCTTGTCTAAGGCTTTCTGGAAATCTAAGTACACTATGTCCACTGGATCCCCCTTGTCCACATGTTTGTTGACCCCTTCAAAGAATTCTAATAGATTAGTAAGACACGATTTCCCTTTACAGAAACCATGTTGACTATTGCTCAACAGTTCATGTTTTTCTATGTGTCGGACAATTTTATTCTTAACTATTGTTTCGACTAATTTGCCCGGTACAGACGTTAGACTTACCGGTCTGTAATTGCCGGGATCACCTCTAGAGCCCTTTTTAAATATTGGCGTTACATTAGCTAACTTCCAGTCATTGGGTACAGAAGCCGATTTAAAGGACAGGTTACAAACCTTAGTTAACAGTTCCGCAACTTTCACATTTGAGTTCTTTCAGAACTCTTGGGTGAATGCCATCTCGTCCCGGTGACTTGTTAATGTTAAGTTTATCAATTAATTAAAAAACCTCCTCTCGTGACACTTCAATCCGTGACAGTTCCTCAGATTTGTCACCTACAAAAGCCAGCTCAGGTTTGGGAATCTCCCTGACGTCCTCAGCCGTGAAGACTGAAGCAAAGAATCCATTTAGTTTCTCCGCAATGACTTTATCGTCTTTAAGCGCTCCTTTTGTATCTCGATCATCCAGGGGCCCCACTGGTTGTTTAGCAGGCTTCCTGCTTCTGATGTACTTAAAAAACATTTTGTTATTACCTTTGGAGTTTTTGGCTAGCCATTCTTCAAACTCCTCTTTGGCTTTTCTTATTACATTCTTGCACTTAATTTGTCAGCATTTATGCTCCTTTCTATTTGTCTCACTAGGATTTGACTTCCACTTTTTAAAGGAAGTCTTTTTATCTCTCACTGCTTCTTTTACATGGTTATTAAGCCACGGTGGCTCTCTTTTAGTTCTTTTACTGTGTTTCTTAATTTGGGGTATACATTGTGGAGTCCAACACCTTTACACCCTAGCATAAATGTGCTGCACAAGTATGAATAGTAATTTGCACCAGTGTTGGGGGACAGGCGGGTATGCTACAGTTCTATATCTAGACCAGTGCTAAGCCTCAATGTAGACATGGCCTGAGGTATCACGGCTTGCCATACACACCCTGAGAGACCCCTTCAGCAAAGGGCAGCCCCAAGGTGGTATTTCTAACATAAAAAACAAGCAAAGCCCTCACCCACACATCCCTTATATTTTATTTGACCCTGCCCCTTTATCCATCAGAGAGGCACAAACCCAGCTTTTTAAAAATCCTTTGCAGGGCTCCTTTAAGACAGTAAATTTAAGTGTGCAAATTCCTGCACAGGGAATGTATAGAGAACAGGCCTTATCATGGCACAAGATAGGCTTGAGCTTGGTTTGGTCTAGCTTAGGAAACACTTAGATATAAGGCACAGGTTTTTAACAGTGGTGGTGATTGGAACCAACTCCAAAGGTAAGTGGTGGATTTGCCATCTCTTGATGTCTTCAAATCTAGACTGGCCTTTCTGAAAGAGCTGCTTTAGTCAAACACAAGTTATGGGTCTGAATGCAGGAGTAACAGAGTGAAACGTAATGGCCTGTGTTATCCAGGTAGTCAGACTAGGTGAGCTAATGGCCACTTCTCACCTAAAACACTATGGATTGAGGAAAGAGCAATGAACTGGCCTAACCTCACCTGAGAGGGAACTCCTCCTGAGCCAAAGGTACACATCCCTGGAGAAGGTCTGTTTGTTCATGGATTTCTGAAGAAACAGAGAGATGCCGTGAAGTGGAGTGGAGGTGACAGGAATCAGTGCCTGACACAAGCTGTGAGGCAAAAGATCTTTATTATTTGTACTTGAGATTTGAGTCCCACGGTGCTAGGTGCGTCTCTCTCCTTGCCTCAGAGAGCTTGCACTCTAAACAGACAAAGGGAGGCCAAGCAGCTCCATTTTGCAGATGGAGCCATTAGGTGACTTGCCCAAGGATACACGAGTCTGTGGCAGAGTGAGGAACTGATCCCATATTTCCCAAATCCCAGTGCAGATCTTTAATCACGAGACCTTGCCTTGCTCCTGTGGTGCACACCTGAAGATCAAACCTCTAGGAGGAGGCCAGGGTTCAGCTGGGGATTAGCCATGGCATTTTTTGCTACAAAACTTCAAAGCTATATGTGCATTTATAAAATGTGCCTCAGGGTTCAGCTGTTGCCCCAGATTTGAGGGATGTATGTACCCTGGATGTTGATTAAGCTAATTGCAACCATTGTGTACATTCAGCCACCATGAATTAATAAAATAGAACACAACCTTGATAAGGGTTAATTTGAACAAGTAGGGCTTCTGGAGGCAAGATCAAATGCTAGCTGCAGGTTTGCAGTTTCTGCTAATCAGAATGGGAGGAGGGGAGAAAAGAGTCAACAAATTGAGACTAAAAGAAAATAAGTGGATAGAGAGGTTGAGTTTGGGCACCTTTGACATAAAAGCTTATTATGACTAAGATTGTTAGGAATGTTTAAGTAATTTATTGAAGTCAGGAGCGGTGATGACCCAGTAGGTGTCACTATAAGCTGTATGTTTTGTAAAAGTTAATTATAAAAAGACTAGACAATAGAGTACTTTGGAGCAGTTCTCTGAAACAATCCTGAGAAACTTTTCTGACACCATACTCCCCAGTGGGAAGTGACCGGCCATCATGGACCTGCTGTGAACTACTCAATACCATCTCAAATTCTAGGTAATGATTTGGGATGTTCTAAACCTATGGCTTATCTCAGAGGTCGGCAACCTTTCAGAAGTGATGTGCTGAGTCTTCATTTATTTACTCTGATTTAAGGTTTCGCGTACCGGTAATACATTTTAACGTTTTTAGAAGGTCTCTTTCTATAAGTCTATAATGTATGACTAAACTATTGTTGTATGTAAAGTAAATACGGTTTTTAAAATGTTTAAGAAGCTTCATTTAAAATTAAATTAAAAGGTAGAGCCCCCCCAACCAGTGGCCAGGACCCGGGCAGTGAGAGTGCCACTGAAAATCAGCTCACATGCCGCTGTCTCTATTTTGCAAGTTCCGAACTCCCGGCCCCCTGCTCATTCATTTACTCACTCAAAGCCAACTGCAAACTGTTTGCATTTCTCTGTGGTACGAGCTTTGAAACAGGCACTTCCGCATTCCTGCAGCCGGTCACAACAATGGAGAGGATTGGCCACTTGACAACGTGATTAGTACAGCGCTGCAAGTGTTTACACTCACACCCGTGAGTCGTAGCCACTCCGCTGCAGTTGTTATTCCTCTTGGAGATGTGGAGTACCTGCAGCGGTGTAAGTGCCCTGCCAGTGTGGACGGGGAGTGAGTTACAGCGCTGGGGGAGGCTTTACAGCGCTGTAACTTGCAAGTGTAGCCAAGGCCTCAGGAAATATTTGGGGGAAGGCAGAGTTTCCAAATAGCTCTCCCATAAACATTTGTTTAAACCATTTGGTGGTGGCAGCTACTAGACCTAAGCTGGTAAATAAGCTTAGAGGAGTATTTCATGCAGGTCCCCACATCTGTACCCTAAAGTTCAGAGTGGGGAATAAACTTTGACAGGAACTTATTTTGAAAGCCATTTAGTTTGACCTTTTAGAAAGGTCGTGTGTGAAAGAGGATTGTAGGTCTAGCTCCCTGGCTCCTGGTATTGACATACAGCAGGACTTCCTTCACCAATAACTAGAGTTAACAAAAGGACTCCAGCCTCATTCCCTACAGGTTAATGGTACCCTGCATTATTCCTTCGGAGTGACCTATTTTTGCCCACAGTAAAAAGAAGGGCATTTGGGGAGTAAATTAGGGTCGGACTTTCCAATGTCACTGAAGGTCAGAGCAGGCGATCAAGCCGGATAGGTTAAACAAGGCTTTCATGAATAGATGGCCAGTTTATTGTCCTTGGAAACATCCGTTACCAATGGACTATAGCAAGAAATAGATGTCTGGGACGAGAACTAAGTTCTAATAAGAGACATGGGAGTGTTTATTTGGTTTGAAATAAAAAACAATAAGAAAGTAAAGAATCCAAATAGCACTCAATAGTGTAGAACAGCCAGCATGTGTTCTCCAAAGGTGGTGGAGAAGCTCCAGATATATTAATGCTGAGGTAGACTGTAAAGAAATTAGAAGTGATGGAGTGGATAAGACAGAGTCTGGTTGGGCCAAAATCACTTTGGGGAAGAAAGCTACTAGAGATGCTTGGGGTCTGCTACAGACCCCTGCATCTGATCTGGATATGGATAGAGACCTCTTTAATGTTTTTAATGAAATAAATGCCACTGGGAATTGTGTGATTATGGGAGACTTTAACTTCCCAGATATAGACTGGAGGACAAGTGCTACTAATATCAGTAGGGCCCGATTTTCCTGGATATGATAGCTGACAGATTTCTTCTCCACCACCTTTGCTTTTATTTTTGTCTTTCCTGATCAGCATATACTCTTCAATATCTGTGCGCCAGTCATGACTACTATTCCACAATGTTTCTGTTATCCCTGTAATATCTGGTTTCACTTCCTGCAACAGTAGTTCTAGTTCCTCCATTTTGCTACCCAGGCTCCTTGACTTATTGTACAAACATCTTAGTAATTTCAGCTTCATTTTGCCCACATTCCTCACCCAATTGGGTAGTCATTCTACTGCCAGTATCACCTACCAGACTGTTAGCTTCATTGGTATTGGCATTATCTTTCCTCTTAATGTCCATTCTACTACCCTCTGCTGTTCCTTTTTCCATTGCTGTATCCTTTCTTAGTTAATTTTCCTCCCTCTCAATGTTAGAATCAGGTGTGGAGATTACATGAGCACCTCCCAGCTATCTCCCCCGAGTTGCTAGTTTAAAGCTTTTTTAATTAGTTGTGCCAGTCTCCATTGCAAAAGTCCATTTCCCTCCACGCTCACGTGGAGTTCATCCCAGGAGAACAGTTCTCTCTCCATGAATTCCTCCCAGTGGTCAAACTCCCAAAGCCCTCCTGAGAGCACAACTGCCTGAGCAGTTGATCATTATAATCTTCTCTCACCTTCATTCTCCTCCTTTAGGGACAAGTTGAATCCCACTGAAGATCATAAGAACATAAAAACATAAGAATGGCCCTACTGGGTCAGACCAAAGGTCCATCTAGCCCAATATCCTGTCTTCTGACAGTTGCCAATGCCAGGTGCCCCAGAGGGAATGAACAAAACAGGTAATCGTCATGTGATCGATCCCCTGTCGCTCATTCCCATCTTCTGGCAAACACACTAGAGACACCATTCCTGCCCATCCTAGCTAATAGCCATTGATGGACCTATCCTCCATGAATTTATCTAGTTCTTTTTTGAACCCTGTTATAGTCTTGGCCTTCACAACATCTTCTGGCAAGGAATTTCACAGGTTAACTGTGTGTTGTGTGAAGAAAGACTTCATTTGATTTGTTTTAAACCTGCTGCCTATTAATTTCATTTGGTGACCCCTAGTTCTTGTGTTATGAGAAGTAGTAAACAACACTTCCTTATCTACTTACTCTACACCAGTCATGATTTTATAGACCTCAATCATATCTCCCCTTAGCCATCTCTTTTCCAAGTTGAGAAGTCCCAGTCTTATTAATCTCTCCTCATACGGAAGCCATTCCATACCCCTAATCATTTTTGTTGCCCTTTTCTGAACCTTTTCCAATTCCAATATATCTTTTTTGAGATGGGGCGACTACCTGAGCCTCCCTTTCCTTAAGCATCTTCCCCAGTCAGGCATAGTCTCCTTTGGTGCATCCCAGCGAGAATCTATCAGTATCATTTGTTCCCATGTGAAGGACAATCAGTGGATTCTTTCCTGCTCCCAATAGGATTCTCTTCAGCCTCAGGTCCAAATCCCGTATCTTAGCTCCTGGCAGACAGCACACCCTTCTGTTCTCCAGATCAGTTCTGGTTACAGGCCTGTCTGTTCTTCTTAGTAGGGAGTCACCAATAATGTAGACCTTTCTTTTCCTGATGGTGGTGTAACAAGCTGGACAAACATCCATCAGGGATGGTCTAGGTTTACTTGGTCCTGCCTCAGCACAGTGGCCAGGATTGGATGACCTCTCAAGGTTTCTTCTAGCCCTACATTTCTATGATTCTATGATTTGTAGTCTCCCATCATCCTTCCTTCTTTGCTGGAACTCTGATGTGAGCATACAAACTCTTCACAGGGGAGAATGACTTCTCCTGGCCCTTGGGTGGTCAAGATCAGGAAGCACTGACGTGTTCATGTTTTTGTCTCAACAGACAGGCTCCTGGAAAGCAGAGGATTTTGTAATGTAACCAAAGTAGCAACCTCCTCTCACTGAAATGAGCAGATCTGTAATACAACAAAAGGGTTAAATTCTCTCCTGGTTCATGTTAGCTTCTGGCCACAGAACCCTCTTACACTGTCCCTGCAGAATGTCCAACCTGTTCAAAGCATATGTTAATGTTACCCTCTACTGGCTGCAGCTTGCAGACACCATAAGCCTTCCTAGCACTACAGCAGTGGTTCCCAAACTGGGGTTCGTGAAATGTTACAGGGGGTTCTTGGGAAAAAATTCCCTAATGGCGGACAGAGCTGTCCCTAGGGACTCCGGGAAGCATAAGGGCCAGCAGCCTGGAGCCCCTGGACTTCCAAGAGCTAAGCAAATCAAAGCAAGTCTATCTATCACACTGAGGAGATTTAAACTTCAAGACTCCTTATAAGAAATGGAAAGGGAGATGGATATTTTTTGCTGTTTTCAAAATTAAATAGGCAGCTAGTATTGTTTTTTAAATTATTACGAAGAACAAATTTAAGCTTTGTTGTAACGTGCGTTGTTTGCCTGGACTGCTCAAGCCCTGAATGCCTGTGTAGGAGGAACTCTTTGAATTGGCTCCTTAAATACCTTCATGCTGTTTCACATCTGATGAAACATAGGAGCCTTGTCTTATAACAAGCTTATTCAAACTGTACAAGCTTCGAAAGTGAGATCTTGGAAGAGTGTTGCCGTTTTCATAATGTAATAAAAATACTGTAATGATCAATAATAATTAATAGTGTGTAATAAGCGTGTCATAAAAACAAATTTTATATTTCCAAGATCACTGCTTTTATAATTTATACTCAGGTGAAGGAGAAAATCCCTGGAAATATTCATTTTTAGGAGGGGAGTTCGCGAGACTTGACATTTTAGTGAAAGGGGTTCATGGGTTGTTAAAGTTTGGGAACCACTGCACTACAGTAACCCCTGCTAACAGGCTACTGTTTCATTTGTTTAGGAAGGGTTATTTTGAAGCAGAAAGAACCAAGCTCCATCCCTGCTGTTGCTGGTGGCAGCTATTAAACATGGATTTGTTATGCCAGATGAACAGATATCAGAGTTTTTACTCAATAAGAGAGCTTTAAAAAATTACCTCATTCTAAAGCTGTTCAGAGCAGAGAAGGTGTCTGTTATTTACTTGTGATGTACTCATTATGGATGCCTTGTAATCACATTATTAGGAGGATCCTTGCAGTTTGGACACTGGCTGTGGTAGATTTCATTCCCATTCCAAGAGTCCCTCTGGGCAGCACTTTTCTCCTGACGAGGTGGCAATATCAGCCAGGCTGCTGTTTGCAGGCGTGTCCTGTTGAATCAAATGCTGCTAGCTAGTTGTGCATGAAGGCCAAAGAATGACTGTGGCAGCTGTGTCCACTGCTAATCATCATTAAATTTCCCACAGGGTAGTCTGTGGAAAGTGCCTTGGGAATTGGGGGTTCAGCTCTGTTCTGTGTCTGTACAGAGCCTAGTACAATGACACATCAGCTCTTTGAGGTTTGGGGGGTGGGGAAGCTGAAAGTTCTTGCCAGCATGAGCATGTAACACCACTGCTTCCTCCTCGGCACTGGCTAGCTATATGCCTCTAGGTTCTAGTTACACTGTTTACAGTCTAGGACAATGGTCTCCAAAGTGGGGTGAGCGCCTTTTTTTTTTTTTTTGCTTCAGCAGTTCGGGCAGGAGTCTGAACAGCTTTTTTGTTGTTGTTTTTGCTTGGGGCGGCAAAAATGGTAGAGCTGGCCCTGCGGCGCGACAGGGGGTGCGTGCTCAATTTTTTTTTACTGATGGGGTGCACGATTTAAAAAGTTTGGAGACCACTGGACTAGGAAGCCCTGATTGGTCAGGTATTGCAACTCTATGAAAAACCGTCTCTGTCCTCATTGTTCTGTCCAACCACTGAAGATCAGCTGGGGAGCCCTCCAGAAACCACTGGCAGGTATTCTCAAAGTGTTTTTTTTTTTATGGAAAGTACTTCCTTGGTGCACCACCTTCTAGCCACTCTCAACGTGTATGTCACACGCACTTGGGCTCTCTTATTAGATATGCATCCCCTCCCCAGCCTGCAACTTAAACCCCCTCTTCACCGTCACTGCTGAGTTTGTCCCAGTAGGTCAAAGGGAGTCCATTGGTGCCAAGGGCTCAGAGAAGGGGAATATAGCCAGGAAACTCAATAACCTGAAGGTGTATGTTGAAGTTGGATACCCCTAATTAGATTGTAAGCAATTTGCAACAGGGACTGGTTTTGGGTTCTGGATTTGTATAGCACCTAGTGCAATGGGACCCTATCCTAGGTATTACCCCAATACAAATAATAAATACTTCAACTTATAGCTCTTCATTCCTCAGTATGTGACACCAGCTCAGATTCTGCAATGGAGACACGCCAGTTAGAAGGTCTAAGGGAGTCCAATTTATCCCACCTCACACGTTACCTCTGAATTTGTCCCACAGGTTTTAAATGTCTTTTCCCCTGAGCTGTTTCATATTCCTAAGACTGTCACATTCATCTCGACCCCAAACACATGTAAACACTTAGCTGACCTGGCAAACTGCAACAAGGGGCCTTGCCCTGAGTTCCAGCTGTCACTGAAGAGTGATGCTGCCTACAGGGCTTTGCAAAGTTGGCTGCTACCCAGTGTGACACTCTACAGGTGAAGAGGGTGGATTGCAAGCCAAGCAGTTCCCTCCGCTTCCTGAGCCTATGGGCATTTCTCAGTGACTTAGGAACCAGAGCTGCTCCGATTCCCATTAAGCTGAATTCTGCAGTCAGAGACAATTACAATCAGAATAGAGCTATTAGAAGGATAGAGGGCTGCAAACCAACACATTCAGATCCATCTCTCCCTCTGTGTAATGATGCCCATAACCATAGTGTCTATGCCATTAGTGGTAATACAGAAGAACCTAGCAGCTCCAACTGCAATCAGAGCCACATTGTGCCAGGCACTGCTCAGACACACAGTAAGAGACAGTCCATGTCCCAGAGAGCTTGCTATCTAAATAGATGAGACAGACAAAGGTGGAAGGGGAAACAGAGGCACCAAAAGGGAAGGGCCCAGATCCTCAGGGGGGTTAGGCACCTAGTTCTCACTGAAATCCATGGGAGTTAAGTGCCTACACACTTTTGAGGATCTGGGCCAAAGGGACTTGTTCAAGGTCACCCAGCAGGTCAGTAGCAAAATCCCAGGTCTCCTAACTCCTGGGCTTGTATGACGTTATTGACATGAACTGTGACCGTATAGATCATTGTTGCAACCAAGGTCCTATAGTTGCACCAAATCTTGTACAAAGGAGGTCATATAAGATCTCTATGAAAAGGTTGTAATTTGCTGGTTATGATTATGCTGTCTGTATATGTGTATCATTTTTGTATGTGAAGTTATAAATATTGGCTATGTACTTGTATCTCAATGTGTCTGATTCTAAGTAACATTAGTGAAGCATTTAGTGAGCTTCTTGAGCAAGAATTCTTCAGATTAAGTGCCCAATCAAGAAACACTTAACTGACAATGGACCTTGGGAGACACCAATCCACATATGAGGAGCCTTCCTGGGAATGTTCAAGGTAACCTGAGCCATGGCTGCTCTACCTGTAAAGAACAGAGTCATGCAGGGACATGTGACTTGCCCATGTGACTCCAAATTCCATCTTGCTGCTGTGATTTTCCATAGTAAAAACAAAGGGGTGTCCTTCCACATGGCAGAGGATAGAAAAGGCCGTGGAAACCCCTCCATTTTGTCTTCAATCCTGCTTCTAACCTCTGGAGGAGCTGTGCTTGAAACTGAAGTTCTGAACAAAGGACTGAGCAACCCATCCAAGCTGGGATGTTTGTACTCTAGAGACTTGATTGATTTAAATCAGCAGGAATCCCATCAAGCCTGAAACAAGAACTTTGCCATTACTGTATGTAATTAATTCCATTTAACCATTTTTAACTTTCATCTATATTTCTTTCTTTTTATGAATAAACCTTTAGATTTTAGATTCTAAAGGATTGGCAACAGCATGATTTGTAAGTAAGATCTAACTGGTATATTGACCTGGGTCTGGAGCTCGGGCCTTTGGGATTGGGAGAACTTTTTTTCTTTTACTGGGGTATTGGTTTTCATAACCATTCATCCCCATAAGGAGTGGTGCTGCTGGTGATACTTGGAAACTAGAGTATCTGAGGGAATTGCTTGTATGACTTAGAATCATAGAATATCAGGGTTGGAAAGGACCTCAGGAGATCATCTAGTCCAACCCCCTGCTCAAAGCAGGACCAATTCCCAACTAAATCATCCCACCCAGGGCTTTGTCAAGACGGGCCTTAAAAACCTCCAAGGAAGGAAACACCACCTCCCTAGGTAACGCATTCCAGTGCTTCACCACCCTCCTAGTGAAATAGTGTTTCCTAATATCCAACCTAGACCTCCCCCACTGCAACTTGAGACCATTGCTCCTTGTTCTGTCATCTGCCACCACTAGGGTGCCCAGACGTCCCGATTTTATCGGGACTGTCCCGATATTTCCTTGTTTGTCCCGCGTCCCGACCGACGTGCAGTCGGGACACTGGACAAACAAGGAAATGCCCCGGAGCCTAGAGCCCGGAAGTGCTCGCCCCCCCCCCCCCTGCCCCGACTCCGCCCCCTCCTCCCCCGATTGGCTCCCTCCCCGAATCCCCGCCTCTTCCCCGGGCTCACCATTCCCCCTCCCTCCGCAAGCGCTGGAGGGAGGCCCGGGAGACGCAGGGGAAGCGTGGGGCCGGGGTGAGTAACAGTCCGGCCTGGCCCAGTGCAGGCAGGACTCAGTTGGGTGGTTGGGAGAGGAGGGGGGCGACCCGCGGGGCCAGGCGGCGGCTGTTGTTGTCCCCCCGGGCAGCGGGACTCGGGAGCAGCTGCTGCTGCAGCTCCCACTGCCGCGGGGCAGGAAGCGGCCATGGCGCTCCGCGGCTGCGGCGCCTCTGAACCCCCCGAGCCGGGGCCTGCTGCAGGGACCCAGCAGCGCGTACGCTGCGCCCAGCCCCTGGCCAGTCGCGTCTGGGCTGCTGCCCAGCTAGTGCTATCCCGTGCCATCGGCAGCCCAGCCCCGTTCGTTCCCCTGCGGGACCCGAGCGGGACGGGGGGGCTGGGGCCTGCTGCCCCCACTCCGGGGCCGCCGCGGGATAGCACCAGCTGGGCAGCAGCCCAGACGCGACTGGCCAGGGGCTGGGCTGGGCGCAGCGTGCGCGCTGCTGGGTCCCCGCAGCAGGCCCCGGCTCGGAGGGTTCGGGGGCGCCAGAGCTGCAGCCGCGGAGCGCCATGGCCGCTTCCTGCCCCTGCGGCAGAGGGAGCTGCAGCAGCGGCTGCTCCCGAGTCCCGCTGGCTGGGGGTGAGAACAGCCGCCGCCTGGCCCCGCGGGCCGCCCCCTTCCTCGCCCTACCACCCAACTGAGTCCTGCCTGCAAGGGACCAGGCCGGACTGTTACTCACCCCGGCCCCGCGCGTCCCCTGAGTCTCCCGGGCCTCCCTCCAGCGCTTGCGGAGGAAGGGTTTTTTTTTTTGCCCCCCCCACGCCCCTCCCCCCGCGTTACCCCCCCTCCCCCCGCGTCCCGATATTTGTCTTGGGTGATCTGGTCACCCTAGCCACCACTGAGAACAGCCAAGCTCCATCCTCTTCAGGTTGTTGAAGGCTACTATCAAAGCCCCCCTCTTTCTTCTCTTCTGGAGACTAAACAATCCCAGTTCCCTCAGCCTCTCCTCATAAGTCATGTGCTCCAGACCCCTAATCATTTTTGTTGCCCTCCGCTGGACTCTTTCCAATTTTTCCACATCCTTCTTTTAGTGTGGGGCCCAAAACTAGACACAGTACTCCAGATGAGGCCTCACCAATGTCGAATAAAGGGGAACGATCACGTTCCTCGATCTACTGGCAATGCCCCCACTTATACAGCCCAAAATGCCGTTAGCCTTCTTGGCAACAAGAGCACATTGTTGACTCATATCCAGCTTCTCGTCCACTTTGACCCCTAGATCCTTTTCTGCAGAACTGCTACCTAGCCATTCGGTCCCCAGTCTGTAGCAGTGCATGGGATTCTTCCGTCCTAAGTGCAGGACTCTGCACTTGTCCTTGTTGAACCTCATCAGGTTTTTTTTGGCCCAATCCTCTAATTTGTCTAGGTCCCTCTGTATCTGATCCCTACCCTCTAGTGTATCTACCACGCCTCCTAGTTTAGTGTCATCTGCAAACTTGCTGAGAGTGCCGTCCACACCATCTTCCAGATCATTAATAAAGATATTAAATAAAACCAGCCCCAAGACTGACCCTTGGGGCACTCCGCTTGAAACTGGCTGCCAACTAGACACGGAGACATTGATCACTACCCATTGAGCCTGACGATCTAGCCAGCTTTCTATCCACCTTACAGTCCATTCATCCAGCCCATACTTCTTTAACTTGCTGGCAAGAATACTGTGGGAGACCGTATCAAAAGCTTTGCTAAAGTCAAGGAATAACACATCCACTGCTTTCCCCTCATCCACAGAGCCAGTTATCTCATCATAGAAGGCAATTAGGTTAGTCAGGCACAACTTCCCCTTGGTGAATCCATGCTGACTGTTCCTGATCACTTTCCTCTCCTCTAAGTGTTTCATAATTGATTCCTTGAGGACCTGCTCCATGATTTTTCCAGGGACTGAGGTGAGGCTGACTGACCTGTAGTTCCCCGGATCCTCCTCCTTCCCTTTTTTAAAGATGGGCACTACATTAGCTTTTTTCCAGTCATCCGGGACCTCCCCCGATCACCATGAGCTTTCAAAAATAATGGCCAATGGCTCTGCAATCTCATCTGCCAACTCCTTTACCACCCTCGGATGCAGCGCATCTGGCCCCATGGACTTGTGCACATCCAGTTTTTCTAAATAGTCCCGAACCACTTCTTTCTCCACAGAGGGCTGGTCACCTTCTCCCCATATTGTGCTGCCCAGTGCAGCAGTCTGGGAGCTGAACTTGTTCGTGAAGGCAGAGGCAAAAAAATCATTGAGTACATTAGCTTTTTTCACATCCTCTGTCACTAGGTTGCCTCCCTCATTCAGTTAGGGGCCCACACTTTCCTTGACTTTCTTCTTGTTGCTAACATACCTGAAGAAACCCTTCTTGTTACTCTTAACATCTCTTGCTAGCTGCAACACCAAGTGTGATTTGGCCTTCCTGATTTCACTCCTGCATGCCTGAGCAATATTTTTATACTCCTCCCTGGTCATTTGTCCAATCTTCCACTTCTTGTAAGCTTCTTTTTTGCGTTTAAGATCAGCAAGGATTTCACTGTTTAGCCAAGCTGGTCGCCTGCCATATTTACTATTCTTTCTACGCATCGGGATGGTTTGTTCCTGCAACCGCAATAAGGATTCTTTAAAATACAGCCAGCTCTCCTGGACCCCTTTGCCCTTCATGTTATTCTCCCAAGGGATCCCGCCCATCTGTTCCCTGAGGGAGTCAAAGTCTGCTTTTCTGAAGTCCAGGGTCCGTATTCTGCTGCTCTCCTTTCTTCCTTCTGTCAGGATCCTGAACTCGACCATCTCATGGTCATTGCCTCCCAGGTTCCCGTCCACTTTTGCTTCCCCTACTAATTCTTCCCTGTTTGTGAGCAGCAGGTCAAGAAAAGCTCTGCCCCTAGTTGGTTCCTCCAGCACTTGCACCAGGAAATTGTCCCCTACACTTTCCAAAAACTTCCTGGATTGTCTGTGCACCGCTGTATTGCTCTCCCAGCAGATATCAGGGTGATTAAAGTCTCTCATGAGAACCAGGGCCTGCGATCTAGCAACTTCTGCTAGTTGCCAGAAGAAAGCCTCATCCACCTCATCCCCCTGGTCTGGTGGTTTATAGCAGACTCCCACCACGACATCGCCCTTGTTGCTCACACTTCTCAACTTTATCCAGAGACTCTCAGGTTTTTCTGCAGTTTCATACCAGAGCTCTGAGCAGTCATACTCCTCTCTTACATACAACGCAACTCCTCCACCTTTTCTGCCCTGCCTGTCCTTCCTGAACAGTTTATATCCATCCATGATAGTACTCCAGTCATGTGAGTTATCCCACCAAGTCTCTGTTATTCCAATCGCATCATAGTTCCCTGACTGTGCCAGGACTTCCAGTTCTCCCTGCTTGTTTCCCAGGCTTCTTGCATTTGTGTATAGGCACTTAAGATAACTCATCGATCGTCCCTCTTTCTCAGTATGAGACAGGAGTCCTCCTCTCTTGCACTCCCCTGCTCGTGCTTCCTCCCAGGATCCCATTTCCCCACTTACCTCAGGGCTTTGGTCTCCTTCCCCCGGTGAACCTAGTTTAAAGCCCTCCTCACTAGGTTAGCCAGCCTGTTAGCGAAGATGCTCTTCCCTCTCTTTGTTAGGTGGAGCCCGTCTCTGCCTAGCACTCCTTCTTGGAACACCATCCCATGGTCGAAGAATCCAAAGCCTTCTCTCCGACACCACCTGCGTAGCCATTCGTTGACTTCCACGATTCGATGGTCTCTACCCCCGCCTTTTCCTTGCACAGGGAGGATGGACGAGAACACCACTTGCTCCTCAAACTCCTTTATCCTTCTTCCCAGAGACACGTAGTCTGCAGTGATCCGCTCAAGGTCATTCTTGGCAGTATCATTGGTGACCACGTGGAGAACTAGGAAGGGGTAGCGATCTGAGGGATCCCCGTAGTGGGAAGGGGAAGCCCCAGCCCTGGGATGCTGAGCTGCCAGGGTCCAGCCGCTACCTGGGGAGGAGAGGGTGAGTCCTGCCAGGGAGCCAGGGCTGCACCGCCTCATCTGCACACTGGCTGCTGCACTGCCTTGTGCCACCCCTTATATTGGGGCTTCTCTGTGTGGCCGGGCGGGGGAGGGGATAAAGCCCCTGCAGGCGCTGGGAGAAGGTGACATGACTCCCTCCGCTTCCAGCGCCGCCTGCGAGCCCCAGCCCCACCAGCAAATTTTTAACTTGGGGCAGCAAAAAACCTAGAGCCGGCCCTGTTCTTGGAGAACCAGGGCGCAGTATCCAGCCTGTTTGGCTCATGAAAGACCTTCCCCCCCCCAGCCTCCGCTTGAACCAAAAGCGATCAGAAGAAAGACTTACAAAAAGCAATGATAAAGCCATGGGAGACAAACTTAAACCCCTGGGACAAGGGTGACAGGATTAAGGAAACTCCCCTAGCCTCATTTGCATCGAAGATGGGACAGGGAGGCATCTCCATTAGCATACAGAATGGAGAACAGAGATTCCAAGGCAAGAACCGTACAAAACTCTGGGACCAGAAAAACAGGGAAGCAGTGCATGATGGGGGATCTCTGCTCCAGATGTTAATGAACCCATGCCTGCACACACCCAGCTTGATAGTTATCAGACCAATTCTAGTAATAAATCCTTTATTGGTATCCAAAATAGTGAAACTCCCTAATTACATTGTGAGCTCCCTCCAAGGAACATAGCCAGGAATTATCAGTTCCTATTGTCTAGTCTGAACAAACCAACTTTGGTATACTCCCTTGGGCCATCAGTTTACACATAAACAAATCTAGTGTTCTCCCTTGAACCATTATTGTTTCTCTACAAAAACCTCTAGTAAGTGTTCTGATGCCTGGATCCAAAATCTGTACCTGTTCTATTGGGACTTCATCTTCTCCTGACTGATCGTGCTGGGGGTTCTGCCTGTCTCTAACACTCCAGACCCTCAACTGCTACCACCACCACCTGGGACCCCCATAGAATATCAGGGCTGGAAGGGACCTCAGGGGGTCATCTAGTCCAACCCCCTGCTCAAAGCAGGACCAATCTCCAGACAGCTTTTTGCCCCAGATCTCTAAATGGCCCCTTCAAGAATTGAGCTCACAACCCTGGGTTTAGTAGGGCAATGCTCAAACCACTGAGCTATCCCTCCCCCAAATCAATTCAAACTTCACGGAGTGGTAAGAATCTCTCTCTCTCTCTCTCTCTCTCTCTCGCTCTCTCTCTCTCGCTCTCCCCCCCCCCCCCCCTCGGTATAGCCTTCTGACCCTGACTTGTGTGATCGGTTATAGTTTTCTAAACCTGACTTTTATAATGAAATTTGAATTAGATTTAATATAACTGTTTTTGTTTGTTTGGCTCCCCTATGGTTATTACCTGGCAATAAATAACTTTCACAGTTAAGCTGGTTGCTTCCCTCTCTCCATCTCTCTCCACCTCGTGGGTTTTTTTGGCTTCCTCATTCGCTCTGCAGCAATGGTCCTCGTACCTAAGCTAAAAGATCACTGCAGAGCCCAAAAATCCTGTGGGGTTTGCTCATCAAGTGGGTTACTACCAGAACAACTGTAATGTGAAAGTGGGGATAGGGACGTGCTGAACCTGGGACATGAGGGTGGCAGCTTGGAAATGCTGCTCAACCCATCCTACTAAATCCAGAGACATATAAGGGGTCAGCTTGGGAGTGCTGATTAACTAGGTCCTCTCAGACGTGCTCTGTTAATGTGTGTGTGTTCATCTGATTCTGGGGCTGGAAGAACCCAGCCATGGGGAACCTAGGTCCTGCAGGATAGCTCCATTGGGAGGGAACTTGCAGCAGGAAGAAGTAGAGCTCCATATGAGAACACAAGTGACACAAGCAGTACATTGATAGAATTACAGAACACCCCCCCTCCCCGAGAAGAGTAACCCTAATAAATGAGCATACCCCAAAGTAACGGGCAAAACTGATAATAGTGGGCAGAAAAAAAACAAGTTATAAGTGTGTTAGGGAGCCCTGTTTTAACATACGTACCTTGCAAGATTAAACTATGAGTTCCTAATATGGTTAAAACATGTTTCTTTTCTTTCTAAACAGGAAAGAAAGCAAATATAAGGTGCTTTGGCTATCACTATGTATCACGGTTATTGGAATGGGTTACCTAAGGAGGTGGTGGAATCTCCTTCCTTGGAGGTTTTTATGGTCAGGCTTGACAAAGCCCTGGCTGGGATGATTTAGTTGGGGATTGGTCCTGCTTTGAGCAGGGGGTTGGACTAGATGACCTCCTGAGGTCCCTTCCAACCCTGATATTCTATGATTCTATGTTGCAATCCTTCCTGGACTCATGTGCAGAACACATTTGTGCCCCTGCTTCACACATGTGCCAATGGCACTTCCGGATCACATCACCAATCACTTCTATGCCTGCAAAACTGGGTCAAAGGCACCAAACACACAGGCTGGTGAGATTCATATAACAGTATTTTTAGGAAATTCAACTGTTTAGTATGTAACAATGTGAGAGATGGAGTGGGATGGGGGAGGTTAGGGCTGGACAACCTATTGAGGATACAGTTGTATTTCACGTAAGTGAATGGAAAAAGGATGCGGCTTTCCAGTTCAGTAGTAGGGATCTCTCAAGCTATGCCAGGTTGATTTTTATGAGAATGGTAATCACACAACATATCAGTGAATGGATGGGTTTGGCGAGTTAGCAATGTGGCCATATCAGATTTGCACTTCAGGTGAACCTGAAGGACTATCTTGAGTTCATGCTGCATGAAAAATTTGCTAGAATAAACTTCCACGATTGGGAGAAAGTAACAATGGAAACTGACAAAATCCTGAGCTAGGGTAGAGAGCTTTGATCCAAGAGGCGATTTGAACCACCCTGCCTCTGGCTGTCCCTGAGCCCTGCCTGTGTGATTGCCTGCCAGCTGTGAAAAGATGGAGGGAGAGACGCTGCAGCGTTACTAATGTAACCCTTCTGTCAGTCAGAGTTGGCAGCAACAAGGGCCAGGTTCAATATCTAGGGGTTCCTTTTCAACAATACACCACAAAACCGACTCGAGCCCCCACCCAGTGACCTGGGAGAATTACACACCACGTCCTGGGTGCCTCTCAGAGGCAATAAAACTTTTATTAAAAGGAGGGAAGTAACTCGTTATTAATTTGGGGAAACACCCCAAACAGGACTCATAAACATAAATCATGAGCAAAAAACCGACCCTCAAGTAAGTTGGACAGTGTCCTTTTCCCCTCAGCTTCTTAAGTCCAGCAACCCCAAAGTCCCTTTAATGTACCTGTCCCTTCTCTGCACCTCACTCACAGTTGTTGTCCTTGGACAATGCAGAGCCAGAGTTCAGAGGTGCATCTGCAGAGTTCACCTCCTATCCTGGGTGGAGCAGGGGTAAGGAGGCCCCTTACTCACTCCGCTGCTAGGGAACTCACTCATCACCCCTCTCTGCAGGGCTCTGCTCTGGCCTTCTCCGTCAGCTGCCCTGCTGGCTACGCCTCTCCACCAGCCACCTTGCTGGCCGCTCAGTGAGATGTCTTCAGGGCTCACCACTTAACACAGCTCTCAGTGATTTCAGCTCTTAGTGGGGGAGCCTCACTGCTGGTACACACTGGTCAGTTTCTTGCATCAGAAATACCATCCCAAAGCAGATCTAATACTTAAACCTAGGTATTAGCAATTTTAGCTCTCAGCATGTAACAAGACTTTCAGTTGAGTCTAAATTAGCTCTGTTATCTCACAGTGGAGAGAGGAAGGCTCAAATGGTGCCTGGAGCCCTTAGGCAGGGCCCACACCACCAGATACAAGTACCTGTCCTCACCCTCTCTCCCTCACTGGGCCCCAGAAGAGAAAGGGAAACTCAGGAGAGACACTGCAATTTCACAAAGTTATCTTGAGCCCAGGACTGCTCCAGAAAGGTACGGTGAACTGTACTGTATCTCTCCCTGTCCCTCCAAAACAGAACCTCCCACCCCTGGCTCCATGTTTCCTTGGGATGTTCCTTGACTGCCAGGTGGCTGTGAAATGGACAGAGGCAGAGGCACGCTGATTTTTACTTTATCAAATTTCTACTAGTTTGTAGTTTGCACCACAAGCCACACTCCTTGTAATCATACAGTAACTTACTGGGGGGAGGGATAGCTCAGTGGTTTGCACATTGGCCTGCTAAACCCAGGGTTGTGAGGTTGTGAGTTCAATCCTTGAGGGGGCCACTTAGGGATCTGGGGCAAAATCAGTTCTTGGTCCTGCTAGTGAAGGCAGGGAGCTGGACTCAAATGACCTTTTGAGGTCCCTTCCAGTTCTAGGAGATGGGATATCTCCATTCATTTTAATGTTTATGAATTTTTTTCCCTGGAGGTCCATTATAGGGTAAGGAATAACAGGCTGGTTGGTGGGGGGAAAGGTGAAGGAGGGTTGTATGGGGACAGGGTATGACAATGGCATGGCTTCACACATGTAATAAACTGTTCGTTATTAAGAAAAAATGGACTCTAGTCTACTTCCAAGCTCTCTGCATATCTTCTGAATATATTACATGCATGTTTATGTTCATGTCTCATATATACAGCTTGCTCAAACCTGCATATAATGAAGTCAGCTTTCATACAGGATGACTTGAAGCATAAGCATAGCTTTGCTATAACCAGAGCCAGACTTTAGAAATTGTGGCTCCAATTATATTCCTGTAGAGCCTCCACTTCCCTCTCCACTTAAGAACGGCCATATTGGGTCAGACCATCTAGCCCAGTATCCTATCTTCCGACAGTGGCCAATGCTATGTGCCCCACAGGGAATGAACAGAACAGGTAATTATCAAGTGATCCACCCCCTGTCACCCATTCCCAGCTTCTGGCAAACAGAGGCTAGGGACACCATCCCTATCCATCCTGGCTAATAGCCATTGATGGACGTATCCTCCATGAACTTAGCTAGTCCTTTTTTGAACCCTGTTATAGTCTTGGCCTTCACAACATCCTCTGGCAAGGAGTTCCACAAGTTGACTGTGCATTGTGTGAAAAAATACTTCCTTTTGTTTTAAACCTGCTGCCTATTAATTTAATTTCATTTCCTGAAGCTAAAGGGAATTCCACAGGTGCCTTATAGATTCTAAGGCCATCTAGTCTGATTTCCTATACAGCACAGGCCATAGAACTTCTCCACAATAATTGCTAGAGCAGACCTTTTAAAAAAATATCCAATCTCGATTTTAAAATCATCAGTGCTTGGTAAATTGTTCCAATAATTACTTTCACCGTTACAAATGTACATCTTAAAAACAGTCTGAATTTGTCTAGCTTCAAGTCCCAGCCATTCTATCTTTATATACCCTTCTCTGTTACACTGAAGAGCCCATTATTAGATATTTGTTCATAGAATCATAGAATATCAGGGTTGGAAGGGACCTCAAGAGGTCATCTAGTCCAACCCCCTGCTCAAAGCAGGACCAATTCCCAACTAAATCATCCCAGCCAGGGCTTTGTCAAGCCGGGCCATTTAAAACCTCCAAGGAAGGAGACTCCACCACCTCCCTAGGTAACGCATTCCAGTGTTTCACCACCCTCCTAGTGAAATAGTTTTTCCTAATATCCAACCTGGACCTCCCCCACTGCAACTTGAGACCATTGCTCCTTGTTCTGTCAATGCTCCTTGTTCTGTTCTGTTCCCCATGTAAGTACTTATAGACCATAATCAAGTCACTTCTTAACCTTCGCTTTGTTAAGCTAAATAGATTGAATTATTTGAGTTTATCACTTCAAGGAATGTTTTCTAATATTTTAACCATTTTCTTATTGCTCTTCTCTGAACTGTCTCCAATTAATTAATATCCTTCCTGAATTGTGGACAGCAGAACAGGACACAGTATTCCAGCAGTGGTTGTACCAGTGCCAAATACAGAGGTAAAATAACATCTCTGTTGCTACTCAAGATTCCCGTTTATGCATCCTAGGATTGCATTAACTCTTTTGGCCACAGCGTTGAACTAGGAGCTCATGTTCAGCTGATTATCCACCACAAGCCCCAAATTATTTTCAGAGTCACTGCTTCCCAGGATAGAGTCCCCTGTCCTGTAAATTTGGCCCACATTCTCTGTTTCCATGTGTATACATTTACATTTATCCATATTAAAATGCTTATTGTTCGTTTGCACCCAGTTTACCAAGTGATCCAGATCATTCTGTATCAATGACCTGTCCTCTTCATTATTTACCACTTCCCCAATTTTTGTGTCATCTCCAAACTTTATAAGTGATGATTTTATGTTTTCTTCCATGTCAGTGATAAAAATGTTAAATAGTATAGGGCCTAGAACTGATCCCCCTGGGATCCCCTCTTGAAACAGCCTTGCTCAATGATAATTCCCTGTTCAGTTTCATTTTGAGACCTATCAGTTGGCCAGTTTTTAATCCATTTTATATATGACATGTTAATTTTATAGCATTCTAATTTTGTAATCAAAATGCCATGCAGCCCCAAGTCAAATGCCTTACAGAAGTCTAAGTATATCACATCAACACTATTACGTTTTCCACCAAACTTGTGATCTCATAAAAAAAGATATCAAGTTAGTTTGACAGGATCTATTTTCCACAAACCCAGGTTGATTTGCATTAATTATGTTACCATACTTTAGTTCATTATTAATCAAGTCCTGTTGCCACTCCATTATCTTGCCTGGTCTTATAATTACCCAGATCATTCCATTTACCCGTTTAAAAAATTGGCACAACATTATCTCTCTTCCAGTATTCTGAAACTTCCCCAGTGCTCCAAGACTTATTGAAAATCATCATTAGCGGACCAGTGAGCACCTAAGCCAGTTCTTTTAAAACTCTTGGATGCAAGTTATCTGGACCTGCTGATTTAAAAATCAATTTTTTTTTAAATCTAACTTTAAAAGCTTCTGTTTACTATCTTCCAGAGATACTAGTTGAATGGAAAGAGCGTTATCATCACCACATGATGAGACTGCATCATCTGTTTTTTCCCCAAACATAGAACAGAAATATTTATTGAAAATCTCTGGCATTTCTGCGTTGTTATTAATAAATCTACCATTTCCATCTAGTAATGGACCAATACCATTGTCTAGGTTATTTTTGTTCTTAATATATTTAATAAACTCTTTATTGTCCTTAACTCTGCTGGCCATAGATTTCTCCTTGTGTCCCTTGGTTTCTCTTATCAAACTTTTACGATTCTTAACTTCTGATATATATTCATTACTATCAACTTCCCCTTTCTTCTGCTTATATATATATATATATATATATATACATACAGCTGCCTTCACTTCCCTTCTAAATCAGTTCAGTTTTTTAAACAGCATAGCTTTCTTTCTCAATTGTGGCTTTTTGGGCACCTAGTAAGGTGTTCTTCAGTGATTCCCACTTATCATTTACATATTGTGATTAAATTCTTCCTCCCAGCTGATCTGGCCTGGATTTTATTCTGATCTATAAATATGATCAAGTCATAATCACTTATACCTAAGTTATCCTTAACTTTTAGTTCCTCTATCTATTAGGACAAGATCTAATATAGAATTTCCCATCTTGGCTGCAACACTTTTTGAGTTAGGAAATTGTCATCTACTATGTTTAGAAATTCCAAGGATGGTTTTAGTACTGGCACCATGAGATCTCCAGCACAAGTCATTAAAATTGAACTCTCCCATGATCATACAGTTTTTTCCCTACACATTATAGATAGGAGTGTAAAGAGCCAGTCACTCTGTGATTTGGTGGTCTGTAGCAGACACCAACTAGCATCCCATCTTATGCTTTATCTGTAAGGACAGGGCTGTCCCTACCCATACGCAAAGTACGCAGCTGCATAGGGCACCAGGGAATTTGGAGCACCACATTTCCTGGTGCCCTGCGCAGCAGCCTACTGCTCCAGCCCCTGCTCCGCCTCTTCTCCATGGCTCCCACCCCTGATTGCCCCAGCCCAGCCTCTTCCTGCCCCTGCTCTGCCCCAGCCCCGCCCCCACTCCACCCCTTCACCAAAGCCCCCACCCCTGCTCCACCCCAGCCCCGCCCCCACTCCCCTGAGGAGGGCTGCAGGGGTTGGACCTGCACTTGCGACCTGGCTCCCAGCCGCACCGCCGGCGAGTGCTGGGGGGTGGTTCCCTTCTGCCCCCGAAGGCTGGGAGCCAGGGGAGCAGAGCTGAGCAGGCTAGGGCCGGGGGGTGGCCTGGGGCAGGGGCTGCGTAGGGCACCAAAATGGCTAGGGATGGCCCTATGTAAGGACATTGATCCATAAACATCCACCCCGCAACTGGGACCCTTCTTCCCACCCCACCCCTTCTCTGAGGCCCTGCCCCCATTCACCCTCCCTCTGTCGGCTTGCTGTCTCCCACTTTCACCAGGCTGGGGCAGGGGGTTGGGGTGAGTGAGGGAGTAAGGGCTCTGGGGTGGGGCCAGAAATGAGGGGTTCAGGGTGTGGGAGGCAGCTCTGGGCTGGGGAGTTGGGGTGTGGGAGGGGGTGCGAACTCCGGGAGGGAGTTTGGGTGCGGGAGGGGGCTCAGGATGCGGACTCCAGGCAGCGGTTGCCTCAGGTGGCTCCCGGAAGCGGCAAGTGTATGTTGGTTTGGGCCTAGATATATGGGGAGAAGGAGCCTAGCTGTGGTGTTGATGGTGTAGCTGACTGGGACCCAGCAGAGGGGAAGAAGGGGCCCATCTGTGAGGTGGAAAGGGGGCTGGTTGGGGCCATGCTGTATAGGAAGAAGGGTTCCAGTTGTGGTGCTGGAAGGGGGACTAGTAGGGGTCGAGCTGTGGAGGAAGAAGGGGCCCAGCTGTGGGGCTGGAAGGGGAGTTGGTTGGGGCCCAGATGTGGGGGAATAGGGGGCTGTTTGGGGCTCAGCTGTGGGGGGAGAGAGGATGCAGCTGTGAGGTGGAAGCGGCCCAACTGTGGATGAAGAAGGGGTCCAGTTGTGGTGCTGGATGGGGGACTGGTTGGGGCCCAGCTATCGGGGAACAAGGGGCCCAGTTGTGGGGCTGGACATGGGGGTGGTTGAGGCCCAGCTGTAGGGGGAGAAAGGGCCCAGCTGTGGGGTGGATGGGGCACTGGTTGCTTGGGTGGGGGGGATAAGAGGCTCAGGTGCAGAGTGGAAGGGGGGCTGGGTTAGGGCCCAGCTATAGGGAGAAAAGAGGGGCTGGTTGGAACTGAGTTGTAGGGGGAGGAAGGGCCCTGCTATGTGGGGACCCCAGTTAGGGAACAGTCCAAGGTTGGGTTTCTATGCATTTCCCCAGGTCTCTAAGTGAGAGGGAGAGGAGAGCCCACCTCCACTCCTCTGCTGGGCACTTCTCGAATCTTTCCGAACAGCCGAGTGTTCGCGAAGCGATCCGAGCCCCTCTCGGCCGTAGGGCCGAACGTTTCCGAAGCAGCGTACATTCCTTTCCCGAGGATCTCCGAAACGATCCGAGCTCGACGCCCGAATCCCACATTCAATCTTTCCAAAATTGCCCGAAGAGTCCCTAGCTAAGGATCAGCGGAGTGACCCGAAGTTTCCCGAGAACGGCGAAGCCGAGGATCTCCGGAAGGAGCCGAAGTGTTTCGAAAGTCCTGCGGCCGAGCGGCTCCGGAAAGGTACGAAGCTTTCCGAACGCGTCAGGGTCGAGCGGCTCCGGAGTGGTCCGAAGGCGCCCGAGCGTCCGTCCTGCCGGACTGCTGAAGGCGGCCGCAGCGCCATGTTTGATGCTCCGCTACTTCAGTGAGGAAAATCCACCGGAATCGCCCGAGAGCCGCCACCGCGAAGGGCGTCGCTTCCCCCGGGGAGGGGGACCGAGAATCCCTGCCGCCGGCGGCCCATGAGCAGCACGGCTTGAGCGGCCCCCGCCGGCCCCTCTCCCCGCCCCAGCCCTCCCGGAGGCGCGTTGTCACGGAGACCAGCCGGTGGTGCTGGCCCGCCGGGCTGTCCCCCGGCCCGCTCCCCGCTCCTTCGGCCCGGCTCCCCCCAGCCCCGCTCCCCGCACTGGGGGGTGGTGGCTGCGCTTTGCGATGAGTTTACCGCAGAAAGCGGCTCTGAAGCCCGGCTCAGCGGCTGCAGCGGCGGCGGGGACCGGCCCCGGGAGCGGGGCGGCGGCAGCGGGGCCGCCTCTCCCCCCGGCTCCCCCTCACCCGGCGGCGGCAACGGTGGCGCCGCCGCCTCCTCACCCCAACATCAGGGCCTTACAGACCCAACCGCCCCAACAGTATCCTTTACACCGGCCAGCCCCCTTCCGGGCTGAGCCCCCCCACAGGGAGGGGTGGGTGGGGGGAGCTGAGCCCCCACAGGGAGGAGGGTGTGCAGAGGCCGCGCCCCCCAATATAGCCAGGTATGGGGGCAAGTCCCCACTCACAGGGGACGGGAACTGCAATCCCTAATTTATATACGTAAGTGGGGCTTCCTTCAGCGTTGGGGTGTACCCGAAAGTATATAAGGAATGAGAGCTGAACCCCCTTTTTCGTGGAGAGGAGGGGGGGGCTGAGGGGGCTCTGTATGTATGTATAGAGTGGAGGTTTCACCCTTGCTTGTGCAGATGGGGTTGCATGCACTTATTTTTGTGGGAGGGATGGGAGCTTTTATCCCCTACTGCTACAGTGGTGGTGAGGGGCCTATATTTTTCATATCTAGAGAACTGGGGAATTACACCTACTGATAGTGGTATTGTGAGAAGGGGTCATAGCCCCCTCTACTTTAAATAGAGAATGCAGTGTGAGCTATACCCATCTCTTCATGGAGAGAGCTAATGGGGCTTCATCCCCTTCAAGTGAGGAAGTAGGGATGGCTACAAACTTTGCCCTCAAAGTAGAAGTAGTGTAAATAATAAATGTCAGTTGTGCAGTGAAGTATATAGGGTCATGTTGAGGTAAGTGGGGTTTTTTGTTTTGTTTTTTAAATTAAGAGAAAGCCCAGCTCCCTGGCTAGTGTGAATTGTGGATTTTTAAAATTATGATTATTATTTGTAGTGGAAATGTCACACTAGGCACCTGTATCTGTAAAGCCGCTTGTGGTGGGAAGAGGACATTTTCTATAAGAAACCCACCAAAAATGTCAGTGCTTTAAGGAAAGGCCAGTGTTTCTTTCAATGAATGTTTTAAAAGTCTTTAATTCTCTGCAACTGGGCCTGAAGTCTGAAGGTAAATACTGCTGAGGTCAGCAGGAGGGTAGTGTGTTTGTGTATGTATATACATGTTTTATGTTTCTAGTGTTGGACAGCATCCCTGAAAAGTTGTTGATTTTTTTTCAGTGACTTTTGGGAGGGTATGAAGAGAGATCCCCATTGAAAATCAGTGGAGGTGAAATGATAAGTCTATCAATATGTTAACCTAAACAGTATGTTTCATGCACTAAGATGACTGTATTGGTGGTTTCAGCCAGAAGTGTTAGTTTTGCTTTGTGTCAGTGCTAATGCTTATTTTTTAAATAAGGAAATGCAGAATATTTTTATAAGGAGGTCAAGCTAAGAGCTGTATAATGTGTACACAAAGAACATATTTCTTATACAGCGTATAATAAGTTTACTGCTCTTACTTTCATTTTGAGGTGAGAAAATCAAGGCCTTTCATAATCTGTTAGGCCCGCTGTTTTCTTGAGTTTCTAGAGTCATTCTTGCTGCTAACCACAAATATTTTTTTAAATCAGGGAACTGTTGATACAGATCTGTTTGGGTCAAAGTGAAGTCTTTAGAGACTTAAGAGTGGTAACTGGAGGGCGAACTCTACCTTTTTCCTAGTATTTTTGGCTAGCTTGTAATATGCTGCAATTTTTAAAAGAACTTACTGAATAGTGAGAATGACTTGTATGTTTTTTCCTAAGTAAGCATGGCAGTGATACGTGAAACTATTGCTCGGGGAACTTGCTTAGTTTTAAGCGTTGTGCCAAATGTTGTGGTGGGAAAGTTAGCTAGCTGCCTGGCTTTTACATACAAAGTCAGTGCTCAGCTGAAGGTCTGTCCAGCAAGGTGCTGGGTTGTCTGAATAGGTTTTTTTTTTTAAACTTTCCACTTGTTATACAATACTTTTTTGTGTCTTGACAGTTAAATGGTTTCTGCTTGCCTGAATGGATGAGGGTGCTAGAGTTTCAAAAGCATTTTCTTTTAAAGTAATCATTAAAAGAGTCTTTGCGGGATTTCCAACTTCAGAGAATGCTAGTTTAGTGTGGCTTGCAAGATTGGCATATACTTTTGAGGCTAAAACTGGAAAATGCCATCACATTTGGTAAGTTCTGTGGTGCTATTTGACCAAAGGCATTTTGTGTGTGTGATTTTTCACTTCCCTGAGAGATGCAGCTATGCCAATGTAATTTTTCAGCGTAGACCAGCCCTAAGATTTCTTACGTGAAGGTGTGCATCAGACTGCAAGCTCACCATGGATCTTGTATTTCAGCTTAATAGAACTTCTAATGTGTATTAACTAAAGAGTGTGTTTCCTTTCATACTGACCCTTGTACACTCATCTCTAACGTGTTTGAAAACTTGAGAATTTTTGGCATGTTATTGTTATACTTTACTAGGTACTTTACTTTGCTGTTGTATGAGTGTCATTTGTAAAGTGTAAAAAAAGTAGAAAATGGTTGAAAACGTAAATATTGGACAGTGACAGTCTGCAAATCCTAGTGATGATTGAAGCTGGTGATGATCTAAAAAACCCCTCTCTGCTAAGCTTGTAGCTGTTTTCCATTGCTTCACACTGACTCAACAGATGTTCTAGACTTCAGAGTCACACAGAGTGACAATCCTGGAATCTTATTATATAGCTAATTAAACTACTTTTTGAGTCTTTAAAAGAAATGTCTATATATTGTGAATAAATTTTGTTGATCAGTATAATTAGATCAGTTTCTTCCCAGCACCAGCCTGGACATCAGCAAATAGTGCATTATAAAGGACAAATGGATTGATTTGTACTGAACTTTAATAAAATTGCATATTTGCTTAAAGTTTATAATGCTGGCTCTTTGGGGTTAATTGAATACTGTACCTTAGAGCCAAATTACAGCCATCCTGAGTTCCGTGGTGGTGTGAGTGAATTTTTTTTTTCTTTTTCAAACTTGTTTGTATTTGGAACCAATCCATCTTTGTGGTAGCTGGTGGTCTCAAAAGAGGCAACAATAAACTTGACCTTAGTTTATCACTTTAACTGTTACAGAGTGAGACTGGGCATATCTTGGCATGATTATTTTCAGGGTTATTGTAGCAAGGCAGCTGCAGCTTATTTTGGGATGGGGTTATTGAGATCTCTCTCTCTCTCTCTCTCTCTCTCTCTCTCTCTCTCTCTCTCTCTCTCTCTCTCTCTCTCTCTATATATATATATATATATATATATATATATATAATTATATAATTAATTTTATTTTTTAATTCTGTTTCTGTGGTAAGAGACTCCAGGCATTTGAGCATAGATGAGGCTGGTGAGGAGACTTTTAGGATTTTTTGTTATAGTGCCATTACTGTAGCGGCAAAGGGTATGTCTACACTATGAAATTAAGTCGATTTAATAGAAGTCGATTTTTTAGAAATCGATTTGATCCAGTTGATTGTGTGTGGTTCCCCCCCCCCCAAGAGCATTAAGTCGGCGGAGTGCGTCCACAGTACCGAGGCTAGCGTTGACTTTAGGAGCGTTGCACTGTGGGTAGCTATCCCACAGTTCCCGCAGTCTCCGCTGCCCATTGGAATTCTGGGTCGAGCTCCCGATGCCTGATGGGACAAAAACATTGTCGTGGGTGGTTCTGGGTACATGTTGTCAGGCCCCCCTCCCTCCATGAAAGCAACAGCAAACAATCGTTTCTTGCCGTTTTTCCTGGGTTACCCGTGCAGATGGCATACCACAGCAAGCATGGAGCCCGCTCAGCTCACTGTCACCGTACGTCTCCTGGGTGCTGCTGGCAGATGCGGTACTGCATTGCTACACAGCAGCATCTCCTTGCCTTGCCGGCGGCAGATGGTGCAATACGACTGTTAACCGTCGTCATCTTGTGGGTGCTCCTGGCTGACCTCGGTGAGGGCAGTCGGGGGCGCCTGGGCAGACATGGGAGTGACTCCAGGTCATTCTCTTCTTTAAGTTTTGTCTAATGGAGATTCAGTCCTGCCTGGAATATCATACGAGCTGGAGGCTTTTGCATCAGGCTGCTCTCCCAGCCGGCAACACCACGTGATCGCGCCTACCCCTTGCTCCCATGGCTCATGAAGCCTGGACAGTAGTAAGGAGCAGTTCAACTATAGGCTGAGAAAGTGCAGAATCGTGGTAGAATGTGCCTTTGGATGTTTAAAAGCTCTCTGGCGCTGTTTGCTGAGTAGGCTGTTTGTGATTAGAAGAGCACAGCAAGGTGCGCTGCACATCACAGAGGCTTTGAAAACCAATTTCATGACTGGCCAGGCTTCGGTATGACAGTTGTGTGTTTCTCCTTGATGAAAAACCGCCCCCTTTGTTGATTTTAATTCCCTGTAAGCCAAACCTGTAAGCCATGTCGTCAGTCGCCCCTCCCTCCGTGAGAGCAAAGGCAGACAATTGTTTCGCGCCTTTTTCCGCGCAGATGCCATACCACGGCAGCATGGAGCCCGCTCAGATCACTGCAGCAGTTATGAGCACTGTAAACACCACGCGCATTATCCTGCAGCATATGCAGCACTGGAAATTTCAACAGCAGGTGAGGAGGCAACAGCAGCACGGTGACTAGAGTGATGAGGACATGGACACAGACTTCTCTCAAAGCACGGGCCCTGGCAATTTGGACATCATGGTGGTAATGGGGCATGTTCATGCCATGGAATGCTGATTCTGGGCCCGGGAAACAAGCACAGACTGGTGGGACCACATAGTGTTGCAGGCCTGGGATAATTCCCAGTGGCTGCGAAACTTTCGCATGTGTAAGGGCACTTTCATGGAACTTTGTGACTTGCTTTCCCCTGCCCTGAAGCGCAAGAATACCAAGATGAGAGCAGCCCTCACAGTTCACAAGCTGGTGGCAATAGCCCTCTGGAAGCTTGCAACGCCAGACAGCTACCGGTCAGTCGGGAATCAATTTGGAGTGGGCAAATCTACTGTGGGGGCTGCTGTGATCCAAGTAGCCAATGTGATCGCTGAGCTGCTGCTATCAAGGGTAGTGACTCTGGGAAATGTGCAGGTAATAGTGGATGGCTTTGCTGCAATGGGATTCCCTAACTGTGGTGGGGTGATAGACGGAACGCATATCCCTATCTTGGGACCGGAGCACCAAGGTGCTGCAAGCACCGGTCGATCACAAGGGATGTTTCACCAACATCAACGTGGGATGGCTGGGAAAGGTACATGATGCTCGCATCTTTAGGAGCTCTGGTCTGTGTGAACGGCTGCAGCATGGGACTTACTTTCCAGACCAGAAAATAACAGTTAGGGATGTTGAAATGCCTATAGTTATCCTTGGGGACCCAGCCTACCCCTTAATGCCATGGTTCATGAAGCCATACACAGGCACCCTGGATAGTAGTCAGGAGCTGTTCAACTATAGGCTGAGCAAGTGCAGAATGGTGGTAGAATGTGCATTTGGACGTTTAAAAGCGTGCTGGCGCAGTTTACTGACTTTGTTAGACCTCAGTGAAACCAATATTCCCATAGTTATTACTGCTTGCTGTGTGTTCCACAGTATCTGTGAGAGTAAGGGGGAGATGTTTATGGCAGGGTGGGAGGTTGAGGCAAATCATCTGGTCGCTGATTACATGCAGCCAGACACCAGGGCGGTTAGAAGAGCACAGCAGGGCGCACTGCGCATCAGAGAAGCTTTGAAAACCAGTTTCATGACTGGCCAGGCTACAGTGTGAAAGTTCTGTTTGTTTCTCCTTGATGAAAACCCACCCCCTTGGTTCGCTCTACTTCCCTCTCCCCCCTTTGATCACCACTTGCAGAGGCAATAAAGTCATTGTTTCAAATTCATGCATTCTTTATTAATTCATCACACAAATGGGGGGATAACTGCAAAGGTAGCCTGGGAGGGGTGGTGGAGGAGGGAAGGACAAGGCCACACTGCACTTCAAACTTATTGAATGCCAGCTTTCTGTTGCTTGGGCAGTCCTCTGGGGTGAAGTGGTTGGGTGCCCGGAGGCCCCCCCCACAGCGTTCTTGGGCGTCTGGGTGAGGAGGATATGGAACTTGGGGAGGAGGGCGGTTGGTTACACAGGGGCTGCAGCGGCGGTCTGTGCTCCTGCTGCCTTTCCTGCACCTCAGCAATACGCCAGAGAATATCAGTTTGATCCTCCAGTAGCCTGAGCATTGCTTCCTGCCTCCTCTCATCACGCTGACGCCACCAATCATCTTGATCCCGCCACCTGTCTTCGCATTCGTTTTGTGCTTTCCTGCACACTGACAGTGTCTGCCTCCATGCTTTCTGCTGGGCTCTTTCAGTGTGGGAGGACTGCATGAGCTCAGAAAACATTTCATCGCGAGTGCAGTTTTTTTTGCCTTCTAATCTTTGCTAGCCTCTGGGATGGAGGTGATACGGGGAGCGTTGAAACATTTGCATCTGCGGGAGGGAAAAAAAAGGAAGAGTAGTATTTAAAAAGACACATTTTAGAGAACAATGGGTAGACTCTTTCATGGTGAACCAAGCTGTTAACATTACATAGCACGTATGCTTTCTTTACAAGGTTGCATTTTGCGTCTTATATTGAGACCCTGCTGGTTTGGTGTGAGAGATCACACACGCAGGGCCGGTGAGCAACAGAATTAGACTTGCAGGCCACAGTCTTTTGGCTTTAACCTTCATAACGTGGGAATGGTTTCAAACAGCAGAACCCTCATTTCTCATACCGAGCACCCGTTGCGTTGGCCATTTAAAATGGGTTGGCCATTTAAAAGTAGGTGCTGTGGTTTCCGGTTTAGCGTGCAGCACCAACCCAACTAACTGCCCCCTCCCCCCACCAAATTCTTGGGGTGATCGCTTCACCCCTACCCCCACCGTGTGGCTAACAGCAGGGATGATTTCTGTTCAGCCACAGGCAAACAGCCCAGCAGGAACGGCCACCTCTGAATGTCCCCTTAATAAAATTCCCCTATTTCAACCAGGTGACCCTGAATGATATCACTCTCCTGAGGATCACACAGAGAGATAAAGAACGGATGTTGCTTGAGTGCCAGCAAATACCAGGACCATACGCTGCCATGCTTTGTTATGCAATGATTCCAGACTATGTGCTACTAGCCTGGTGTGGTAAAGTGTCCTACCATGGAGGATGGAATAAGGCTGCCCTCCCCAGAAACCTTTTGCAAAGGCTTTGGGAGTACATCCAGGACAGCTTCATTGAGATGTCCCTGGGGGATTTCCGCCCCATTCCCATACACGTTAACAGACTTTTCCAGTAGCTGTACTGGCCGCGAATGCATCCCAAGTCTTCAGGGCAAATTAATCATTAAACATGCCTGCTTTTAAACCATGTGTTATATTTACAAAGATACACTCATCTGAGGTCCCTTCTCTGCCTTCAAGGTCTAGGAGCCCGCCTGGGTGGGTTGGGAGGGTATTGGCTCCAGGGTGATAAACAGTTCCTGGCTGTCGGGGAAAACGGTTTCTCCGTTTGCTTGCTGTGCGCTATCTTCAACCTTCTCCTCCTCATCATCTTCCTCGTCCCCAAAATCCACATTCCTGTTGTGTGAGAATCCATTGACGGAGTCCATGCACACGGCTGTTTGCCTCTCTGGTTCTTTGGTAGGCTTGCCTGAGCTCCTTAAGTTTCACGTGCACTGCTGCGGGTCCTTGTTATAGCCTCTGTCCTTTATGCCCTTGGAGATTTGTTTCAAATATTTGGGCATTTCGTCATTTGGAACGGAGTTCTGATAGCACGGATTCCTCTTCCCCATACAGCGATCAGATCCAGTACTTCCCATTTGGTCCATGCTGGAGCTCTTTTGCGATTCTGGGACTGCATGGTCACCTGTGCTGATTAGCTCGCCACGCTGGCCAAATAGGAAATGAAATTAAAATGTTCACGGGGCTTTTCCTGTCTACCTGGCCAGTGCATCTGAGTTGAGAGCGCTGTCCAGAGCGGTCACAATGGAGCATTCCGAGAGAGCTCCCAGAGGCCATGCCATCGAATTGCGTCCACACTACCCCAAATTCGACCCAGCAAGGTCAATTTCAGCGCTAATCCCCTCGTTGGGGAGGAGTACAGAAATTGATTTTAAGAGCCCTTTAAGTCAACAAAAATGGCTTCGTTGTGTGAACTGGTGCCGGGTTAAATCGATCTAACGCTGCTAAATTCGACCTAAACTCATAGTGTAGACCAGGGCTAAGTGTTTCCCTGGTAAATTAGATCTATATAGCAGGGTTCCTAGTAGACTTCATGGAGTTTTCTGCTTTTCAGTCTTTCTTGGTTATAGAAGCTCTGCTTGGGTTAAATATATACCTATATAATAATATAAATTGTTTTAAAAATTTCCATTACAGTGAGAAGGATGTCTCCCAGAGGAGTGCCTTAGAGCATAGTCTAAAGATGGCCAGATCAGGCATGGGATTAGTCTGACCTCCTCTGGGAGCTGGTTCCACAGCTAACCCTCCTAATCAGAGAACATTTTATCTTTGGTACTTACTTGTTTTGTGAGCAGCCTTGTCCCAGAGAGTTCAGTTGATGGGGTGGGTAGTGGATGAAGTTCTAGTCCTTTATGTTATTTACCTGTTGATGGCTTTGAAGATTACGACCAAAGCCTTAAACTGCTGATTGAAGTTGCTTGGAAACCAGTGAAAGGATCAAAAACATGGGTGGAGTTGCTGTGGTTTTAAGGATTGTGCAGCATTTAAGGAGGTGGGCTGCTGCATTGTGCACAAGCTATAGCTTCTGCTTTGCTTTCACGTTCAGCCCAAGGTACAGTGGGTTATAATAATCCTGTGTGAGGTAACCGTCCACTGTTCATTGCCAGTCATAGTTGCCTTCAAAGAGTTTTTTCACTGCATTGGAAACAGAGATGTTTGGGGGGGGGGGACTTATTAACCTGGTCTGCACTTGTGACAAAGTGGAAATTTTATGTAATATTTTTATGATGCCTATGCGTGTCTCAGGTTCCCTATGTACTTTACATTGCTAATCCAGTGGGTGCAGAAGGGTTAAAAAGCACTCTTGGAGCAGAGCAGGTGACATGAGGTGGTATCACATGCCTGTGTGGGTGGAATGAATGGGTCACCAAACGACTGTCTGAAGCTGACCAGTGTCAATGGAGGGGCTGTGAAGACAATGGAAGTCCCAAAGACTGAGCAGCTGGCACTTTTCCACTGGAATCTCTGGAGGCAGAACATATGAACTCAGCAAGGGTCTGCAGGAGTGGGACAGTGGACTGAGAGGTGGCAGGTGACTGGCATGAGAGTTCTCTTTTGGAAGAGACTGAAGAACTCTCACCTGGGACAGAGGAAAAGCGAGAAAGAGATTCCATGGCAGCTTGGCTGGGTAGAACACTGGTTTAAGTAGAATGGACTATGTCAAAATAAATAAATACAAAATAAGATAAAATATATGGAGATATACCTATCTCATAGAACTGCAAGGGACCCCAAAAGGTCGAGTCCAGCCCCCTGCCTTCAATAGCAGGACCAAGTACTGATTTTGCCCCAGATCCTTAAGTGGCCCCCTCAAGGATTGAACTCTCAACCCTGGGTTTAGCAGGCCAATGCTAACCTTTATTTCTCTATGCTAGCCTAGGGACTTTGTGATGCTGTGTTCCAGTCAACTAATAAACCCTACTCTGTTTTGGAAAGACTGCCTGGTGTTGCTACAAATACTTGATGAGGTGCATTGGTCCCTGAAGAGTGTGTAAGTGTCTGAGCAAGAGTCTATCTCAGTTGGACTAGCTGGACAGAGCTCATGATGTGAACCTGGAGTGCGGAAGTCCAAGGGCGGTCTCTGAGTTGTTGAGGTTGCATGGTCTACCTTTAAGAAAGAGTGGGACCTCATGAAGGCCTGGCACCTGAAGGGTTTCCTCAAAGGGAATGTTTAAAAGCTGGGGTGTAGCATGACAGCAGTGTCACCTCATGTTAAAGCTTAATGAAACATCCTTGGGTCTGTTTTGAGTACAAGTTCTTAGGCCCTAGAAGGAATCTTCGAAAATTTTGATCCGTTCAAGGAACAAACGAGGAAATGGCGTTGCCTTCTTATAGCTACCTTAAAAATATTAAGATATTAAGATTTTTATTTCGTCTCGTACTTTGGGAGGTACATATTAGGGAGGGGTTCTCTTGAACCCTGAGTTTTTCCTCGCCGTCACATCATCGTGACTCTTCTGCAGAGGACTGGGCATATGTCACTCATCGCATTGCCAAAAAAAGTACTGCTCCATCTTCTGTGTTACTTTCTCCACTCTAGCACATCTTGATATTCTTTCAAATGAAAATTGTATTCGATTTTGTTTAATGACAGGAGATGAAGAAGATTTGTTCTTGACTAGAGTGCCCATAATTTTTCCTCTAGGAATTATAGAAGAGCAATATCAGCAATACAGGAATTCCTTTGAGAGTAAACATTGATTGTCTTTGACTCGTGTTTTTTAAAACTACAATATTTTCTGTTAAAGAATAACAGTGGTGGGTGAGGTCTGTACCTAGTAGCGTTGTAGTAATTAGCATTCATATTTTTGTAAACTTCTGTTTTTTTGGGGTTTGTGCACTATTTAGTTTGAAATGATTTCCCTAGTTTTTTTTTTTTGTTAAAGGTTTACAACAGGGGTAGGCAACCTTTCAGAAGTGGTGTGCCGAGTCTTCATTTATTCACTTTAATTTAAGATTTTGCGTGCCGGTAATACATTTTAACATTTTTTTTAGAAGGGGTCTCTCTCTAAGTGTATATTGTATAACTAAATTATTGTTGTATGTAAAGTAAACAAGGTTTTAAAATGTTTAAGAAGCTTCATTTAAAATTAAATTAAAATGCTGATCTTACGCCGCCAGCCCGCTCAGCCCGCTGGGTTCAGGGCAGAGGGCTGGGTGTGTGGGGGGGACTCGAGGTCAGGGCAGAGGACTGGGATGTGTGTGGAGATGCAGGGCAGAAGGCTGGGTGTTGGGGGCCACTCGAGGTCAGGGCAGAGGGCTGGGGGGAGTGTGGGAGGTGCAGGGCAGAGGGATGGGTGTGTGTTGGGGTGGGGGGGTGCAGGGCAGAAGGCTGGGGTGCTTGGCTCATGGAGGTGCTCCCAGCCCCCTGCCCTGAGTGGCTCATGGCAAGGGGCTGGGAGGGATATGACCTGTTCCACCCCCTTCCCCCAGGTCCGTCCCTACCTCTCTCTGCCCGCTCTACGGAGCAGCGAGCACGCTGCGCTTGGCTCTGCTCCTCTGGGAGGAGGAGGGGCCGGAATGCACCACGTTGGGGAGAGCGGTGGCCGGGTGGGGGGGGGGCTGAGTGGGGCAGGGGGCTGGGACCCTCTCCCCACCACTCTCCCCTGCGGGGGCAGGAGGCAGAAGCTTGATCCTGCGGCAGCCAAGCTTCCCTCCTCTCCTGCTTCATCGCACAATGTGGTGCATTCCGGCCTTCCTCCTCCTCCTCTCAGTGGGCAGCAGCGTGCCACTCAGAATCGGCTCGCGTGCCGTGTTTGGCACGCGTGCTGTAGGTTGCCGACCCCTGGTTTACAATATTGAATCAATCACAGTGGTATCTGGATGTAGTACAGAAATTAACAAGAACAATTGTTACGTTTTCTTTTTGTGCCAAATGCTGGGAACAATTCCTGTCTCCTCTTAATGGATAAGTGTCCTTTGGCTTCAGGCTCAAGTTAAGATAGTTAGATAAATACGTGTGCCTTGTACTGTTTCCTTAAAAAAAATAAAAATAAAAAAATAAATAAAAATTATCAAATTCAGGCTCTCTGACTGTACAAAAAAGTTAATTTTATAGCTGGGTGATCTCCATCGTGAATGTCCTGTTGCTTGTCCTCCTGGACTTCAATAGTGGAGGTAGTCAGCAAAGCTTTCTAGTAAAAGCAGCTAGCTGCCTTAATGAGCCTTATGGCAAGAGGTGGTGTCAGAGAGAGTCCGATCTCATGCAGTTCAGGATTTTATAAATGTTAACCAACACCTTGAATGGCATGATCCCGGTTTCCTTTTACCAGTGCTGAGTGTGACATTTATGTTTGCTTGGCTCAGTTAGGAGGTGGGCAGCTGCATTCTGCAGTAACTAAGGCAGGGGTGGTTTTTGAGAGTTCCAGGAAGAATGCGTCCAGCCAGAATTTGTTAAAGGCATGGGTAACTGGTAAAGTTAGCATCAGAAAGATTGCAATCTCTGGGCTAGCTGAAGATGGTAAAAGGCACTTAAAGACTCTTCTGCTGTCTGGGAATCAAAGAATGTCAGTGAGGTCTAATGACTGCAGGGAAGCCAAAGGTATAGATGAATTGCACAGTAAAATTTTGGAAGTGTATATATTTTGACAGAAATTTGAGTTGTAGAATTGAGTATTGGCATACAGGGTGTATTGCAGCCCAAAAGTCTGTCCCCATAAATCTGTTAAATAAGAGGATGATGGGATGGAATCGTGAAACACCTCGGGGAGCATGAGAAATTGCCTCTTGTGTCCTCTGGGTTCTCCTTGAAAGGAATGGTTGAAGCCACTGTAAATTGATCCCACCTAATCCTATGGCAACTGACTGAGTAAATACTAGCATCTTGAATATGTTGTTATAAATTATCCTAGTAACAACCACAGTTAATTGTTATGGTTGTGCTTTCCTTTTTGCTAGGAAAAGAGGATAATTAAGATCCAAGTAGTAATTCAGAATTTACCGGGCTTGTATTTTAGAATCTAGAGTAGGGCTGGGGAACCATTTTTCTGTCAGGGGCCATTGACGCACAGAAGAAATCAGTCGTGGGCCACACACATCCCCGCGGGGGGAGCCGGGGGGCCGGAGGCTCTGGACTTTCCCCCCACAGTGGGGCAAGCCAGTGCTTGCGGCTCCAGCCCCGCAAGCGGAGGGAGGGGAGGCTTGGGGCTTCCTCTAGGCTCCTGGGTGGGGCCAGAAATAAGGGGTTCAGGATATGGGAATGGGCTGGGGCAGGGGGTTGGGGTACGGGAGGGGGTGAGGGTTCCGACTGGGGGTACAGGCTCTGAGGTGGGGTTGGGGATGAGGTGCAGGGTCTGGGAGGGAGTTAGGGTACGGCAGGGAGTTCGGGGTGCAGGCTCCGGCTGGGTGGCGCTTACCTGAGGTGGCTCCTCGTCAGTGGTGTGGCGGGGCTAAGGCAGGCTCCCTGCCTGCCCTGGCCCTGCGCTGCTCCCGGAAGTGGCCGCCATGTCTGGCCCCTAGGCAGAGGGGCAGCCAGGAGGCTCTGCATGGTTGGGGGATCTGTCCAAGTCTCCTTTATGACAGTTATGATGTAATTGTAGTGAACATAGCAGGTATGTACAGTTTTTTAAATGAATCTGCATTAAGAAGACATCTTGAACTTTTCACTGGAAGGTAAATCCGCTAATGTTTTGTTCCCCCCTAGTCTATTTCATTGTCTTCATTGTGTTTTCAGGTCTGACAGACCTGCTTACAACTCAGAAAGAATGCTGAAAATACCCTTTAGAAAGGATGATAAATTAGAAACTCTCATTCCTTCTTTTCTGCTCCTATTTAGACTGTAAGTTTGTCTTAAGACGTTCAATACCAAATTCAATTCCAGGAAACCAGAGTGTATGTACACTCTTCAAAACCCTCTGCCCCATGTTTACCTTGATCATGTGGAAGGTTGCTAAATTGTCACTGATGTACAGTGTAGTCTTAAGGCATGGTTACACTAGAGAGTTTAATGGCACAGCTGCACCAATGCCGCTGCAGTGTTGTAAGCTCTCTAATGTAGCTGCCCTTAGCTGATGGGAGAGAGCTCTCCTGTCAGCTTAACTACTCCAGCCCCCGCAAGCAGCAGAAGCTATGTTGGTGAGAGAAGCTCTCTCACTGATATAGCACTGTCCACACCTTGCTTATGTTGGTGTGGCTTATGTTGCTCAGGGGGGCGATTTATTCACACCCTGAGTGACACAAGTTACACTGACATAGCCTCTACACTACAGAGTATGTCTACACTAGAGACCTTACAGCGGCGCAGCTGTAAGGCTCCCATGTAGCTGCTCTACGCCAATGGGAGAGCGCTCTCCTGTCTGCATAATTAAACAACCCCCCCAACTAGTAGCGGTAGCTATTTTGGTGGGAGAAGCTCTGTGTGACTCGAAAGCTTGTCTCTCTCACCAACAGATCAGAATCCCACTTCAAATTCCTCATAGCTTGAAGAACTTGGATTCAGTTGATTTTATGATAACTATTTTTAGATAAAATATAGAGATGGAGAATGCAATTTTGAAATGTATGTGCGACATTTTAGGGACCTGGACCCCAAGTAACTAACAGTAGTCTTAATTTGTGTTAAAGCAAATGGTTGCAATAAAACCCAACAGCTACGTTATCAAAAATGTTTAGGTATGATAAAATGAATAAAACTGTTCTAGTGCAATGCTGAAGAGCAAAAGTACATGTTGATGTACTCGTTCAAATTCAGAATCTTTGTCAATATTTTGAGTTACTTCTACAGATACTGCAGCATGAGCACCTATATTTTGGAGTGGTTTTCCAACCTTATAACTTAGTTGCCTACTACAGGTAGGCATAAGGACTGCAGGTAAAACTAGGAGATTCAACTTCTTTTAAGAGTTCAGGTTGGGAGGGGCCAGGCACTTGTTCCCACACTGTATCTGCTCCAACTAAATGTAAAATTATACAGTTCTCATCTGGTTATGTATTTCAGTGTAAATTTGGATTAGAAATTAGCATTGTGATTGATTTTAAGTAAGTTGTGTACATTTTAAAAAAAAGTGTGTGGGAATGAGAGAGAGAGAGATTTCATATATGAACTAACAAAGATTACTCTACTGTTGGAATTATTATTATTTAAACAGGGTATTACCATGACACTAATTAGATTTAATAAAGGAATATATGATTAAAAGTTGAAATGGTATTATACAATTGCTCTAAACATACCTAAAAAGCCTAAATAATAAGCAATTTACTACACCCTAACAACAAAACATTTGATCAAGATATTTACAAACAGGCTAATAGCAGGGGTGCTTACCCCATATTGGTTGGCTCCAACTTGGTCAGGTAGGTATTAGTAATGAAATCTAAGAGTTCACTTGTTTATTAAAGGGTATAAAAAAAGCAGTGTCATTGCCAAATACTGACTTCAGCTAAAAACCAGTTTGAGACAGTTTATCCTTACTTCCAGTCTGTAAATCTTATCTGGATTAAATCTCCTTTCTGATGGGCAGGATCCTCTGGGAGAATAACATGAAGAGGAAAGGAGTCCAGGAGAGCTGGCTGTATTTTAAAGAATCCTTATTGCAGTTGCAGGACCAAACCATCCCGATGTGTAGAAAGAATAGTAAATATGGCAGGCGACCCTCTTGGCTTAACAGTGAAATCCTTGTTAATCTTAAACACAAAAAAGAAGCTTACAAAAAGTGGAAGATTGGACAAATGACAAGGGAGGAGTATAAAAATATTGCTCAGGCATGCAGGAGTGAAATCAGGAAGGCCAAATCACACTTGGAGTTGCAGCTAGCAAGAGATGTTAAGAGTAACAAGAAGGGTTTCTACAGGTATGTTAGCAACAAGAAGGTCAAGGAAAGTGTGGGTCCCTTACTGAATAGGGGAGGCAACCTAGTGACTGAGGATGTGGAAAAAGCTAATGTACTCAATGCTTTTTTTGCCTCTGTCTTCACGAACAAGGTCAGCTCCCAGACTACTGCACTAGGCAGCACAGTATGGGGAGGAGGTGACCAGCCCTCTGTGGAGAAAGAAGTGGTTTGGGACTATTTAGAATAGCTGGATGAGCACAAATCCATGGGGCCGGATGCGCTGCATCTGAGGATGCTGAAGGAGTTGGCGGATGTGATTGCAGAGCCATAGGTCATTACCTTTGAAAACTCATGGCGATCGGGGGAGGTCCCGGATAACTGGAAAAAGGCTAATGTAGTGCCCATCTTTAAAAAAGGGAAGGAGGAGGATCCAGGGAACTACAGACCAGTCAGCCTCACCTCAATTCCTGGAAAAATCATGGAGCAGGTCCTCAAGGAATCAATTCTGAAGTACTTAGAGGAGAGGAAAGTGACCAGGAACAGTAAGCATTGATTCACCAAGGGCAAGTCATGCCTGACCAATCTAATTGCCTTCTATGAGGAGATAACTGGGTTTGTGGATGAGGGGAAAGCAGTGGACGTGTTATTCCTTGACTTTAGCAAAGCTTTTGATACGATCTCCCACAGTATTCTTGCCAGCAAGGTAAAGAAGTATGGGCTGGATGAATGGACTGTAAGGTGGATAGAAAGCTGGCTAGATAGTCCGGCTCAACGGGTAGTGATCAATGGCTCCATGTCTAGTTGGCAGCCAGTATGAAGCGGAGTGCCCCAAGGGTCAGTCCTGGGGCCGGTTTTGTTCAATATCTTCATTAATGATCTGGAGGATGGCGTGGACTGCACTCTCAGCAAGTTTGCAGATGACACTAAACTGGGAAGAGTGGTAGATACGCTGGAGGGTAGGGATAGGATACAGAGGGACCTAGACAAATTAGAGGATTGGGCCAAAAGAAACCTGATGAGGTTCAACAAGGACAAGTGCAGAGTCCTGCACTTAGGACGGAAGAATCCCATGCACTGCTACAGACTAGGGACCGAATGGCTAGGCAGCAGTTCTGTAGAAAAGGACCTAGGGGGTACAGTGGACGAGAAGCTGGATATGAGTCAACAATGTGTCCTTGTTGCCAAGAAGGTTAATGGCATTTTGGGCTGTATAAGTAAGAACATTGCCAGCAGATTGAGAGACGTGATCATTCCCCTCTATTTGGCATTGGTGAGGCCTCATCTGGAGTACTGTGTCCAGTTTTGGGCCCCACACTACAAGAAGGATGTGGAAAAATTGGAAAGAGTCCAAAGGAGGGCAACAAAAATGATTAGGGGGCTGGAACAGGTGACTTATGAGGAGAGGCTGAGGGAACTGGGATTGTTTAGTCTGCAGAAGAGAAGAATGAGGGAGGATTTGATAGCTGCTTTCAACTACCTGAAAGGGAGTTCCAAAGAGGATGGCTCTAGACTGTTCTCAGGGTATGTCTACACTACGAAATTAGTTCGAATTTATAGAAGCCGGTTTTATTGAAATCGGTTGTATACAGCCGATTGTGTGTGTCCACACATAAAATGCTCTAGGTGCTCTAGTCGGCGGACTGCGTCCACAGTACGAGGCTAGTGTCGACTTCCGGAGCATTGCACTATGGGTAGCTATCCCACAGCTATCCCACAGTTCCCGCAGTCTCCGCCGCCCCTTGGAATTCTGGGTTGAGATCCCAATGCCTGGATGATGCAAAACAGTGTCGCGGGCGGTTCTGGGTACATGTCGTCAGGCTCCTCCCCCCCCCCCCCCCCCCCGTCACAGCAACGGCAGACAATAGATTCGCGCCTTTTTACCTGGGTTACCTGTGCAGACAACATGGAGCCCGCTCAGCTCAGCTGAGCTCACCGTCACCATATGTCCTCTGGGTGCCGGCAGACGTGGGACTGCATTGCTACACAGCAGCAGCTGCTAACTGCCTTTTGGCGGTAGACGGTGCAGTAGACTGGTAGCCTTCATCGGCGATCTGGGTGCTGGCAGCCGTGGGGCTTGCCTTTTGGCAGTAGATGGTGTATTACGACTGTTAGCCATCCTATTACAAGTTGGGTCATCGCACATTAGCAGAGTCTTCCCCGAGCAGCCGATCGTGCAATAGGCCTGAAGACCATCGTCATACACTAACTGCCAAGCGCCCAGTATTTGCTGCCAAGCACCCAGAAAGATGCCGAGGGCTATCAGTCACGCTGCATCGTCGTCTTAAGATGTAAAAAATAGATTTGCTCTGTATTCATTTGCTTCCCCCTCCCTCCGTCAAATCAACGGCCTGCTAAACCCAGGGTTTTCAGTTTAATCTTTGGGGGGACCATTCTGTGTGACAGTTGTTTGTGTTTCTCCCTGATGCACAGCCACCGTTCTTGATTTTAATTCCCTGTACCTGTACGCCATGTCGTCACTCGGCCCGCCCTCCCTCCTTCCCCTAGTCCGTCAGATACTACTTTCGCGCCTTTTCTTTGAATTCTGGGTTGAGATCCCAATGCCCGGATGATGCAAAACAGTGTCGCGGGCGGTTCTGGGTACATGTCGTCAGGCCCCTCCCCCCTCGTCACAGCAACGGCAGACAATAGATTTGCGCCTTTTTACCTGGGTTACCTGTGCAGACAACATACCACGGCAAGCATGGAGCCCGCTCAGCTCAGCTGAGCTCACCGTCACCATATGTCCTCTGGGTGCCGGCAGACGTGGGACTGCATTGCTACACAGCAGCAGCAGCTAACTGCCTTTTGGCGGTAGATGGTGTAGCATGAGTGATAGCCGTGGGGCTGGCAGCCGTAGGGCTGCATTGCACCAGCCCCTTGCCCTTTGGTAGGCGATGGTATATTATGACTGGTACCCATCGTCGTCGTACTGGAGTGGCTGTCAATCATGGCCACCTGGGCAGACATGCTACTGTTTCGATGATGATGGCTACCAGTCATAGTATACTATTTTCTGCCAATTGCCCAGTATTGTCTGCTAAGCACCCAGAAGAGGCCGAGGGCGATGCTGGGTGCTGGCGGACGTGGGGCTGGCAGACGTGGGGCTGCATTGCTACACAGCAGCAGCCCCTTGCCTTTTGGCAGACGATGGTATATTATGATTGGTATCCATCATCATCGTACTGGAGAGGCTATCACTCATGCTGCACCGTCGGCTGCCAGCTTAAGATGTAAAAAATAGATTTGTTCTGTATTCATTTGCTTCCCCTTCCTCCGTGAAATCAATGGCCTGCTAAGCCCAGGGTTTTCAGTTTAATCTTTGGGGGGACCATTCTGTGTGACAGTTGTTTGTGTTTCTCCCTGTTCCTGTACCTGTACGCCATGTTGTCACTCGGCCCTCACGCCCTCCCTCCTTCTCCTGGTCCATCAGATACTACTTTCGCGCCTTTTTTCTGACCAGGTGCCATAGCTAGCACTGGGATCATGGAGCCCGCTCAGATCACCGCGGCAATTATGAGCACTATGAACACCACGCGCATTGTCCTGGAGTATATGCAGAGCCAGGACATGCCAAGGCGAAACCCGGACCAGCCGAGGAGGCGATTGCAGCACGGCGACGAGAGTGATGAGGAAATTGACATGGACATAGACCTCTCACAAGGCACAGGCCCCAGCAATGTGGAAATCATGGTGTCACTGGGGCAGGTTCATGCCGTGGAACGCCGATTCTGGGCCCGGGAAACAAGCACAGACTGGTGGGACCGCATCGTGCTGCAGGTATGGGACGATTCCCAGTGGCTGCGAAACTTTCGCATGCGTAAGGGCACTTTCATGGAACTTTGTGACTTGCTTTCCCCTGCCCTGAAACGCCAGGATACCAAGATGAGAGCAGCCCTTACAGTTAAGAAGCGAGTGGCGATAGCGCTGTGGAAGCTTGCAACGCCAGACAGCTACCGGTCAGTCGGGAATCAATTTGGAGTGGGCAAATCTACGGTGGGGGCTGCTGTGATCCAATTTGCCAGGGCAATGAAAGACCTGGTGATATCAAGGGTAGTGACTCTGGGCAACGTGCAGTCAATAGTGGATGGTTTTGCTGAAATGGGATTCCCAAACTGTGGCGGGGCCATAGACAGAACCCATATCCCTATCTTGTCACCGGAGCACCAAGCCACCGACTACGTAAACCGCAAGGGGTACTTTTCAATGCTGCTGCAAGCCCTGGTGGATCACAAGGGACGTTTCACCAACATCAACGTGGGATGGCCGGGAAAGGTACATGATGCTCGCGTCTTCAGGAACTCTGGTCTGTTTCGAAAGCTGGAGGAAGGGACTTTCTTCCCGGACCAGAAAGTAACCGTTGGGGATGTTGAAATGCCTATCGTGATCCTTGGGAACCCAGCCTACCCCTTAATGCCATGGCTCATGAAGCCGTACACAGGCAGCCTGGACAGGAGTCAGGACCTGTTCAACTACAGGCTGAGCAAGTGCCGAATGGTGGTGGAATGTGCATTTGGACGTTTAAAAGCGCGCTGGCGCAGCTTACTGACTCGCTCAGACCTCAGCGAAAAGAATATCCCCATTGTTATTGCTGCTTGCTGTGCGCTCCACAATATCTGTGAGAGTAAGGGGGAGACCTTTATGGCGGGGTGGGAGGTTGAGGCAACTCAACTCGCCTGGCCGCTGATTACGCGCAGCCAGACACCAGGGCGGTTAGAGGAGCACAGCAGGGCGCGGTGCGCATCAGAGAAGCTTTGAAAACGAGTTTTGTGACTGGCCAGGCTACTGTGTGAAACTTCTGTTTGTTTCTCCTTGATGAACCCTCCAAACCCCCCCCCCCCCCGACCCGGTTCACTCTACTTCCCTGTAAACCAACCACCTCACCCCACCCTCCCCTCCCCAATTCGAGCACTGCTTGCAGAGGCAATAAAGTCATTGTTTTTTCACATTCATGCATTCTTTATTAGTTCCTCACAGAAGTAGGGGGATAATTGCCAAGGTAGCCTGGGATGGGTGGGGGAGGAGGGATGGAAAAGGACACACTGCATTTTAAAACTTTAAGTCTTATTGAAGGCCAGCCTTCTGATGCTTGGGCGATCATCTGGGGTGGAGTGACTGGGTGGCCGGAGGCCCCCCCACCGTGTTCTTGGGCGTCTGGGTGAGGAGGCTATGGAACTTGGGGAGGAGGGCTGTTGGTTAAACAGGGGCTGTAGCGGCTGTCTCTGCTCCTGCTGCCTTTCCTGCAGCTCAACCATACGCTGGAGCATATCAGTTTGATGCTCCAGCAGACGGAGCATTGACTCTTGCCGTCTGTCTGCAAGCTGACGCCACCTATCGTCTTCAGCCCGCCACTTGCTCTTTTCATCCCGCCATTCAGCCCGCCACCTCTCCTCTCGTTCATATTGTGCTTTTCTCATGTCCGACATTGACTGCCTCCACGCATTCTGCTGTGCTCTATCAGCGTGGGAGGACATCTGCAGCTCCGTGAACATATCGTCCCTCGTCCTACGTTTTCTCTTTCTAATGTTCACTAGCCTCTGCGAAGGAGAAACATTTGCAGCTGGTGGAGGAGAAAGGAGAGGTGGTTAAAAAAGACACATTTTAGAGAACAATGGGTACACTCTTTCATTACAAGGTTGCATATTTCGGCTTGCAGGCAGCCATGGTAGGCCACAGTGTTTTGGCTTTTTTAACCTTCTTAACATGCGGGAAAGGTTTCAAACAGCAGCGCATTTCCCATATCAAGGATGAATTGGGTTGTCCATTTAAAATGGGTTTTCAATGTAAAAGGAGGGGCTGCGGTTTCCCGGTTAACATGCGGCACAAACAAGTAAACCACCCCCCCCCCCACACACACACATGATTCTCTGGGATGATCACTTCACCCCTCCCCTCCACCGCGTGGTTAACAGCGGGGAACATTTCTGTTCAGAAGAGCAGGAACGGGCGCCTCTGAATGTCCCCTTAATAAAATCACCCCATTTCAACCAGGTAACCGTGAATGATATCACTCTCCTGAGGATAACAAAGAGAGATAAGGAATGGATGTTGTCTGCATGCCAGCAAACACCGGGACCATACGCTGCCATGCTTTGTTATGCAATGATTCCAGACTACGTGCTACTGGCCTGGCGTGGTAAAGTGTCCTACCATGGCGGACGGGATAAGGCAGCCCTCCCCAGAAACCTTTTGCAAACGCTTTGGGAGTACATAAAGGAGAGCTTTCTGGAGATGTCCCTGGAGGATTTCCGCTCCATCCCCATACACGTTAACAGACTTTTCCAGTAGATGTACTGGCCGCGATTGCCAGGGCAAATTAATCATTAAACACGCTTGCTTTTAAACCATGTGTAATGTTTACAAATATTTACAAAGGTACACTTACTAGAGGTCTCCTGTGTGCCCTGAGGGTCTTGGGTGAGTTCGGGGGTTACTGGTTCCAGGTCCAGGGTCACAAACATATCCTGGCTGTTGGGGAAACTGGTTTCTCCGCTTCCTTGCTGCTGTGAGCTACCTACAGTACCTCCATCCTCATCTTCCTCGTTCCCCGAAGCGTCTTCTCTGTGTGTTTCTCCAGTGAGAGAGTCATAGCACACGGTTGGGGTAGTGGTGGCTCCACCCCCTAGGATCGCATGCAGCTCCGCGTAGTAGCGGCAAGTTTGCGGCTCTGCCCCGGACCTTCCGTTTGCTTCTCTGGCTTTGTGGTAAGCTTGCCGTAGCTCCTTAATTTTCACGCGGCACTGCTGTGTGTTCCTGTTATGGCCTCGGTCCTTCATGGCCTTGGAGATCTTTTCTAATACTTTTCCATTTCTTTTACTGCTACGGAGTTCAGCTATCACTGCTTCATCTCCCCATATGGCGAGCAGATCCCGTACCTCCCGTTCGGTCCATGCTGGAGCTCTTTTGCGATCCTGGGACTCCATCACGGTTACCTGTGCTGATGAGCTCGGCGTGGTCACCTGTGCTCTCCACGCTGAGCAAACAGGAAATGAAATTCAAACCTTCGCGGGTCTTTTCCTGTCTACCTGGTCAGTGCATCTGAGTTGAGAGTGCTGTCCAGAGCGGTCACAATGAAGCACTGTGGGATAGCTCCCGGAGGCCAATAACGTCGAATTCCGTCCACACTACCCCAATTCCGACCCGCAAAGGCCGGTTTTATCGCTAATCCCCTCGTCGGAGGTGGTGTAAAGAAACCGGTTTAAAGGACCCTTTAAGTCGAAAGAAAGGGCTTCGTCGTGTGGACCTGTCCAGGCTTAAATCGATTTAACGCTGCTAAAGTCTACCTAAACCCGTAGTGTAGGCCAGGCCTCAGTGGTAGCAGATGACAGAACAAGGAGTAATGGTCTCAGTTTGCAGTGGGGGAGGTTTAGGTTGGATATTAGGAAAAACTTTTTCACTAGGAGGGTGGTGAAGCACTGGAATGGGTTACCTACGGAGGTGGTGGAATCTCCTTCCTTAGAAGTTTTTAAGGTCAGGCTTGACAAATCCCTGGCTGGGATGATTTAGTGGGGGATTGGTCCTGCTTTGAGCAGGGGGTTGGACTAGATGACCTCCTGAGGTCCCTTCCAACCCTGATATTCTATGATTCCCCAAGATCTTTTCTCCACATCTCTTCCTCTTTCCGAGAACAATTTTTCCTTTGCGCCTGTGTTCACATAGGCCCTAATTGTTGATAACATTGGTATGTGGAGTAGAAAGGTCCATGTTGGCTCCTTCTAAGAAAGATTCTGTCTTTCTTAAAGCCATCTGCAGTCACCCCTGTTGGTCAGGGGCCATCTTTTTAGAAACTTATTTTATTAATTCTTTGTTTAAAGCAGGCATCCTCCTTGCTCTGTTCCTTCTGTCCTTATAACTCATTGCTTTCAAGGCCTACCATTTGCTTACTAGTCTGGGCCTTTCTTTACGCTACATATATTTCCTTAATCAGAGTTTATCTTAAATTGGTTCTTTAATTTCATATTTATTCTACATCTCCAAATCACAGCATATTGTTCATTTTAATTGGTTCTATAGAAATACTGTGTGGCATGTATGACATAGTTATGGTTCATACTGTACATTCTGCTTAATTGGGACATCATCCAAGGAATCCTCTTGAACCCAGTAATGCTAACCAATAATTAAAATACAAAATTTTGTGGTGGTGGCGGTATTATTATTATTTTATTATTAATGTGCTTAAACAGTTAATTGTCAAAAAATGTGAAATATAAGGTTGAATGTGCATTCAGCCTTAACTCTGCCTTCTTGTGCATATGCCATTATGATAGTTTGTAACCTTGCACACTGTATCTTAAATATACAATACTGTACAATTCTTCTGCAAAATTAGATAAACACTTCTCAGTGTGTGGCTAAAGACGTAGAGGATAGCAGACCAGCCAAATCTATTTTAGCTATTTAGCTTTACTTCTGGGTGGGCAAGAAGGTAGGGAGAGTGTAGGGCAGTACAGTGGGTTGGTCATTCCAGCTGGTCAGGTTTGAAAGCAAAACTTTGTTCTCTTCCCTTCCTTTGGTTGCTACTATGTATGTTCAAATAAAACAGGCTAGGGAACAGTCAGCCCTCCCTTGTGTGACTCCTTATGTAGGGTATGTCTACACTGTAGTGTAACCCCTGGGTTCAAACTCCGGCTCAAGCCTAACGCTCGCCCTTCCATCTACACACAAATCGCACTAAACCAGAGCTTAACCCAGGACCCTAAGGGGGTGAAGGGTCCAAGTCTGAGTTAAGCCAGGATCCAGGGTTCAAGCCCTGTTGATTTGCAGTGTAGATGCTGGCCCACTGGACTCATGTTCTGAGAATCCACCAAAAGTATTCCATGGGCCAACTTTCTTTGTTCTCTGGACAGTAAAGTTTTCCCACACTGCACGATGAACAAATGGTTTGAGTGGTCACATTTTGGGAGGGTGCCACTTAGTCTGGGGTATGGGTGGTTGGACTGGGGCCTGCAGTATAGATGCTGGAGCCCCAGGTTGAGACCTAGGGTTCAGCTGTTCCTAACCTAGGGTTATAAATGAGTGTAGATGATCAAGCCCTAGGTTTACAAACCCAGGGTCTTCTAATGGCAGTTCTGCTAACCATGGGTGTCTACATTGGAATGTAGACCTAGCCTCAGTGTTCACCAAGACACTTGCTTATAGCAATACAGTACCTTTCGTATCTTTTCTTAATTGTCAATCAGGAGACTTCTCTTCTTCATTTTTGCCCACAGCCCAAATCTGAGAGGGAAATATGGCACTCAATAACTTTTTGGCTCTAAAGTTTTATAGCATCCACCTCCTCCTCCCTGGGGTCTGGGTTCTCTCCCTTGATCTTATACCCATATGTTAGTGGGTATGAAATCACCATCACAAGTGTAAGTGGTTTGTATGGTCATCTCTTGATACAGTCTCAAAACATTGTAGACTGGAAGCTTTATCTTCAAATGTGCCTTTGGACACCCCTTTTTAGCAAAGATTCCTTGGTTCCTCACTTCTTCCTCCAACCCCTTTCTGTATGGCTTGTAGTTTGTGTTCTGTCTGAAGAGATTGACTAGGCAGATCTTATCATTAGAAGTTGCTGTCCAAGGATTCAGAAAGAATATATTTTACCTGTTAATTTATTTTCTTTTACTCAATATACCAATTTGAAAGCTGCAGGTTCACTTGCAACGCATGCATCCAATCAATTTCTGTGGCAACTGGCATGTAGCCAGCACAGCATTCTCTAACATGTCTGTTAAATTGCACAGTATTCATTTTGCATTTATATACAGGGTTTAAATATTTACCAGATGCTTAGTAGTCAGAGACTGGTGTGGAAGAACCACTGGTAACAAAGAATGTTAAAATACCTTTTTTCATTCACTTTCTCCTCCACCCTAGTATGATTACAAAAGTAAATAAAAATTCATTCTCTCAGAATATTTTTACTAATGTTGGCACAAATTGAAAAATTACTTGTTCAAGATGCATCCTTTCCGGGTTTGCTTCATTTCTAGGTGCTGAATGGCTTTGTTTTAGGACTTCATTACAGTTGGATTTCAATTCATTTTTACATGGAAGAAACCAACAGAAAACACTGTAGTGCCTTGCCAAGTATTTGAGTAAAAAGAGGCCTTTTTGTAATCATTTCAATATGATTGGTGCTTTTTGCTGCATGAAAACTAAAGCAGGATTTTTTCAGTATTGGAAAAAGGCTTTAAGACATTATTCTTGAAAAAATCGCTTGAGGCAGGCTGATTAAGAAACACACGAGACATTAGATTTAATCAAGATTTGAATAATGGAGTTAGGGTTGACTGTCACTTTTGAAAATCAGTTATTTTTGGAACTGAAAGAACTAGCATGTACTACTCCCTGAATAGTCTGTCCTTGGGATGCAGATTGTCCAAAATACCATCTGACAATCTGGGTCCTCTCCCTTGATCATATTACCCTTATGTTAATGGGTATGAAATCACCATCCTTATTACGAAACATATAAATAATTTTTCCATGATGCGGTAGTAAACAAAGGCATGCATTATGAGCCACAGGTTTTCAAAGCATCATCTTAAAGTCTACTCTGAAAAATGACACTTAAAATGGTACCAGTCTACTCAATGGATCCATATATTCAAGGTTAAGTTTGCTGACTTTAATGACAAAAATGTTTTACTCATAAGCACTGCATAGTTAAAATAATTAAGTGAGCTAAATTCTGTTTTCTTGTGCTTCATAAGCAATCTAAATTCGTCAGTTACAACTGTGTGATTTATTATGTGGAAGACAGTGAAACTGATCAGATAGATATAAAGGCAGGCTTTATTTGGCCTGCAAAACCTTTATTATGAGTGGTGATGTGCAAGATGGAAAGAAATCAGCTTGATTCTCAGCCCTAACTGAGTTTAAATAACCGGCAGTCACAATGTCTTTGCTTGTAAATACTTGATCCAGTACACTTGATACAGAAATCATTCCCACATTGAACATGGGACCCTGCAGTGTAGTTTTTAGGATTGCTTTTCAGAATACAGCCACATTAAAATATATAAGGGAAATCAGGCTAGACTTGTGGTATTAGTGGCACCAGAGTTTAGTTCTCTCCCAAGTCAAGAAGGGCTGGAACAGTGGTGTGGGAAGGAGTGCCATATGTTGCTTTGAAGTGATCCCAGTTCTCTTTTCTATTGACCCTGTGGTGTCACCTGAGGTGTCACTAACTGGAGATGTACTCCAAGGAAGATTCTGACTCACTGCTGACAATTTAGTTTTCCAAGGAAATTTGACTAGAGGGTTATGCAGTTTGTTGCTTCTGTAAGGAAGCATTGCACACACTAGATACTCCTTGCATTCTTCCATTCTTCCCCACAAGCTCCCTGTTTGCCACCCTCCCATCCTCTTCTATTTCCGGGACTCCCTGAAACCCCCATGCCAGGGACTCCTCATGCCCCTTATTTTCCCCTTCTGCTGGATACAAGGGTCCTCTATTCGCTTCCCCCCCACCCCCGCCATTGCCAGAGGCTCTGTGTGCGCACCCATTTCCATCTTCCTTATCTCTCTCTCCCTTCCCATTCTTATTCTCTTTTCTCCTTCAGGGTGCCAGCATGTAATGGCTGCCCTCAGCCAACAGTTAGATGGCTAAAATGGGTAGCTCTGCTAACTACGTGCCAGGGGCTCAGTGTGTTCCCCTTTCACCTTTAATTCTTTCTGATTTTCACCAAAATCTATAAATGTCTGCCCAGGAATGCATAGAACAATCCCTGAAATTTTGAAACTGTTTGAATGAGGCGTTCAAAAGTTGAGTTACATCCAAACAGAAATGCCGTCAAGTTGAGTGTAAGGCCTTGCAAAAAAGTAATATGAGCTCTCATGGTTTAATTGCTATATTAGACTGCAAGTACAAAGCAACTGCCATAAGGGGACATATCTTCTAGTCAAATATCTTGCCTTTAATGTGACTCATAGTTTCCTAGTGAAGACTTGGGGTAAAATTTTCTAAAAGTTTCTAAGTCCTGTCTGGGCTGTGGGAGAACGCAACCGAAAAATATAACTCAAAGGGAGGATTCAGTTCAAAAAGTTTGAAAACCGCTCAGGGTGTAGGGAAGGGGTATCTGTGTGAAGTGATGGAGGGTAGCTCAGGTTGGAGGCAGGGGATAGCTAGGCGCTGTGCACGTGCAGAGGAGTAGCTGGGGGGGGCTCTTCAGCAGGTGAGGGGGAGAGGGCTGGGGCTCCTGATTTCAGCCCCACACCGCTCCCGGCTTGGGGCTGTGTGGAGGCCCTCCAGCTTCAGCCCCGCACCGCTCCCGGCTTGGGTGGCAGGGGAGGGGGATCTCGGGGCACCGGGTTTCAGCCGTGGAGCACTGCGGCCCCCCTAAAAGGGTTCGCAGACCTCCCCCCCATCCCCCCAGTTGAGAACTGCTGATCTAGGCCTCACCAGGCTGAATAGAATCCTTTTTTTTTTTTTTTTGGCAATTGCATCGTATTGATCCACTCTGAACCCAGATCCTTCTCAGAAGTACTAACCACTGGCCATTATTCCCAATTTTGTAGTTGTGCATTTGATTTTTGCTTCCTAAGTGAAGTGCCTTGCACTTGTCTTTATTAATTTTCATCTTGTTGAACTTAGACTCAATTTGTCGAGGTTGTTTTGAATTCTAATCCTATCCTCCAAAGTGCTTGCAACCCTCCCATCTTGGTGTCATCCACAAATTTCCCAAGCATACTCTCCGCTCCTATATTGAATAGTACTGAAACCCAGGACTGACCCCCGTTGAACCCCACTAGATACATCCTCCCAGTTTGACAGCGAACCATTGACTCTTTGAGTAAAGTGTTTCAGCTAGTTGTGTACTCACCTTATAGTAATTTCATGTAGATCACATATCCCTGGTTTTCTTATGAGAATGTCATGTGGGATTATGTCAAAAGCCTTACAAAAATCAAGATATATCATGTCTTCTATTTCCCCCTCATACATTAGGCCAGTAATCCTTACAAAATAGGAAATTAGGTTGTTTTGGCATGATTTGTTCTTGACAGATCTGTGCTGACTATTCTTTTTAATCCTGTTATTTTATGGTGCTTAAAAATTTGTTTAATAATTTGTCCCAGTATCTTTCTAGGTATTGAGGTTAGGCTGACTGATTTTATAATTCCACAGAGCCTCTTTGTTCACCTTTTGTAAAGATAGGTGCTGTGTTTGCCCTACTGTTGTGTGCTGTGCTGTTATAAATCTGGCTATAAGTAACACAGTGGGAGCTGCTAGATGCTGAGCCTTTTGGAAATCTGGATGTTGTTCAGGTGCTTGAATGAGAACTTAACTGTCTTGAAAATCTGGCCCCAATTGTGTGGGTGCTGAATGCTGAGCATTTGAAAATCTAGCCTTAGGAATGCTAGGGGGCCTATAGAACACAGTGTTAGAACTATGCAGGTGATGCTTAGTTATATGCTTTCTCTTCTACAAACTTGACCCAAGATTTTTCTGTACTCTTTCAGTCTCTCTTGAGGATATGTGGACCTAGGTTAAACTAACTGGTTTAAGCTCAGTCTGGATAAAATGGAAGAGATGCTTGTTGGCTGGGAGAGATATTTTCAGAATTGACAGAAGTAGAGATGGTACCTTCAAATGAGGGCATCTGTTTGCTGACTGTAAAGGTAGTGCACAGTCTTACAGTTTAGCTGACCAGATCTTGTGATGAATTACTGATGTAAACCAATTGTAAACAGTTAAGTGTGCCCACACAAGGGCTTGCACTGGGTTAGTTATCTATTTAAAAGTGATTTTACTTAAACCAGTACAACTTCTATGTACAGACAAGACCATTATTAGTGGTGCCCTCTTAGCAAAGAGAAACCTCTTTGCTCTCAAGCAAGTGGAGTACAGTACTTACACCTGTTGGCGTAGGTAGCATCTTCACTAAGCACTACAGTAGCACAGCTGCAGCTCTGTTTGTGTAGACAAGTCCTCAACCTTGTCTAGCAGGTAACAATCAGTGAGCTCCAGCTCCAGAGCTCCTCAGAGATGTCTCTCTGCAGTACACAGCCCCTATCACTGTATGTTCACAGAAGATACTAAGTTTTGTTGCTTCTTTAAACAGTCAATACACTGCTGTCCATTAATTTAACTGATGTTTGTCAAACTCTTATTTCAGTCAGATCACTGAATTTGTTTATAGTACAAGTAAAACAAGTTTATTAAACAGTCATAGGTTTGTGATACCAAGTATAAGGAATAAAGATAGAAAGGGTTACAAACAAACAAAAGTATAAATGCACTTTCTAATGATTAAGATTTAACTTACAAGTTAGTCTTTGTTCAAGGTAGTTTTCTCACAAGTCTTCCCTTTCCAGCAATGGCTGACTAGCTCTTAGCCAGGATCCCTGCAGATTCCAAGGTTCTGACTTTCCTTGGATTCTTAGGTGAAGGATAACCCAAAGTCTTTCTGTGTGTCCTTATATCTCAAAGTCTGCCTTTTTTCTAGGGTCAAATTGATCCCCTGGGGATAAGTTGACAGTTTTCTATAGGAGGCCAATTCCATCTTGATTAAGGTGTCCCTGGTATGTTCCAGCGTGATGCTTTCTGTTGCAGTTTTGCAATGTAAATATCCCTGTAGTAATTCCTGATGACAATTTACTAGTTTCCATTCCTTTGTGACCTAAACACATTGACTCCCCAACCACCTTATGAGCTTTGATGCTTCTGTGCACTGAATATGTACATTGCAGTCCCATTGTCACTGGTCAACCCTGCTTAATTTGTATTCAAGATTTGAGCAGACTGGTTTTCTACTTTGTTCAAATACATACTTTAAAACATTAATATAAGAGGGCATCATAACTCCACATACAGCATTGTCACATACATTTCAGTGATATTAATGACCAGCATGGTGTTAGTTTTCAAATATCATCTCATAAGCCAGGGGTAGGCAACCTTTCAGAAATGGTGTGCCGAGTCTTCATTTATTCACTTTAATTTAAGGTTTTGCGTGCCGGTAATACATTTTAACGTTTTTTAGACAGTCTCTCTCTACAAGTCTGTAGGATATAACTAAACTATTGTTGTATGTAAAGTAAACAAGGTTTTCAAAATGTTTAAGAAGCTTCGTTTAAAATTATATTAAAATGCTGATCTTATGCCGCCAGCCTGCTCAGCCCGTTGCCAGCCTGGGGTTCTGTGCACCTAGGCTGGCAGCGGGCTGAGCGGGGCCTGCAGCCGCGACCCCAGACCTGGGGGGGGGTTCAGGGGTCAGGGCAGAGGGCTGGGTGTGTGTGGGGGGGTGCAGAGCAGAGGGCTGGGTGTGTGGGGGGGGTTCAGGGGTCAGGGCAGAGGGATGGTTGTGGGGGTGCAGGGCAGAGGGATGGATGTGGGGGGGTTCAGGGGTCAGGGCAGAGGGCTGGGGGTGTGGGGGGGTGCAGGGGTCAGGGCAGAGGGCTGGGGGTGTGTGGGGGTGCAGGGCAGAAGGCTGTGTGTGTGTGGGGGGGAGTTCAGGGGTCAGGACAGAGGGCTGGGTGTGTGTGGGGGTGCAGGGCAGAAGGCTGGGTGTGGGGGGGGAGTTCAGGGGTCAGGACAGAGGGCTGGGTGTGTGTGTGTGTGTGGGGGTTCAGGGGTCAGGGCAGAGGGCTGGGGGTCTGGGGGGGTACAGGGCAGAATGCTGGGTGTGGGGGGAGTTCAGGGGTGTGGAGGTGCAGGGCAGAATGCTGGGTGTATGTGGGGGGGTCAGGGCAGAGGGCTTGGGTGCTTGGCTTGTGGAGGTGCTCCCAGCCCCCTGCCCTGAGCGGCTCAGGGCAGGGGGCTGGAAGGGATATGCCCTGTTCCACCCCCTTCTCTAAGGTCCCATCCCTACCTCTTCTCTGTCTCCTCTACAGAGCAGGGAGCACGCTACCACTCGTCCCCCTCCCCCTCCCCCTCCCCCTCCCCCTCGCAAGGGCAATGAGCTGATCGGTGCTGGGAGGGGGAGGAGGAGGGGCAGGAAAGCACCACACTGGGGGAAGAAGCAGGGGAGGGGGGAAGCTTGGCTGCCGCAGGACCAAGCTTCTGCCCCCGCAGGGGAGAGCAGTGGGCGGGGGGCTGAGTGGGGTTGGGGGCCGGGACCTCGGCAGTGTGCCACTCATAATCGGCTTGCGTGCCGTAGGTTGCCAACCCCTGTCATAAGCCATATTTTGTACACATATCATTACAATATTGTGTAGGATGTGAATACAGGGGTTCCTGGGGTCACAACTAATATAGGTATCTAAGTGCTGTGTGTTAAGTAAAGTGGTGATCCTGAGTTGAAGCTTACAAACGGTGTACTGTTCCTTTGGGAATAGCAGATGTAAGAATTCTGTGAGTTTTCAGTGGAACAGGGGCTGAGTACTTTGAGGTTGGTGTGTGCCTATTGCTAATCTGTACAGAGAGAGAGAGAGGCAGGCAGGCAGGCCTGTGGAGGCCTGAAGGTAGTGCTTGTGCTGCTAGAGGGTGGTGATTTCAGGGAGTTGATCCATAGTGGGTACAGACAAGACCTCTTCATGCTAAGGGTAGGTGGTAGTGAGGTGCCTCACAACCCTAGGTACTCCTGGGAAGTGTCACTTTATCCTGGCCTCTATAATCCTGTTCTTGGATTCTGTGGGCTGGTCTATGACTCTAGATTTACAAGATGCATACTTCTGCCTTTCAGTACACCCTGCTCACAGGAAATACCTGAGATTCTTGGTAGGCAGATCTCATTGTCAGTACAAAGTCCTACTCGTTGGCCTCTCCAGGCTCCACAAGTGTTTGTTAGAGTTCTGGGAGTCAGAGCCACACAGTTGAGGCAGCAGGGAATCCAGGTGTATCCCTATCTTGATTGGCTGGTGTGAGGAAAATCCCCGCAGCAAGTGTCTGACTCCCTTCAAAAGACATTAAACCTCATCCCCATTCTGGGGCTTAGAATCAACAGAGGGGGGGAAAAAATCTACATTGACCATGACCCAGAATATAGAGTTCATTGGTAGATTCGAAGAGCATACTTACCTGTTCAGAGGTTCCAGACTATGACAGACCTCATAAGGTAGCTCAAGACTCACCCCGGTACACCAGTGAAGACTAATTATCTCTCAAATACCCTCAGCCTTTGCAAGGGTGGTTGAAATCAGTGTGTCTGTCTGATTGGTCGCTAGTCCTTGAAATTCTCCCATTAAATTGGTGGATAGGTGGGTTAATAGGTGTGCACTGCAGTGCCTCTAAATCCCACTCCCAACAAAGAGTCTGGTTATGGTTGTCTCCGTCCAAGGCTGGGGAGCGCATCTTCAATGCTTGAGGATTGTCCTCCACGTCATATTTCGCTGATGGTGGTTCCCATGGGTGGACTTGTGTGTAATGTGTCACAACAGCAAATGCCAGAGGTTTTGTTTCACTGGAGGCGTAAGCCTGGGATCCCTCTCAGAAGCCTTTCATGTTCACTGGTCTCCAGGTCTGATATATGCCTTTATTCCAAGATACCCAGGTTGTTAAGGCAAGATGCTTGCCACATCACCATGATAGCCCCGGCATGGGCCAGACAACTCTGCTAGGAGACCAATCACCTTGCCCAACGTAGTCTCACAGAATGATGGCCAGATCCTGTCTCTGGGTCTGACATCCTTGCATCTGACAGCATGGATACTGTCTGGATGACAGATACAGAGAGAAGATGTTCTGCTGTAGTTTTGGACATCTTGTTACAGAGCAGGAAACCTTTGACTGGGCTGATGTACAAGGCCAAATAGAAGAAGTTTTTCTATCCCAGGCAGTTCAGCAACATCTCTCGTTGCTGATGGCTCTGATTTCCACAAATCTGATGTACCTACTTCTCCTGAAATTATTGGGTTTGTCCCTCAGTTCCGTAAGACTTCAGCAATATCTGCTAGTCATCTTCCCATCCCAGGCCACACTGGTCTTTCACCACTGTCGGATGCGTGAAGTTTCTTAAAGGGCTATATTTTTGGGAACCTCCTCCTCCCTGGAATCTTAACTTGGTTTTGGCTGAACTGATGGGTTCCTCATTTGAGCCTATGACTACCTGCTCTCTTTACCATGTGTCATTTTAAAAACAGTCTCTCTGGTAGCTGCCACATCAGCTAGGGGAACAGGAGTGATTGAGGCCCTCGTAGTGGGTCCTCCCTATTCAGCTTTTCATAAGGACAGAATCACTCTTAAAATCTCACCCAAAGTTTCTGTGCAAGGTAGTCTCTGACTTTCACATTGATCTATTCACCTCCCACTTTTCTTCCCTAAACCATATTCTATCCTGAGTAGAAATGATACTCCACATGCTAGATGTCATAAAAGCCTTGTAGGTGTGGGGTTTTTTTTTATTAATTTATATATGACCACATGTTCATTCAGGTGCATGCCTAGACTCTTTGTGGCGTTTGCTGAGGGACAGTCTGTAGCTCAGACGTCCAGGTGAGTTTCAGATTGTATTGAGACTTACTGCAATTAGCTAAAAAAGATCCCCCAGGATCCCTCCTAGGGCTTAAGTGGCCTCTGGAGCTTCTAAGGGTAGTATCCCCATTTCAGATATGTAAAGTGGCAGTGTGGAGCTCTGTCAAGTTCCTTAGTTCAAGTGTCCAGAGCAGATGCTAGTATTGGTAGGGCAGCCCTATAATATCTGGGCAAGTAGAACTTCTTTTGCCCATCTCCAGGTGAATAGACAAGTGCTTGTTAGTCACCAACGAATCTGAGCTTGAAGAAGAATGGTTCCTTACCCTAAATTAACTGTGGTTCTTCAAGATGTGTTGTCCCCATGGATTCCAAAACCTGTCCTCTGAAGTAAAAATCTTAAGTGAATCCACATGTTCCATAGAATCTCTATGGATAGTAATTTCATGCTCTAATAAGAATATAACATTAAGAATCTGTTATCGACCACTTGACCAGGACAGTGATCATGATGATGAAATGCTAAGGGAGATTAGAGAGGCTATCAACATAAAGAACTCAATAATAGTGGGGGATTTCAATTATCCCCATATTGACTGGGAACATGTCACCTCAGGACGAAAAGCAGAGACAAAATTTCTCAATACTTTAAATGACTGCTTCTTGGAGCAGCTGGTACAGGAACCCACAAGAGGAGAGGCAATTCCCGATATAGTCCTGAGTGGAGCGCAGGATCTGGTCCAAGAGGTAACTATAACAGGACCACTTGGAAATAGTGACCATAATATAATAACTTTTAACATTCCTGTGGTGGGAAGGACACCTCAACAGCCCAACACTGTGGCATTTAACTTCAGAAAGGGGAACTATGCAAAAATGAGGGGGTTATTTATCAGAAATTAAAAAGTACAGTGACTAGAGTGAAATCCCTGAAAGCTGCATGGACACTCTTCAAAGACACCATAATAGAGGCCCAACTTAAATGTATACCCCAAATTAAAAAACACAGTAAAAAAATTTAAAAAGAGCCACCGTGGCTTAACAACCATGTAAAAGAAGCAGTGGGAGATAAGGCATCTTTTAAAAAGTGGAAGTCAGATCCTAGTGAGGTAAATAGAAAGGAGCATAAACACTGCCAAATTAAGTGTAAAAATGTAATAAGAAAAGCCAAAAAGGAGTTTGAAGAACGACTAGCCAAAAACTCAAAAGGTAATAAAATGTTTTTAAGTACATCAGAAGCAGGAAGCCTGCTAAACAACCAGTGGGGCCCCTGGATGATCGAGATACAAAAGGAGCACTTAAAGACAATAAAGTAATTGCAGAGAAACTAAATGAATTCTTTGCTTCAGTCTTCACGGCTGAGGATGTTAGGGAGATACCCAAACCTGAGCCGGCTTTTGTACGTGGCAAATCTGAGAAATTGTCATAGATTGAGGTGTTTGGATAAACTTGTCATAGAGGAGGTTTTGGATAAACTTAACAGTAACAAGTCACCGGGACCGGATGGCATTCACCAGGAGTTCTGAAAGAACTCAAATGTGAAATTGCGGAACTAACCACTATGGTTCATAACCTGTCCTTTAAATCGACTTCTGTACCCAATGATTGGAAGATAGCTAATGTAAAGCCAATATTTAAAAAGGGCTTTAGAGGTGATCGCGGCAATTACAGACTGGTAAATCTAATGTCAGTACCGGGCAAATTAGTTGAAACCATCGTAAAGAATAAAATTGTCAGACACATAGAAGAACATAAATTGTTGGGCAAAAGTAAACATGGTTTCTGTAAAAGGAAATCATGTCTTACTAACCTATTAGAGTTCTTTGAAGGGGTCAACAAACATGTGGACAAGGGGGATCCAGTGGACATAGTGTACTTAGATTTCCAGAAAGCCTTTGACAAGGTCCCTCACCAAAGGCTTTTACGTAAATTAAGTTGTCATGGGATAATACGGAAGATCCTTTCATGGATTAAGAACTGGTTAAAAGACAAGAAACAAAGGGTAGGAATAAATGGTAAATTTTCAGAATGGAGGGGGTAACAGTGGTGTTCCCCAAGGGTCAGTCCTAGGACCAATCCTATTCAACTTATTCATAAATGATCTGGTGAAAGGGGTAAAAAGTGAGGTGGCAAAGTTTGCAGATGATTCTAAACTGCTGAAGATAGTTAAGACCAAAGCAGACTGTGAAGAACTTCAAAAAGATCTCACAAAACTAAGTGATTGGGCAACAAAATGGCAAATGAAATTTAATGTGGATAAATGCAAAGTAAGCCCTCTGTGGAGAAAGAAGTGGTTCGGGACTATTTAGAAAAGACTATTTGAACGAGCACAAGTCCATGGGGCTGGATGCGTTGCATCCGAGGGTGCTAAAGGAGTTGGCGGATGTGATTGCAGAGCCATTGGCTATTATCTTTGAAAACTCATGGCGATCTGGGGAGGTCCCGGATGACTGAAAAAAGGCTAATGTAGTGCTCATCTTTAAAAAAGGAAAGGAGGAGGATCTGGGGAACTACAGGCCAGTCATCCTCACCTCAGTCCCTGGGAAAAATCATGGAGCAGGTCCTCAAGGAATCAATTCTGAAGCACTTAGAGGAGAGGAAAGTGATCAGGAACAGTCCGCATGGATTCACCAAGGGGAAGTCATGCCTAACTAACCTAATTGCCTTCTATGAGGAGATAACTGGGTCTGTGGGTGAGGGGAAAGCAGCGGATGTGTTATTCCTTGACTTTAGCAAAGCTTTTGATACTGTCTCCCACAGTATTCTTGCTGGCAAGTTAAAGAAATATGGGCTGGATGAAGGGACTATAAGGTGGATAGAAAGCTGGCTAGATCTTCGGGGTCAATGGATAGTGATCAATGACTCCATGTCTAGTTGGCAGCCGGTATCAAGCGGAGTGCCCCAAGGGTCGGTCCTGGGGCCGGTTTTGTTCAATATCTTCATTAATGATCTGGAGGATGGCGTGGACTGCACTCTCAGCAAGTTTGCAGATGACACTAAATTGGGAGGTGTGGTAGATACTCTGGAGGGTAGGGATCGGATACAGAGGGACCTAGACAAATTAGAGGATAGGGCCAAAAGAAACCTGATGAGATTCAACAAGGACAAGTGCAGAGTCCTGCACTTAGGACGGAAGAATCCCATTCACTGTTACAGACTAGGGACGGAATGGCTAGGAAGCAGTTCTGTAGAAAAGGATTTAGGGATTACAGTGGACGAGAAGCTGGATAATATAAGAACTAGGGGCCACCAAATGAAATTAGTTGGCAGCAGGTTTAAAACAAATAAAAGGAAGTTCTTCACACAACGCACAGTCAACTTGTGGAAATCCTTGCCTGAGGAGGTTGTGAAGGCTAGGGCTAGGACTATAACAGGGTTTAAAAGAGAACTGGATAAATTCATGGAGGTTAAGTCCATTAATGGCTATTAGTCAGGATGGGTAAGGAATGGTGTCCTTAGCCTCTGTTTGCCAGAGGTGGTGATGGGCGGCAGAAGAGAGATCACTTGATCATTACCTGTTAGGTTCACTTCCTCTGGGGCACCTGGCATTCGCCACTGTCGGCAGACAGGATACTGGGCTGGATGGACCTTTGTTCTGACCCAGTACGGCCATTCTTATGTTCTTATGTCCCTGCTAGGCAGAGCTCTGTTCTCATGGGATTCTTACAGGCAAAGGGACTGAGTGCAGTTTGTGGCCGCTGTACCCCTTAAGCTCTTGGCTAAGGGAAGTGAGAGGGTAGCCAGGGCCAGACATGGACCCAACACACTGCTGTTCAAAAGAATCTGATCTAGTGCACATGTGGAATTTGTGGACAAAACATCTTGAAGGACCACAGTAACTGTAGGAAAAGTAAGAGTTATTTGAGGAGTTTGGGATCAGGCCCTAAGTCAATGGAAAGACTCCTCAGTTGCTGGGATTTTTGTGTGAAGGTTTGAGAACCATATGATTTAACTTTTTATATATCAGTATAACCATTTTTTACACAGCTAGTATTAGCCGTGGTCTATACTACAAACTTATGTTGGTATAACTACATTGCTCAGGGGTACGGAAAATCCATACCTCTAATCAACACAGTTATACCAACTGAACTCCCAGAACAGCGCAACTACCACCTGTCAGGGAGGTGAGGTACTTACACTGATGGGAGAAGCTCTCCTATTGGCGTAGGTAGCATCTTCACTAAGCGCTACAGCACTTTACAGCGCCATTGCAGCACTGTAGGTGTAGACAAGCTCTTAAAATTTTTAAGAGGAATGCAACTGGATAAATGCAGTAACTTCATTTGGATTATTTAAGCTGCTTTAAAATGCTTTCTAGTTGCTCCTAAAATTTTAGTGGAAAAGGAGTATGTTACTGCAGACACGAAACTTGCCTGTGGGAGGTGGATTTACAGTGCTTGAGTTTTCTCTTTATAGCCAGCTAAAACTGGAGGAAAGCCAAACAGGTGCAACTTTCAACTAACGTGTTTATGGGGTCCTTGTTTATAAATTTAGTAAAAATCTGCTGTCCCACTTGTCATCTGTGTTCATGTGGATTAGTCAACTTTTTCCAGTGAAAATTTTTGAAAAGACAGCAAATCTTCTAACAATAGACTAATTCTCTCAAATATCCTGAGCATTGGTGGCTTAGAGGAGACTCTATTTGGGATTGGTAGAAAGAGAGGAAGGACTGAGAGAAAGCGAATATAGAATCATACTTTACCCCTACTCTAATGTGCAGCATTTTGACTAACTATTGAAAACCACTAAATTTACAATGATGCTAACCAGTTTAGATTTTTACTATTTTAAGTTTTATTAATGATCTGGATGATGGGTTGAATTGCACCCTCAGCATGTTCGCAGATGACACTAAGCTGGAGGGAGTAGTAGATACACTGGAGGGTAGGGATAAGGGTCTAAGTGACTTAGACAAATTGGAGGATTGTGCCAAAAGAAATCTGAGGAGGTTCAACAAGGACAAGTGCAGAGTTCTACACCTAGGAAGGAAGAATTCCATGCACCGCTACAGGCTGGGGACCAACTGGCTAAGCGGCAGTTCTGCAGAAAAGGACCTGGGGATTACAGTGGATGAGAAGCGGGATACGAGTCAGCAGTGTGCCCTCGTTGCCAAGAAGGCCAACAGCATATTGAGCTGTATTAGTAGGAGCATTGCCAGCAGATCGAGGGAAGTGATTATTCCCCTCTATTCAACACTGGTGAGGCCACACCTGGAGTATTGCGTCCAGTTTTGGGCCCCCCACTATAGAAGGGATGTGGACAAATTGGAGAGAGTCCAGCAGAGGGCAATGAAAATGATTAGGAGGCTGGGGCACGTGACTTACGAGGAGAGGCTGAGGGACCTGGGGTTATTTAGTCTGCAGAAGAGAAAAGAGCGGGGTTTGATAGCAGCCTTCAACTAACTGAAGGGGAGTTCCATAGAGGATAGAGCTAGGCTGTTCTCAGTGGTGACAGATGACAGAAGAAGGAGCAATGGTCTCAAGTTGCAGTGGGGGAGGTCTAGGTTGGATATTAGGAAACACTGTTTCACTAGGAGGGTGGTGAAACACTGGAATGGGTTACCTAGGGTGGTGGTGGAATCTCTATCCTTAGAGGTTTTTAAGGCCCGGCTTGAGAAAGCCTTGGCTGGGATGATTTAGTTGGTGTTGGTCCTGCTTTGAGCAGGGGATTGGACTAGATGATCTCCTGAGGTCTCTTCCAACCCTAATATTCTATGATTTTGTGAAAGTCAGAAATGAATTCTGTTTTAGGCTTCAGAATATTGTACTGTGTATAAGAATATTTATACTGTGGAACATTTGCTTGTATACTGTACATGTCTTAGATGTTTAGCTTTTGATCTTGTTGGATACTTATCTTGAAATGTAGAGCAGGTTTCTAAATTTAAGGACAATGAGAAATGATTTCCAATGTTTTGTCAATACAGAAAGTGGAACATTAACTCGTCGGAAGAAAAGGATTGCAGAAATAAAGGTACCTTTTGGGAATAAGGATTTATTTTCTATAGTTTATTTATATTGCACTTTGAGAATCATTGGGAACTAGATGTCCAGTTCCTGGAAGTTGTGTTTCCTTAATCAGGTAAGGTTCTATATTAGCAGAGCATGTTCTTTAAATTTGTGTTTATCAATGGACAGTAACTGGATTACTGACTGCTTGGAAAGCTCCACTGCGTTTTTGCAAGCATCCTCTCTTGCAGCTTTGCAGCTGAGGAGATGTCCCCTAAAGAGACAGCTGCACTCTTCTTCCCACCATCACTTTCTTTCTGCTATTTACTGGGACATTCAGAGGGCATGTATTGATTAGAAAGACAAAGAATCCTTTCAGGCTCTGGATTTAGCCACAGCCAGTGTGTTGGGCTTTTGTGAATACTCTCCCTTCCCCTTTCTCTTTCCCCACCCTTCACTCTCATTGTTAATGTTTCAGTAGCAACAGTTAGAATTCTGGAATTATTTTCACTTCCTTCTTTAAAAAAAAAATTTGTATTCTTCTTAGAGTATTTTCTTACATGCCTTTGGAAAAGGAGAGCGAATCATGTAAACAGATATAAGCAAATCACTGCATGAGTGGATCATGGAAATAGAAGGTTAATGCTTAGATCTGTGTGCAGACTCTGTACATGTAGAGACTAAATGGTTTGTTCCAGTTCTTGAGACTATTACCTGCATTTTTCTTTGGATGATTATTATTTATGATTTGGGTTATTGCAGTGCTGAGGATTAAACTCTATAATGTAATTTCTTTTTTAAAAGTTATCCAATTAAAAATGAAGGCACTTGTTAAAACAGCTTTTTTTCAGTGCATTGATGCATAGCAAAATGATACTGTTCTCCAATGGTAATTCAGAATATTCTGATTCAGATTCTACATTGCTAATCTTTAACATCAGCCTAAACCAGTTCAGGTGTTTTGTTGTCTCCACTTATTAGTGGGAATAAACAAAGAACAAGATACCTATATATACCCCCTCATATAGTAGTAAATGTGAAAGCTCCTAAATGATGATTAATGTCCAGTGATTACCAAACATCAGTGTAGGATTTTCTGGCTCAGCATGCCTAAAATTAAAGGAAGTAAAAAGCATCAAGCAATTAAATAGAGTGAAGTATTGCATACAGTTCTTCTTAAGTAAAATGTAAACATTGTCAAAAGTTAAGCAGTAATGTAGAAAGGACTATTGCTCATCTCAAAGTACAGAAAATAATTTTCTTTGGATTCTTCAAGATCAAATGTGCCATTGATTGACACTTTGTCTAGTGAAGTGGAAGAAGAGAAAGCTGAGTTTGATCCTGGAAGTGAGATGTTTCCACTGTCATTTTTGCTATTGAAATATACTAATAAAGCCTCTGTTCCAGGTTTCTGATCAACTCTTCAGCATCAGTTTTGTTCAGAAGCACTATTAGTCTTTGACACCCAAAAAAGGCTAATATGAATCTCTGATTATGCGCTTAAAAAATCTTGATTTAAATTGCAACCTTTTTTTATGCTAACATCATCTCAGTATAGCATAAAATAAGCAGATAGAGAAATATTGAAGTACCCTTCCAGATAGATTTAACTTCACATGTCCATTTCAAAATGTGGCAAGTGAAGAAATGGAAGAAAAAATTATGGAACTAAAAAATTAAACATTGAAGTAATGCAAGATGGGTAATTGGGCATGAGAAATGACCCTTTACTGGCAGCTAAACAGGTAAAAATGCTTCCTACTTCTGTGTCTGAAAAGAAAACTGCAGAATATTTTGTCCAGGTGGCTGAAGATGCCGTTTGGGGAATGCAGGAAAAAAAATATGAAAAGGAGGTATTTTGTCATTTGCTTAAACAAAACCAAAATGAAATATGAACTTCTCTGGTACAGTCCTCTTAAATTTCTGATGTATGGAGGTTCAGCACACTATTAAAACTTGTTGAAACAGAAGTAGCTCCCTGACACACATGGTTCAAAAAATTTTCTTGACAGGCATCCTTCTCACTGTTGACTGGCTGAAAAAAGATGATTAATGCCTCCGCTTCCATATGGGAATAACCAAAAAAAGACTTGAAGGCTTTAAAAATCATCATTTTAATTAATTAAATCAACCATATACTAAGCATTCAATATTTCAGAAAATGTGGGCATTACGTTTCAGGAAAGATGTGGACAAATTGGAGAAAGTCCAGAGAAAAGCAACAAAAATGATTAAAGGTCTAGAAAACATGACCTATGAGGGAAGATTGAAAGAATTGGGTTTGTTTAGTCTGGAGAAGAGAAGATTAAGCGGGGACATAACAGTTTTCAAGTACATAAAAGGTTGTTACAAGGAGGAGGGAGAAAAAATATTCTCCTTAACCTCTGAGGATAGGACAAGAAGAAATGGGCTTAAATTGCAGCAAGGGAGGTTTAGGTTGGACATTAGGAAAAACTTCTTAACTGTCAGGGTGTTTAACCACTGGAATAAATTGCCTAGGAAAACTGTCTAACCTGCTCTTAAAAATCTCCAATGATGGAGATTTCGCAAACACCCATCAGGGATGGTCTAGGTAATACTTAGTCCTGCCAAGAGTGCAGGGGACTGGACTAGAAGTCCTCTCAAAGTCCCTTCCAGTCCTACGATTCTATGATAAGTCCTTTAGTAGGATACCAAAACATTCTGCATGGGGCTTCTTGAGCACCTGCAGTGAGAAGCATAATGATTTCCCTGAGGATTGCGGTGCTCACTTGTTTTCAGCGTATTTCTTCACTAAATATTACAAGTCTGACATTTTTTTCCCTAGGCATAACCTTGACTTCTTCCAAGTGCCTTCCACTTGCTTCCAAGTGGCAAGCAAATAAAATAATTGCAATAATAAATTGCCCTTTTCCTCATTGCTGGGATGGTTGGGTGTTTGAGTTGCCTTTTTCTCCCTGGACTTGTCTATAACTGTTTTCAGCCTCCCAGCAATGATGTCTAGACCAATGAATGCCTAAGCATGTGGAAAAGAAAATGATCAGTTGTTTCCCCCCGCCTCCCCCCCCTTTCTTCCTCCCCTGCAATGCAGGCATCCACTGGCCTGGACAAACCCTTCCTGTGTAACAAGTCTAAATATCAGTGTCTGAAAAAGGTTACCTAATACTTATTAATAGAGAACAAAACTTGCTAGATGGAGACAAATATGAAAAGATAGGTGTGAAAAAACAGTTCGTGAGGTCCAGAAGGAGTAGGTCCAGTACTTCAGTTTCTGCTCCAAACTACCTCAAACAGCATCAGAATAAAATTGACAAAACTCTTGACAGTTTCAGTACTATTGCCATGGTTCTCAATAGCAGCTTTGAAATTGACATCTTGTCATTTTCATTCTCCTGTTGCTTGGAAGTCATGATTAGGGCCAGGAAAAATGCATCACGGGCCATGAAATCTGGTCTCCTCCTGTGAAATCTGGTCTTTTGTGTGCTTTTACTCTATACTATACAGATTTTACAGGGGAGACCAGCATTTCTCAAATTGGGGGTCCTGACCCAAAAGGGAGTTGCAGGGGGGTTACAAGGTTATTTTAGGGGGCCACAGTATTGCCACCCTTACTCTTGCGCTGCTGCCTTCAGAGCTGGATGGCCAGAGAGTGGTGGCTGCTTACTAAGCACCCAACTCTGCATGCAGCAGTGCAGAACCAAGGGTGGCCATATCATACCATACCATACCATCCTTACTTCTGCGTTGCTGCTGGCAGTGATTCTGCCTACAGAGCTGGGTTTCCCGCCAGCAGCTGCTGCTCTTCTGCTCTCTGAAGGCCGCACCGCCACCAGCAGCGTCGCAGAAGTAAGGGTAGCAGTACCGCAACACTCCCTACAACAGAGTCTCAAACAGGGGGTCGGGACCCCTCAAGGGTTTGTGAGGTTTTTACATGGGGGGATTGCGAGCTGTTAGCCTCCACCCCAAACCCTGCTTTGCCTCCAGCATTTATAATGGTGTTAAATATATTAAAATGTATTTTTAATTTATAAGGGGGTCATACTCAGAGGCTTGCTATGTGAAAGGGGTCACCAGTACAAACGTTTGAGAACCACTGCTGTACAATAACCTTGCAACCCCCCCACAACTCCTTTTTGGGTCAGGACCCCTAGAATTACACCACCGTGAAATTTCAGATTTAAATAGCTAAAATAATGAAATTTATGACTTTTAAATTCCTATGACCATGAAATGGATCAAAATGAACTGTGAATTTGATAGGGCCTTAGTCATGATCATCAGCTGAGTCAATGAAGATGAGGAGCAGTATTATCTAGTGAACAGGGCACAGGACTGGACTTCAGGAGAGCTGGATTCTATTCTTGGCTCTGCCAGTGATCTGGGTGATCTTAGGAAAGTTACTGTTCCCCTCTGTTTCTCTGTTTTCTATCTGTAAAATGAAGACAATGATACTTCTTTAAGGTGCTTTGAGATCTACTGATGGGAAGAGCTAGGTGGTATTATATTATTTGCTGACTAAGGAAGAAAACCTCTGCATATTGTTTCAAGTTTGGTTCACATTTGGAAGGCTTCCTGTGCTGAAACTTAAACCAGCATTAAACTGATAGCTTTAGACCTCTTCACTTAGTAGGACAACTTCTCATTGTCAGTAGTGAGTAGCTGATGGGATTTTTTCATGCCTTAGTAAATGCTGTTTTTTAATGCTATTAATCTGGTTACATAAAAATTAATAGAACCATGGCATATAGAAGTAAATGCCAGGAGTAAGATTGCAGTGCTGCAACACAGTTGAATGGAGGAATCTGAATTTAAATAAAGCCCTGGCTGAATCCTTTTCAGTTGTGTGCATAAAGAGATGGGCCTTGCTGCATGGCTAGAAGGCGAACCGTATTTGGGCTCCTGTGAATCAAAGAGGGAAATGAATTCTAGGGCCTATGGGCCTTCACTTCCATTAAAAATAGTATTACTCCTGGGGGAATTCTGCACCACTGCATGTGCACATAATTCATGTGCCATGCATATTTTTAATTTTTTTGGTGCAGAAAACAGCTTCTGCTGGAAAGTTGCTGCAGTTCTGCCTTTATTCCACCAGAGGGAGTTGTGGCACTAGAACCGAGCAGCATCCCCTGCAGAAAATAACTTCACTGGAAAGTTGCTGCAGTTCCGCCTTCTAGCCATCAGAGGCTGCTGTGGTGATAGAACAGAGCAGCAGCTCCTGGCCAGCTAGGGAAGAGAGAGAGAGCCTGCGGTGCCTTCTTCACAGCGCTTGTTAAGCCAGGTCAGGAGACGGGATATGAGACAGTGTGGGGCTGCTGGGTGGTCACAGATAAGGGCTAGTGTGGGAGAACAGACTGGGGCAGGGCCACAGGAGGAAGGGGGATGGCTGAGTGAGTGCACAGACACACATGGGGAGGTGCAGGGATATCTGGGGAGCAGGCTGGCTGAAGGAGTGCAGGGCCACATGGGGATTGGGGAGTGGGTGTCTGAGTGGGAGTGGAGGGACACGTGGACAGGGGATGCAAGGACACATGGGGACAAGGGCAGATGTGCCTGCCTGAATGGGGGAGGCTAGGAGTCAGCCAGGGTTTGCATGGGGGAAGCTCCCTAACAATCCCACCTTACCCCGCAAAAAACCTGTTTCATACTTATTCCCAGCCATACCCAACAATCCTCCAAGTTCATACCCAGGCTCCTTCCCAGCAGTTAATTCTCTCTCCCTCAGCTCTGTTACCCCTGACTCTCCTATGCGTTTGCACTGGCTCTGAGGGATGCCGGAAAAATGGTTCTATTTTGTAGTTTAAATGAATTATTAGAGTTCTATATTAATCTGCCTAGTAAGGAATCTGTCAAAAACCATTTCCTGAATTTCAGTGTTGATAAATCCAAAGTAATTCACACTGGAAGACATAATTCCAATTATCTATATAAAATGATGGGGTCTAAATTAGCTGTTACCACTCAAGAAAGAGATCTTAGCGTCATTGTGGATAGTTCTCTGAAAATATCCACTCAGTGTGCAGTGGCAGTCTAAAAAGGGAACAGATATTTGGGAATCATTAAGAAAGGGATAGATAAGACAAAAAATATCATATTGCCTCTATATAAATCCATGGTATACCCACATCTTGAATATTGCTTGCAAATGTGGTCGCCCCATCTCAAAAGATAGCTTGGAATTGGAAAAGTTTCAGAAAAGGGCAACAAAAACGATTAAGAGGTATGGAACAGTTTCCGTATGAAGAGAGAGAAATAAGACTGGGACTTCCAGATTGGAAAAGCGATGTCTAAGGGGGGATATGATTGAGGTCTATAAAATCATGACGGAGAAAGTGGAGAAAGTAAATAAGGAAGTGTTATTTATTCCTCATAACACAAGAATGCGGGGTCACCAAATGAAATGAATAGGCAGCAGGTTTAAAACAAACTAAAGGAAATATTTCTTTACACAATGCACAGTCGACCTGTGGAACTCTTTGCCAGAAGATGATGTGAAAGCCAAGACTATGGCCTTGGCTACACTGGCAATTCACAGCGCTGCACTTGCTGCGCTCAGGGGTGTTAAAAAATACCCCCCCTGAGCGCAGCGAGAGCAACGTTGTAAAGAGCCAGTGTAATCAGCGCTGCACGCTCGCTCGCAGCGCTGTAAATCCACGAGTGTAGCTAAGGCCTATAAGAGGGTTCAAAAAAGAACTAAATACATTCATGGAGGATAGGTCCATCAATGGCTATTAGTCAGGATGGGCAGGGATGGTGTCCCTAGCCTCTGTTTGCGAGAAGCTAGGAATGGGCAACAGGGGAGGATCACTTGATAATTACCTGTTCATTCCCTCTGGGGCACCTGGCATTGGCAACTGTCAGAAGACAGGATACTGGGTTAGATAGACCTTTGGTTTGACCCAGTATGGCTGTTCTTATGTTTTGTTTTGTCTGTATTGTTACAGACGTACTTGCTGACTGGTATTTTGAAATAAATTACCATAAATAATTGAAACTGGTGTGATTATATTGTGTTTATTTTGACAAAATATGCAGAATTTTGCAGAATTTTAAAATATTGTGCTTAGAATTTTAGATTTTTTGGTGCAGAATATCTCTCCCCCCCCCCCCCCCCCCCGAGTAAAAATAGGGAATGTATCCATAAAGCTGAATTGAGAAAATAGCCCTTTCTAAAATGTTTTCCAACAGAACAGGTTTTGTTCCTTTTGTGGCAGAGCAGGAGTTCTCCAGTTCAGTGGTTTTCAAGTGTTTTTTTTGCCATGGTAACCATGATACCTTTAATTATTTTGAGACACACCACCATATTGTCTCCAGATGAACATATGAATATTCATGAGCCAGAACAAGGCTAGTAGGGTTAAAATCAAAACAACCATGGCAGTTAACAGTTTGCTATCTGTCTTTTGTGCCAGAATTAACATTTTCAACACTGGAAACTAACATTAAAGTGGAATACAAGAACTCTGGACAAAAGTATGCTCAGTGGAGAAAGTGACACACAGTTGAGAATATTTTTTTGGGATGATAAGCAATTAATAAGTAATTGTTTCTTTTCATTGCCAAAATAGTCTTTCCAACAGTGTGTAACTTTTTAAATGCAATCTAATTAAGTCCCACTCAGAGTATTGCCAACCTCAAGTGATCAAAAAATAAATGACACCCCAGTATATCAGGAGATTGCCCCACCCCCAAATGTCGTTATTTACAAAGAGATTATATTGTTTTCTCAGTTTGTCTATGAGTGCTGAACTGCCCATGCCCTTCCCCGGAGAGAGAGCATGTGTTAGTGCTGCCTATACTCCTAAATGTATTGGGTATGAGGATTTTTGCCCCTGCTGCAGGAGTTCTCACCCCTACATTTCCTGTCCCCTGCCCAGCAATAAATTGTGCCCCCTAACCTCCAAATCAATCCTGTGCCCCTTGTCTCCAAATCAGTTCTGCACCCTGCAGCCCCCATCACTTTTGTCCTTGTTCTCCACCAGTCCAGCTTCACCTCACCCCAATTCTGCCCTGTCCACACTCCCCAGTTCAGCCCCTCTGCCTCACTTCTGCTTCTTGGAGTTCTTCCCCGCCCCCTTCCAACCATGGGGAGCTACAGTGGGGTCCCCGTTCCCCTACCCCTGGCTGGCAGCTGCAGTAGAGAGGGGGAGGGACAGAGGAGCTGACCCATTGCTCACAGGATGGGAGTGGGAAGGAGAGGGAAATTGAGCTCTGATGGGTTCTTCTGCCCCTGGAGGAGGCAAGACAATGAAGCAGACAGCCAATCAGAAGGCAGCTTCCCCTCCTTTTTTCCCCTCCCCTGCTCCCACTCCACAGGACTCAGATTTGCTATCTTAACCTGGCTTTGGGAATGGAATATGTTGGATGCGTAATATTTAAAAGGGCCTTTGTTCTGAAGAGCAAAAGTACAGAATGCAGTCCATCGCCGACATGAATTAAAATACACAGGAATAGTTTTTTTTGTTCTCACATGTAGTTTTTAAAAAATGTCTGCGGCACACGTGTTCAGGCCTGATGGCACGCCGGGGTGCCATGGCCCACAGTTGGGAAACACTGTTCTAGTTTTCTGTTAACAGCTCTATTGTCCTAAGTGCTTTAAAATCTCCATAGTTAATCAGAATGCCTTGAAATTAGGTGTGCATTATGCGGGTGCAGGACTTTGTTTGTGATCCAAATATGGGATCATTTGACTGAGATGCACTCCTTGAAAAAACCAAGCTTTTTTTAAAGTTGACAGAGTCTTGTAACCTATTTTTGTTCATAGCTGGAGATCAAACTAGCACTCAGATCATCACACCACATCTCAGATGCTCAAGGTTTACCCCAACAGAGTCCATGACACCCACCAGCCCTTTGGGGGAAATCAAATTAAAATATTATTTGAAAAATTAGTCTGTTCACGTGCCTAATGATTACATTGAGAATGCGCGGACAGAAGAGTTAACAGGATTGCTAGCTTTTTAATTTTCCCACCAGCTAGATATTTTAAAGGGATAAGCTGTAACCCTTTGAATCTAATCCATCCATTGTCAGTTTGAGTCCCTCCGCGCACAGAAAATTGGAAAAAGTTGAATGGCGTATTAGTAAAATCTCTGTGGGGTGTCTCTGTGTGTTAATTTGGGGGAATGTAATCAAAGTATTTTTGTAAAAATAAATAAGACATCTAAATGCTTGCTGGTGGGGCAGAGTTGAGGGGGGAATAGGGGTGAGAGGTTGGGGATGTATTGAGGGGAAGGGGAATAAATAGGGAGGAGTGCTAGGGGAGGTGAGAGGTTGGGACTTCGGGAGGGGGATGGGGTGAATGGCGGGAGAATAGGGGCAGGGTATCAGCCCCACATTCTCCCCTTTTGTGGGTTCCAGGATCTGGGGGACCTTTACCTGAGTCCATCTCCCTATCCTTCCCATGTGAGCCAGAATCTGGGGAAGCCCTGCTATCCTGGTGAGGAGCTTAGAACAGACATGCTTGGAGCATCCTCCATGAACACCCCATTGGCACTGGGGTGAGGAGCTAAGAACAGGCATACTAACACACATCAGAAACTCTAGTACTATGAATGGGGAATGGGAACACCCACTGACATGAACGGAGCCCTTCACATGTCTCAGAGCTATTGTTTCAGACTGCATTTATTTCCTTGTGGTAGTCTCATTCAGGTGAGATCATCATTGAGATAAATGGGTCACTTCACCCCTCTGTGAGCCTCCTATGCTACAGATGGATGTGTAGAGCTGTGTGAGTAGAGAGAATATGTGGGGGAGGGTGCAATGTGAGGGGAAACCCAGACTGGCTAAGCAATGCATAGAATACAGCTCCTTTTCAGAAAATTTTGGTGGGTTATAAAAGATCCTTTGGTTCTCTTGTCCTTCGTAGGGGGAAGTTTGGATTCTAAACCAGAGTTCAGTTGGAAACCTGAGTACACCACTATGTAGATGCATCAAGGATGCTCCTCCACACCTGGGGTTGGGAAGAAGCTGGACAAAATATTGTGGTGGGGGTTGGCTGGAAGGTGGCTGGATTGGAATGGACAAGGCTGGTTGGCAAAGCTGAATGATGGAGGGGAGAAGGGTATAGGGCAAGGATCAGTAGTTCATTTGGCCTACATGCGATCTACAACTGCCACAATGACCACTAACTCCTATCAACAAGTTTTTTTTTTCTGTTTAAAAAAAAACAAAAAACAACCCCCCAAACCCTAGGAAATTAAATGGCAAAAAAACTTTTAATGCAAAGTCAAGATTTCCTGTTGACAGATCATGTCCTTCCAGAAGGTCAAGTTCAGCAAATCTGAGACTGCAGAAAACTGGGAAATAGAGTTAAGGTACATGTGCATTTAACCTTAACTCTGTCGTCTTTGGGTGATGCCCCATAACATACGTGCTCTCACTCTGTCTTTCTAGTGTAAAGGAGTTACTTGCACCTGCTCTAAACCCACTGGACCATGTTTATTTGACTGCATATGTTTAGCAATAGTTCTGATCAAAGTGGGATAATGAGGTATATCCCTTCTCTTAATCCTGTTGTGTCCTTGGCCCAAAAAGCTGTTACAACTATTGTATGCAGTGTTGTAATGTTGGTCGCAGGATATTAAAGAGACAAGGTGGGTGAGGTAGTATCTTTTATTGGACCAACTTCTGTTGGTGACAGAGAGAAAATTCTGAGCTATACAGAGCTCTTCTGTTCTGAAGAAAAATTTGGTTTCTTCAGACCAGAAGAAGAAGACTATGTAGCTCGAAAATATGTTTCTCTCACCAACAGAAGTTGGTTCAATAAAAGATAAATGATCCACCTTGTCTCATTTAAAACTACTGTGTGTTTCAGCATAAACACTGATATTTGGCAATTGTCACTGGGAGTGACTTACTATAACAAGTCATTGGATTGTCTCAGTAGAAATAGTGCCTTTTTTTTTTAGCTTTGCTACAACTGAATATTGAATTTATATTCTTTATCTGTCCTGTTATTTGAGGAACAACTGATATCCTTCTCTTGATTTTTAAGTGTTTCTGGAAGATTGGCACAACTAAATTCTCATGTATTAAAAGTGCTCACATGCGTGTTTTGACCTTAAGTGCCATTTTTTAAACTACTTTTTTTCTTTCCTATCTTTGATGTCTTAAAGCTGTATGTTTGTGGTGATTTCCAGTAATATGTTATGTTAAGACAGATGTGACTGCACTTCCTGCTCGAATACCAAAACTTTTGGTTTGATTATTCAAATAAAGTGAGATCTTTAACAAAAAAAAATATGGTCATGTGATATTACGAATGCACTGGATCACAGGGCTGATTGCTGGAAATGTTTATGAGGAAACAAAGTGAATAAAAAGTGGATTAACATGGTTACCTGGCTTCTTGTTAGTGAATGAATATTATTATTAGTCAATTATTGCTTGACTTTGACAATAATTACCATAAACAATTACCTGGAACAGTTCTTTTCTTCCAGAAGAGTCAACCCTTTACTTAGGGCTGGTCTACACTAGGGGGTGGGATCGATCTAAGATACGCAACTTCAGCTACGCGAATAGCGAATAGCGTAGCTGAAGTCGAAGTATCTAAGATTGAATTACCTGGGGTCCACACAGCGCGGGATCGACAGCCGCATCTCCCCTGTCGACTGCGCTACCGCCGCTTGCTCTGGTGGAGTTCTGGAGTAGACGGTGAGCACGTTTGGGGATCGATATATCGCGTCTTAACGAGACGCGATATATCGATCCCGGATAAATCGATTGCTACCCGCCGATACGGCGGGTAGTGAAGACGTACCCTTAGTCCCTTAGACCTTGTCTTCTCTAGGGAATTTAAAAACAAACAAACAAAAATCAATCTCTCAAACTCATGTGTATTAATTTTGGTTTGGCTGAAGTGGTATAAGCACTAGTGGGAGTCCTACTGTACACAAAACTCTGGTAGGTTCTGTCATTTTTTTAACAATACAGTAAACCTGCAGGTTTGACTGACACAGGTGTAAAAAAGCTAGAAGCTGCTAGAGCCTTGTCTACAGTCAGACTGCCATCTGTGCTAATACTGCTGAGGAATTTAAAAAACAAACAAACCCCAAACCTACAACTCTGGTGTAGATATGGTGTTACTAAAACCCAGGGCCTGATTCAGGAAATAAATGTGATTGAGCCAATACATTACCATAATATAATTAAGTTAAGTATCAGAGGGGAAGCTGTGTTAGTCTGGATCTGTATAAAGCAACAGAGAGTCCTGTGGCACCTTTAAGACTAACAGATGTATTGGAGCATAAACTTTTGTGGGTGAATGCCCACTTCATCCAACGAAGTGGGCATTCACCCACGAAAGCTTATGCTCCAATACATCTGTTAGTCTTAAAGGTGCCACAGGACTCTCTGTTGATAATTAAGTTAAACCTTTTTACATGGGCTATTGTACTAAAAGATACCAGACTTAGCTTAGACTGCAATAAATATTAGCGTGGCCAAAGATGGATTTTCACTTGTTTGAAATAAAAATACAATGCTGTATTTTTTTTCTTGCTTTTGTGTTCCTCTATATCCTTTTCCCTGTTCATTTTCCCGTCGTCGTCTTTATTTTTTTTGTTTTGTTTTTGTTTGCATAGAAAAATAAGTATGGGTTGGATTGTGTATGCAGTCCTTAGAAGGTAAATGGATTGGGATAAAAATGTCAAAAGCAACAGTCCCATTTCAAAAGTGATTTAGGAGGCTAAATGTCATTAAAAGTTACTGGGACTTCCATGCCAAACTCATTTTTGAAAATAGGACTTGAGGCTTGTCTACATGGAGCAGCAATGCTCACTATGGATGTGTGTGTGTGTGTGTGTGTGAGATTTGTAAACAGCATTGGGTTAATGTGTGTGAGGGAACCTTTTTAGTGTGCACCAGCAGAGTCTACATGGACTGATGAATGTGTAATACATTAGTGTGTTTTAGAAACTACACCCCTTAGGGCTCATTACAACTCTATGTAAACAAGCCCTTAGACTCCTAAGTCTCTTAGACACTCCTGAAAATTTTACCTTACAGCTCTATAGTTTGGAAAGGAGAAGGCAAAAGGAAATGATAGATGTGTCTGAAATAATTAATGATACAGCACAAGCCAATCATGTGACTCTTAACTTACCCTTATAATAAAGGAGAAAATATTCAATAAAATTTAAAGGGAGCAAACTTAAAAAAATTAGTCCAATCAGTGTATAATTAACCCCCTCCCACCTGAATTAAATATGCAGCAATCACAATGCAGTTAATTGGTTAACTTATGGAACCTAATGAGACAGACGATTTTTAAAAAGCAACAGAGGGTCCTGTGGCACCTTTAAGACTAACAGAAGTATTGGAGCATAAGCTTTCGTGGGTGAATGCCCACTTCATCAGACTATTTTTAGGTGCTTAACATAAAATAATAAACCAAAAATGGTATCTGCAGTTGACTAAATAGAAGGAATAGAACTAAAAAGGAATTGCTGTCAATTCTTATGTTTCAGGTTATAAGCTTGAGATCAGGAAGAAATTTTCTTCCAGTAATATACTGGAACACAGGCGTAACTTAGGGCTTTATGCCTTCAAGTGAAGCATCTGGCAATAGCAAATGATGATTGAGTAACCAGCTAAATGGACTGTTGTTCTGGTTATACAAAACAGTTTCTCTATTCTTAAAAGAGGCTGTGAAATAGATGGGGATGATGTGGTCTTCTGGACCACATAGCCGTTGTAGTGATATCTTCACAAAGGGAGACTTGATACTGCCTAAGCAAAAACATGACTTCTTAAAGCACATTTTTTGCATGAGTAGGGAATGCAAAAATTCTCTCCCCTCTGCACTGAGATTGTGATAGAAGACATTTGCAAAGTTAATTTTGTCTGTGTTATGGTGAGGTGTATTTTAGTAGCTCTTTTAATATAGTGGATTCAGTAGATCCAGAAGAGAGCAACTTTAAGTTGAAACAAAATATTTGTAATGATGACTTAAATAGCTAATGAATTAATGGTGCAATTATAGTAAAAATACCAAATTCTTAAGGTGAGCTTGTATTAAAGGTGTCTAATGAAGTGTTTTTATATTTTATTCCTTAAATGTGTTAGACATATACTTTTGAATTTTCAGTTTTCTCTTTATTTAAATATTTGTAACTTTTAGTTTTCTTTGCCTGAATTGAAATAATAAATTGGATGTATATATTTTTCCATATCTCAGCACATTTAAAATATCAGTCTGTGAGATGAATCTTCTTAGAATTCATATTTTATTTTTAATTGAGGGTCTGAAAGGTAGGGTGACCAGATGTCCTGTTTTTAAAAGGACAGTCCCGTATTTAAACCCTCCTGCAGGTGTCCCAACTTTTTCTTAAAAATGGTCAAATTGTCACGTATTTTCTGTCCCTCCCCCCCATAAGTACCGGTGGGTCCTGCTGCTGGACGGATCCCTGCTTGCCAGCTGCCAGCCCACCAGTGGTGGGGGTGGTAGGGCAGTCCAGTGCCTGACAATGGGTGTGGGTGTGCGAAACTGGTGGCGGGACGAAGAGGCAGTGCACGGGGCTGGCCACTCCCCCTGCTGGTCTGTCAGCGCAGTCCCCACTGTGACTTGGCTCTCGGCCAGCAGGGCTCTGCCCCCTGTCCCATTTCCAGCTAGTGCTGGCTGTGTGCTGCGGCAGCCGGTAAGTGTGGGCAGGTGCCAGGTGGCGGCCGGTTACGTGTCGTCTCTGCTGCCCACCCATTGGCCCTTTACATGCTCTCCCTCTCGTTGTCCTATCCCTGCTTTTCCCCTTCATCCCCTCCCCCCCCAGCCCCACTACTCCTCAATATTCCTCCCCGGCAGGGCTCATCCAGCTCCCAGCACTGTGCGGAGAACCAGCCCCTGGTCGGAGTGCTTAGCTCACGAACAGCGTGGCCAGCAGGCTCCTTTCTTCCCCCACTGCCTCTGGCTGGGCCGGCGCCCCGCGAAAGCCCGAGACCCTTCGTCCCGGGGCACTGGCCAGGAGGAGCCAAAGCCCCTGCACAGCGCTGGCATGGGGAAGCCTCTCCACCCCTCAGCTAAGCTCTGGAGTGGTGGGGGGGAAACAATTTCCATCCTGTTCGCACTTCAGCCCTGCAGGCTCTACAGCTGCCTCCTGGGCAGGGGCTTAACATCCTCTTTACCCACCCACCCCACCCTGGGTCCTGCTCCCAGGGAGTGCGGGGCTGCTCTGTCTCCTAAGCAGCCTCCTCTAATGCTGAGCCACCTGTCTGGCTGGGTTTGCTGAAGCCCTGTCAGTCAGGTTCCCTGGACCCTGGTGTACAATGCATCCTTAGGGCTTAATCCCTTCCTGCGCACACTGTAGCCAAGGGACAGAAGGCGATTGGGTTATGTCGGTGGGTGGCCAGCAGCAGCCTGAAGGTATTAGCTGCCTTTCAACACTGTGCAGGCAGGCAGGGACAAGCGGCTTCCAGCCACGAGGGATGGGAGGGGGAGAGATGAGCTCTGCCAAGACACGGGCCAGCTCATCCCCGCCTTCTCCTCCCCTCACCGTGGCTGGAAGCAGCTCCCATCTCTTCCCCCTTGCACAGTGCTGAGCGGGTGGTGCTGGCCACATTCTGGTTTGAACTCTGGCAGAAATCTGGGGAGGGAGGGCATGTGACCCTGTCTTCCCCCCCACCACATGTTGCCTTGGGAAGACGCAGTACCAGGAGAGGTGGGTCTGTCCCAGGGGCCATGCCAGGCATAGAGGGTGGAGAGCGCAGAGCAGGGAGGGTCGGCTCGGTCAGTCATCCCCTCTGTGTGAGAGATGTGTACGGGAGTGTGTCAATAAGATAAGTCTGTGACGGGATCACCGGGGTACAACCTGGAACTGCTGGAGTACCACTGTGCCCTCTTAACTCTCCAGCCTGGGGTTTCTCTCACAATGCTTTGCTAGTGACAAGCAGCAAACCCCTCTGGGCACTGTTATCACTCAGCACAACAGGCTGTGGAACCCCACACCCAGCTAGATTGCATGAATGCTCCCTGAGCCACTCACAAATCACACAGAGAAAGGCACCAGCAGATCTCCCAAGCCTCCAGCCTAGCACCCCAGAACTGTACCGTCTTACCGTAGTCAGAAGCCTGACCAGTGTAAGTTCATTACCCAGGCTGCCCATCCCTCGATGTGGAGAGGGGACACACGAGCCTTTGTAAACTGAGCTGAGATTTCCCAAGCACTTCAACCAAAACACACTGTTTTAGGTAAAATATAAAACAGATTTATTAACTAGAGAAAAATAGATTTTTAAGTGATAAGTGGTAGGCATAAAAGGTCAGAGATAGTTAACGCAGTCTAAATCTTAAACCTTATTTAGAGTGAGCAATATTTGGATCAAGCAGTTTTTCTCAACCCACTGGATGTAGCAGGTGGGTCCTTAATATACAGGCTTTCCCTTTAAACCTGGGATCAGTCTCCTCAGTTTAAGTCTTTGTTGTTCCAGCATTCTTGTTGCTTCTAGCATAGGTGGGGGAGGAGAAGGGTAATCACATGATGTCACTGTCCCTTGTTTTATATTCCAGGTCCATGTACCTGGAAAGAAACTAGCCCAAGCATTCCTTGGAGGACCTTCCTGAGCCACAGGGTTGTGCAGCCCCATTGTGTGTTGCTTCTCTTACAGAATTGTAAATCCCTTGTTTACAACTCCCCTGCTGATTAATGGTCGTTTAACAGCTGCCTAGGTGTGGATCACCTCTTTTGTTGTCACTGGAGAACGAGCAAGGGATGACTCCCAAACTTACAACATATTTCAATAAGAATCATGCAACAAAATCTCATAACTTCATACACACTAATGAGATACATATTTTGACAGGTCACGGGTTCCAGCAGATAATGACCTTTCCTATGATATCTTACATGGCAGACTTTCCACAATATAATTACATGACAGTGGTGAATATGGGGTTCTGTGATGCTGCTTTGAGGTACACAGTGCTACAAAGTCCTAAAGAATTTCTTTTCACGGCTGTTGTCTATAGCAAAACAAGGATTCAATTCTATGGCAGAACAGTGGAAAGAAAACTCTTTCTGTCAGTAGAATATGTGGCTAATGCAAAATAGATGACCTTAGTAGCAAAAAGGATTTTTATGTTTGTGAGTTTGTTTTTTTTATTATAATTGCCATGTTCTACTTTAGATTGATTAGCACTGGTATAATAATCTGAGCAGTAACTAGGTCAAGCCATCAAGGCAGTGACTATAGTGTTCTCTTAACTGTCATCGCGTGAAGATAGTACATATTGCACAGCAGGGTTTCATTAGGGCAGGTGACTACCCCAGTAATTGCATGATGATTGAATTGTTAAAAATCACCCTTAATTTATGTACCCTCTTTCCCAAGTAAGCCACTCACTAAAAGAGCATTGAAGTGTAAAGCCTTATGTGTACACAGATTTGTATCTTAAAATGGCTTATATTGATTTGGCTTAATTAATTAAGGAAGCTATTTAAGCTAAATAGATATAAACCAAGTTTAAATTGAATTGAATGTCCACGTAGGTTGTGCACTGAAGGAATTTTTAAATTACTTTTAAACTGGCACAACTTTGTGTAGACTAAGCTCTTCAGGATGCTGCAAGTTTGACTAAGGAAATGTCTACACCAGGAGTTACAGCGCCGCTCAGAGAGCGCTGAAGGGAAACCGCTGTTGTGTGTTTACACTGTCAGCTGCCTGCGCAATAGTGTGTTCACACTTGTGGCACTTGCAGCGGTATTTGGAGCAGTACACTCTGGGCAGCTATCCCACAGAGCATCACTTCCTCTTCTGCCGCTAAGAGTTGTGGAAAGACAGAGAGGGTTGCGGGGCATCCTAGGTCCTGTCTCACTGACCCGTGATGCATTGCTTCACATCCCATCAGTTCCTGTGTTTCCATCCACATTTGGTGCCATCTTTCAGCAGTTTGTGTACTGCGCGTTCTGCCTCTTCGGTCTGCAGGAATGAATCCCGAACTGTTGACCAGTGTGCTGCTTGCTCTGACCACATGTCACGAGTGGCAGTGGAGTTATTCCTTAAACTACAAAGGCAAGAGGAGTGCAACATTGATCTCGCCACGCATACTAGCTACGACTCGAGATTGCTTGTGGCATTCACGGAGGTGCTGACCACAGTGGAATGGCGCTTTGGGGCTCGGGAAACAAGCACCGAGTGGTGGGATCATATTGTCATACACGTCTGGGATAACGAGCAGCAGCTGCAGAACTTCTGGATGAGGAAAGCCACATTCATGGGACTGTGTGCTGAGCTCTCCCCAGCCCTGCGGCGCAAGGACACGAGAATGAGAGCTGCCCTGCCATTGAGAAGCATGTGGCGATTGCACTGTGGAAGCTGGCTACTCCAGACTGCTACCAATCAGTCGCCAACCAGTTCGGAGTGGGAAAGTCGACCGTTGGACTCATGTTGACGGAAATGTGAAGGGCCATTAATCATATCCTGCTCTGAAAGACCGTGACTCTGGGCAACGTGTGTGACATTATGGATGGCTTTGCACAAATGGGCTTCCCTAACTGTGGAGGGGCAATAGATAGCACGCATATTCCAATTCTGGCACTAGACCACCTAGCCACCGAATACATTAATCGCAAGGGGTATTTCTCAATGGTTCTCCCGGTGCTTGTGGATCACTGTGGGCATTTCACAGACATTAACACAGGCTGGTCCGGAAAGGTGCATGACGCACGCATCTTTCGGAACGCTCGCCTGTTCAGGAAGCTGCAAGCAGGGACTTTCTTCCTGGACCAGAAGATCACCATAAGGGAAAATCGAAATGCCAATTGCGATCCTGGGAGACCCTGCCTACCCCTTAATGCCGTGGCTTATGAAGCCATACACGGGGCAACTTGACAGCAACAACAGGCTGAGCAAGTGCAGAATGACAGTTGAGTGTGCTTTTGGCCATTTAAAGACCCGCTGGCGCAGCCTCTATGGGCAGCTGGACCTGGTTGATGACAATATTCCTATACTTATAGCCGTGTTCTGTATGCTCCATAATATTTGTGAAGAGAAGGGTGAAAGCTTCACTCAAGGTGGGACCGCTGAGGCTTAGCGCCTGGAGGCTGAGTTTGAACAGCTAGAGACCAGGGCTATTAGAGGGGCGCAGCGCGGGGCCATAAGGATTAGGGATGCCTTGAGGCAGTAATTTGAAGTTGAAAGCCACTAATATTTGTTGCTATGCTTCGGAGTGCAGTGCTTGTAATGCTAGGAGGCGATTGTGATTGGTGCAGACTATACAATATGAAGGTTTAACATAATTGTATGTTGCTTTGCAGGGCTCTGTCTGCTTTCAAATCAACACAATTCTTTTATTAAAAAACAACAACCGAAGGAGAGAGTCAAACAAAAAAAAAATCAGCACTGAGGGGAATGGGGGAAGGGAAAGTCCCAGGAGGAGGTGGGGTCCCGGGACGGCTAAAGATTTGTGTATGTCCAGGGATCATATCCAACCTTCTCCTTTGGAGTATAGTGCAGCGGGTGCTGTACTTCAGTATGGCCAAACTGCAGAGGGATGGGTGTTGAGTAGTGGGGGTTCGCAGTGCTGCACTTTGACGCGGGAAGAGTGGGTGTAGACTCGAGCCAGGAGGTTAATAAGAGTGTGTTGGTGGTGTCTGGGGGGAGCATGGGAAAGAGTTTTGTGACAACAGTTGCAAGGGGGAGGGCGGGCGCGGAGCTGCTCGGTTTGCAGTGCTAATATCGCCTGGAGCATGTCTGCTTGGTGCTCCATAATGTTTGGGCCGCTCCGTGGCTTCATTCTGGCATGCCGCATTCTCCTTTCGGTCCCTCTTCTTGCTGTCCTGCCACTCCTTCAATTCTTGTTTCTCGGCTGTGGAGTGCAGCATAACATCACACAGAAAGTCCTCCTTAGTTCTTCGTGGCCGCCTTCGAGTTCTGCACAGCCGTTCAGCTGCCGATAACAAAGTGGGAGGCTGGGCTCCCAAAGTTGTCTCTGTGAAGTTTAAATGCAACATTTTACAGAAGCAGTATTGTTTGCAACACACACAACACTGATTCAGTGATTTAAAACACAACCAGTAGTCACACACCTGTCACTAACTGGCTGACCCCAGGCAAGCACACATGAGCCACAAGACCCCAAAAATGGTGAGTAGCCGCAGGGGTAGGGTAAATCATTTTCCGGACCCTGCTGTACACTGGGCACATGGCTCTTGGGGAGAGCCAGCGCTGGAGGTGGGGCCTGATAATCATTCCTGTCCTCACATTTTCCACAGGATGTGATCATTATAGAAGATACCTCGCTGCTGAGGGTGAGCAGGGAATCAAGGGAGGGTCTTCTCCAAGACTGTGGCTTCTGCCCTGGTCCTTATGTGGCTTGCCTGTGTTCAGCAATGGTCTCGTCCCCTCTCACCCTCTGTCCCCCCCATGACGGCACAGTGGTGCGGAAAAGTTACCGTTAATGAGGCAAGAAACAAAGCAGCTCTGCCAAAGAACTTGTGGCAGTGGATTGCCCAGTATCTCCATGAGAGTTTCTTGGAGATCTCTGAGGCAGATTCCCGGGGGAAGGAGACCAAAGCCCTGAGGTAAGTGGGGAAATGGGATCCTGGGAGGAAGCACAAGCAGGAGAGCGCAAGAGGGGAGGACTCCTGTCTCATGCTGAGAAAGAGGGACGATCGATGAGTCATCTTAAGTGCCTATACACAAATGCAAGAAGCCTGGGAAACAAGCAGGGAGAACTGGAAGTCCTGGCACAGTCAGGGAACTATGATGTGATTGGAATAACAGAGACTTGGTGGGATAACTCACATGACTGGAGTACTGTCATGGATGGATATAAACTGTTCAGGAAGGACAGGCAGGGCAGAAAAGGTGGGGGAGTTGCGTTGTATGTAAGAGAGGAGTATGACTGCTCAGAGCTCCGGTATGAAACTGCAGAAAAACCTGAGAGTCTCTGGATAAAGTTGAGAAGTGTGAGCAACAAGGGTGATGTCGTGGTTGGAGTCTGCTATAGACCACCAGACCAGGGGGATGAGGTGGACGAGGCTTTCTTCTGGCAACTAGCAGAAGTTGCTAGATCGCAGGCCCTGGTTCTCATGGGAGACTTTAATCACCCTGATATCTGCTGGGAGAGCAATACAGCGGTGCACAGGCAATCCAGGAAATTTTTGGAAAGTGTAGGGGACAATTTCCTGGTGCAAGTGCTGGAGGAACCAACTAGGGGCAGAGCTTTTCTTGACCTGCTACTCACAAACAGGGAAGAACTAGTAGGGGAAGCAAAAGTGGATGGGAACCTGGGAGGCAGTGACCATGAGATGGTCGAGTTCAGGATCCTGACACAAGGAAGAAAGGCGAGCAGCAGAATACGGACCCTGGACTTCAGAAAAGCAGACTTTGACTCCCTCAGGGAACAGATGGGCAGGATCCCCTGGGAGAATAACATGAAGGGTAAAGGGGTCCAGGAGAGCTGGCTGTATTTTAAAGAATCCTTATTGAGGTTGCAGGAACAAACCATCCCGATGTGTAGAAAGAATAGTAAATATGGCAGGCGACCAGCTTGGCTAAACAGTGAAATCCTTGCTGATCTTAAACGCAAAAAAGAAGCTTACAAGAAGTGGAAGATTGGACAAATGACCAGGGAGGAGTATAAAAATATTGCTCAGGCGTACAGGAGTGAAATCAGGAAGGCCAAATCACACTTGGAGTTGCAGTTAGCAAGAGATGTTAAGAGTAACAAGAAGGGTTTCTTCAGGTATGTTAGCAACAAGAAGAAAATCAAGGAAAGTGTGGGCCCCTTACTGAATAAGGGAGGCAACCTAGTGACCGAGGATGTGGAAAAAGCTAATGTACTCAATGATTTTTTTGCCTCTGTCTTCACGCACAAGGTCAGCTCCCAGATTGCTGCACTGGGCAGTACAGCATGGGGAGAAGGTGACCAACCCTCTGTGGAGAAAGAAGTGGTTCGGGACTATTTAGAAAAACTGGACGTGCACAAGTCCATGGGGCCGGATGCGCTGCATCCGAGGGTGCTAAAGGAGTTGGCGGGTGAGATTGCAGAGCCATTAGCCATTATTTTTGAAAACTCATGGCGATCGGGGGAGGTCCCAGATGACTGGAAAAAGGCTAATGTAGTGCCCACTTTTAAAAAAGGGAAGAAGGAGGATCCGGGGAACTACAGGCCAGTCAGCCTCACCTCAGTCCCTGGAAAAATCATGGTGCAGGTCCTCAAGGAATCAATTATGAAACATTTAGAGGAGAGGAAAGTGATCAGGAACAGTCAGCATGGATTCACCAAGGGCAAGTCATGCCTGACTAACCTAATTGCCTTCTATGATGAGATAACTGGCTCTGTGGATGAGGGGAAAGCAGTGGATGTGTTATTCCTTGACTTTAGCAAAGCTTTTGATACGGTCTCCCACAGTATTCTTGCCGCCAAGTTAAAGAAGTATGGGTTGGATGAATGGACTGTAAGGTGGATAGAAAGCTGGCTAGATCGTCGGGCTCAACGGGTAGTGATCAATGGCTCCATGTCTAGTTGGCAGCCGGTTTCAAGTGGAGTGCCCCAAGGGTCAGTCCTGGGGCCGGTCTTGTTTAATATCTTTATTAATGATCTGGAGGATGGTGTGGACTGCACTCTCAGCAAGTTTGCAGATGACACTAAACTAGGAGGCATGGTAGATACACTAGAGGGTAGGGATCGGATACAGAGGGACCTAGACAAATTAGAGGATTGGGCCGAAAAAAACCTGATGAGGTTCAACAAGGACAAGTGCAGAGTCCTGCACTTAGGACGGAAGAATCCCATGCACTTCTACAGACTAGGGACTGAATGGCTAGGTAGCAGTTCTGCAGAAAAGGACCTAGGGGTCACAGTGGACGAGAAGCTGGATATGAGTCAACAGTGTGCTCTTGTTGCCAAGAAGGCTAACGGCATTTTGGGCTGTATAAGTAGGGGCATTGCCAGCAGATGGAGGAACGTGATCGTTCCCCTTTATTCGACATTGGTGAGGCCTCATCTGGAATAATGTGTCCAGTTTTGGGCCCCACACTACAAGAAGGATGTGGAAAAATTGGAAAGAGTCCAGCGGAGGGCAACAAAAATGATTAGGGGTCTGGAGCACATGACTTATGAGGAGAGGCTGAGGGAACTGGGATTGTTTAGTCTCCCAAAGAGAAGAATGAGGGGGGATTTGATAGCAGCCTTCAACTACCTGAAGGGGGGTTCCAAAGAAGATGGAGCTCGGCTGTTCTCAGTGGTGGCAGATGACAGAACAAGGAGCAATGGTCTCAAGTTGCAGTGGGGGAGGTCCAGGTTGGATATCAGGAAAAACTATTTCACTAGGAGGGTGGTGAAACACTGGAATGCGTTACCTAGGGAAGTGGTGGAGTCTCCTTCCTTGGAGGTGTTTAAGGCCCGGCTTGACAAAGCCCTGGCTGGGATGATTTAGCTGGGAATTGGTCCTGCTTTGAGCAGGGGGTTGGACTAGATGACCTCTTGAGGTCCCTTCCAACTCTGATATTCTATGATTCTATGATTCTAAGTGAGGGAGTCAATCAACAGCCTGTTCCGACGCTCAGACTAGGCATGTGGTGGGAGACAAGCCTGCTTTCTGCTACCCTCCTGCCCCCAACAACTTGCTTCAGCAATTCCCAAAATCAAACCCACTTTCCCAGGGGCCTCCTCTCCTGTTTGCGCTTTGCCAACATCCGACAGCTGTGACTGGCTAGCCTCTGGGGTAGAAAAGAGTTCCTGGCTGCATGCATCTCTGACGTTTGAGTGATCCTCTGCCTCTGGGTCCCCCTCATCCCCTCCACATTCTCATCCAAGATTTCCTCCTCCTGGCTCGGTCCGCTCTCGACTGACACGCGAGCCACCGAGATTATCCACAGTGGTCTTTGCAGTGGAGGTGGGATCACCACCAAGTATTGCATCCTGCTCTTTGTAGAACTGGCAGCTCATGGGCGCAGCACCGGAGTGGCGGTTTAACTCCTGTGCCTTGTGGTAGGCGTTCCGCAGCTCCTTCACTTTGACCCTGCACTGCAGTGTGTCCCAGTCATGACCCCTTTCTGTCATGCATCGTGAAATCTGTCTGCAGGTATCATAATTCCTACGGCTGGAGCGCAGCTGGGGCTGGACAGTCTCCTCTCCCCAAATGCTGATGAGGTCCAGCAGCTCGGTATTGCTCCAAGTGGGGGATCGCTTGGTGCATGGAGCAGGCATGGCCATCTGGAAAGATGCACTGAGACTACTGCACGCGTTACCGAGCAAACAGGAAGGGGACTTTCAAAATTCTGAAGGAATTTACAGAGTGGGGATAATGGTCGGTCACCTCAGGGCGGGGCAGTAGAGTTCAAACCGATGACCAGAGAGGCGAGAACAGGCATTATTGGACACCTCCCGGAGGCCAATCGCAGTGCTGTAATCGACCACAGTGTCTACACTGGCATCGCAGTGCTGTACCCCCAGCGCAGAAAGCTGTATGCCTCTCGTCGGGATAGGTTTTTTTACAGCGCTAGAACTGTGCAGTTTCTGCGCACTGAGTGGCTTGGCAGTATGTACACCTCTGGAGTTACAGCGCAGAAAGCTGCTTTACTGTGCAGAAACTTGCCAGTGTAGACAGGCCTTAATAAATCGGAATGAAACGGCTGAAGATCCCAGTTGTGATGGATGAGGAATAGATTCCCCTCCTCCCAAAAGACTGTTCATTGGATTAAAACGGTGACCAGAAAGCAAAAAAATAAGACATCTGTAAGATCTGGCATGTAGTGGAAGAAGACTTGTACTGGATAAAAGTAAAGACCACTGATGCAAACTCACAATTGGTTGTCTTTTGAAGCGAAAACTTTATTTCTAAGTGAACATATTAGAAACTAGCGCAGCATAATTGTATTTAAATGTGAAAAGACACCTTGTTAAACATTTCAAACAATTTGAGTAATTTGAGCAGCAGCTAGCTTTTCAAAGTGTAATCCAGTACGAGATGCCCCCAAATCCTTCACCTCATAGGTTCTCTATACATGGAAATGTAAGCATAATATTTATATTCCAATTGATTGATTAATAATTATATGGTAAAAATGAGAAAGTAAGTAATTTTTCAATAAGTGTGCTGTGACACTGGTATTTTTATGTCTCATTTTTTAAGCAAGTAGATTTTAAGTGAGGTGTAACTTGGTTTGCAAGACAAATCAAACTCCTGAAAGGAAAGATTGAGAGCCACTGCTTTAGCTAACCAACAGCTGCTGTGTACATTTTAAATGCATTTAAGGATGTTTAAAATGAAGTAAGTCTAAGTGATGATGTGGTTTTCTCAAATTATTCTTACTCCCATGGGATTTTACTCATGGGGGGTTTCTGCATCAAAAAATTAAGAATTCTGCAAAATTCTGCTGATTTTATTTATCAAAATAATGCAATATAATCACACCAGTTTCAATTGTTTTGGTAAGTTATTTAAACTACAATACAGAAAATAGTCACAGCATTTCCTAAACACATGAAAGTTAAGTTACAAATACTTGATAACTAATACCCTGCATTCCAGTTATAATCCTGGATTTTCATTTAAATTACATTACAGAACAATAACAAACAGAAAAATAAAAAAGTAGAATGTCATTTTAAATTGCTCAGAAGTGAAAGTCATACGGTTTTGCTAATCATTGTCCTGAACCTAGCTGGGTACTTTGGGAAGTGCTTGGTTCTGATTGTCCTGACATTTTATTGACTGCTTGGCAAATAAATGTTTTATTTGTCCTCAAAAGTCTTTTTTTTTTTTAAATGTATAAGTAAAAATCTAAACCCATTGTGCCACTTTGGCACAGGAAAAAAGTGAGAAAGCAAATAGATCTTCCTAGCTGATTCCCTTACTATCATTTATAAGGCTTTACATCACTCTGTCAATGTAGGAGCCTTAAAACTTCTACAGGTTTTTATGCTCCTGGGGGAATTGACTGAGAATGGGAACAGTTAACTAACAATAGAATAATTAACAATGTTATTATGCAGGCAGGTTACTACATTTCTGCCTCAGAGAATGAGATCAATTAACCAGCATCATTAACAAAATGTGGTTTTTTTTACAAAACCTATTTGTTTTAACTTAAAAACAGTTTTCAGTAACATGATACTAATATTTAATTAAGTGTTTTTTTTCAATTCTCAAGAAGTTACATTTTACTAGGCTGCTACACTTCTGCCTCGGGGACAGAGCCTTCCTTCTGCATAACAAAAAGACCTACCCTCCTCCAGGCCCCTCAAACCTCAGTATCGAGAGAGGGACAGAGTTTCTCTTGCTTGTTGGCCAGCCCCGCCCTCTGATGGTGATCAACGTCTTCCTTGCAGGCACGCAGGCAGAGTCCCCCTTCCCCCCCCAGTGATTTGCGTCTCTGAAGCTGCTCCAGGCACACTGGAACAGACGCGCTGCATGGACTGCCAGGGAAGAGATGCGTGTTCCCCTGCAGATTTCTTTTGCGCTTTTCTGTGCAGGGGGCACAGAAATATGCAGGCCATATGAATTCTATGCCCCCGCATCAGTCCAGAATTCTGTCAGGAGTATATTATATATAATATAATATAGTTTATATTTTCCATTAATCTGTTAGTGAATGCATGTGAAAAATGAATCACTAAACTCAGTGTGGACATCTGTACATTTTAATTACTTGAAGTGGCTCTGAAGGGGTTGCTGGTTACACTGAGCTTGAAAGCGGAGTTTGTAGAACTTGAAAGCATTCTCTCACTTTAAAAAAAAATCTTTTATCTCTGTAGGATTTAAAAAATTTGCAAACCTCTGATCTAAGTTGTTGAAAGTTTCTCTTCAAAACACATTTTGGCAAAGTGACATACTTGGCTTGTTTTGGTATAATCTGTTTTAGCGATCTGATCACATGATGCTAGGTGATTAAATTGGTTTGGAATGTATGGAGATGGAGGTCTGGCTATACCCATCTGTATAATCAGAATGCAGAAAACTATAGCTAATATCTAGAAAAGATCCATATTCTGTAACAGTGGTTTTCAACCTTTCTTTCACTTGTGGACCCCTAAAAAAAAATTGAATGGAGGTGTGAACCCCTTTGGAAATTCAACCTGTGGTTCATGGATCCCTACCATAGAAGTCTTAGACTGAAAACTGACTGAACAGAATTCAGCTATAAATGTTGCATGTGCTCAGCACGGCATTTAATGTAGCATGAGAAAGGGTACTAAACTATGAGCTTCTATGGTAATGACAACACTTCTGGTTTTTGACCTGTGGGTTGGGGTTATCACATACTTTTGAATGCCTTTTCTGGGATCTGAAACTTTATTTTCAGAGAGCATGTCTTGACTGCAAAACTAAATTGACTTAAGTCGACCTATAGCCATCACGAATGCATTCACCCACGAAAGCTTATGCTCCAATACATCTGTTAGTCTTAAAGGTGCCACAGGACTCTCTGTTGTGTCAACATGGACACTGTTGACCTAAGCACTACACCTTTTGTGGATGTGGGGTTATTAGGTCAGTGTATCAGGCAAGTTAAATCGGCAGGAGGAACATTGTAGTGTAGACACTTACACAGATTGACGTAAGCTGCCTTACATCAACATAACTGTAGTGTAGACCAGGCCATAGTCACCTTTCGCAGACCTCTTAGACATAGTCCGCAGACCACAGGCTGAAAACCACTGTTCTATAAGATTACACATTAAACACAGGGGATGCCAAGTTTTTGCGTTGACAGAAATGGTTCTGAAGTTCGATTTGTGTTTGTTTTAAAGTTGCCTTTCTTGTAGGCCATTCAGGTACTGATTTTACTTTTAGGATGGAAGGTAGCAAAAACCTCCCTTTTGGCTTTTCCTGCATATAGATTCATAGATTCTAGGACTGGAAGGGACCTCTAGGTCCAGTCCCCTGTCCGCATGGCAGGACCAAATACTGTCTAGACCATCCCTGATAGACATTTATCTAACCTACTCTTAAATATCTCCAGAGATGGAGATTCCACAACCTCCCTAGGCAATTTATTCCAGTGTTTAACCACCCTGACAGTTAAGAACTTTTTCCTAATGTCCAACCTAGACCCCCCCTTGCTGCAGTTTAAGCCCATTGCTTCTTGTTCTATCCTTAGAGGCTAAGGTGAACAAGTTTTCTCCCTCCTCCTTATGACACCCTTTTAGATACCTGAAAACTGCTATCATGTCCCCTCTCAGTCTTCTCTTTTCCAAACTAAACAAACCCAATTCTTTCAGCCTTCCTTCATAGGTCATGTTCTCAAGACCTTTAATCATTCTTGTTGCTCTTCTCTGGACCCTTTCCAATTTCTCCACATCTTTTTTAAAATGCGGTGCCCAGAACTGGACACAATACTCCAGCTGAGGCCTAACCAGAGCAGAGTAGAGCGGAAGAATGACTTCTCGTGTCTTCCTCAAAACACACCTGTTAATACATCCCAGAATCATGTTTGCTTTTTTTGCAACAGCATCACACTGTTGACTCATATTTAGCTTGTGGTCCACTATAACCCCTAGGTCCCTTTCTGCCGTACTCCTTCCTAGACAGTCTCTTGCCAATTCTGTATGTGTGAAACTGATTTTTTCTTCTTAAGTGCTGTTTCAATTATAAAATGTAAAGGAAATGGTATACTGCGGCCCTTTTGAGAGTGGTATGTACTCTGTTACATTTATTCCTTAAATGCAATAACTTAAAGTATCTAGGAAATGAGTTAAATAATCTCAATATATACTGGCTAGTACGTGATATAAATGCACTTGAAATATATATTCTCCTTCGTACTGGTATATGCTGTATCACTAGGGTTTCCAGTTTTGGATGGCCGTATTCCTGGAGGTTTTATAACATGACATAAAATCATAGAATATCAGGGTTGGAAGGGACCTTAGGAGGTCATCTAGTCCAACCCCTTGCTCAAAGGAGGACCAATTCCCAACTAAATCATCCCAGCCAGAGCTTTGTCAAACCTGACCTTAAAAACCTCTAAGGAAGGAGATTCCACTACCTCCTTAGGTAACCTATTCCAGTGCTTCACCACCCTCCTAGTGACAAAGTTTTTCCTGATATCCAACCTAAACCTCCCCGACTGCAAATTGAGACCACTACTCCTTGTTCTGTCATCTGCTACCACTGAGAACAGTCTAGATTCATCTTCTTTGGAACCCCCTTTCAGGTAGTTGAAAGCAGCTATCAAATCCCCCCTCACTCTTCTCTTCTGCAGACTAAACAATCCCAGTTCCCTCAGCCTCTCCTCATAAGTCATGTGCTCCAGCCCCCTAATAATTTTTGTTGCCCTCCGCTGGACTCTTTCCAATTTTTCCACATCCTTCTTGTAGTGTGGGGCCCAAAACTGGACATAGTACTTCAGACGAGGCCTCACCAATGTCGAATAGAGAGGAACGATCGCGTCCCTCGATCTGCTGGCAATGCCCCTACTTATACAGCCCAAAGTGCAGTTAGCCTTCTTGGCAACAAGGGCACACTGTTGACTCATATACAGCTTCTCGTCCACTGTAATCCCTAGGTCCTTTTCTACAGAACTGCTTCCTAGCCATTCCGTCCCTAGTCTGTAACAGTGAATGGGATTCTTCCGTCCTAAGTGCAGGACTCTGCACTTGTCCTTGTTGAACCTCATCAGGTTTCTTTTGGCACAATCCTCTAATTTTTCTAGGTCCCTCTGTATCCTATCCCTACCCTCCAGCATATCTACCACTCTTCCCAGTTTAGTGTCATCTGCAAACTTGCTGAGAGTGCAGTCCACACCATCCTCCAGATCATTAATGAAGATATTGAACAAAACCAGCCCCAGGACCGACCCTTGGGGCACTCCGCTGGATACTGGCCACCAATAGACATGGAGCGATTGATCACTACCCGTTGAGCCCGACGATCTAGCCAGCTTTCTATCCACCTTATAGTCCATTCATCCAGCCCATACTTCTTTAACTTGCCGGCAAGAATACTGTGGGAGACAGTATCAAAAGCTTTGCTAAAGTCAAGGAATAACACATCCACTGCTTTCCCCTCATCCACAGAGCCAGTTATCTCCTCATAGAAGGCAATTAGGTTGGTCAGGCATGACTTGCCCTTGGTAAATCCATGCGGACTGTTCCTGATCACTTTCCTCTCCTCTAAGTGCTTCAGAATTGATTCCTTGAGAACCTGCTTCATGATTTTTCCAGGAATTGAGGTGAGGCTGACTGGCCTGTAGTTCCCCGCATCCTCCTTCTTCCCTTTTTTAAAGATGGGCACTACATTAGCCTTTTTCCAGTCGTCCGGGACCTCCCCTGATCGCCATGGAGTTTCCAAAGATAATGGCCAATGGCTCTGCAATCACATCCGCCAACTCCTTTAGCACCCTCGGATGCAGCGCATCTGGCCCCAGGTACTTGTGCTCATCCAGTTTTTCTAAATAGTCCCGAACCACTTCTTTCTCCACAGAGGGCTGGTCACCTCCTCCCCATACTGTGCTGCCCAGTGCAGCACTCTGGGAGCTGACCTTGCTAGTGAAGACAGAGGCAAAAAAAGCATTGAGTACATTAGCTTTTTCCACATCCTCTGTCACTAGGTTGCCTCCCTCATTCAGTAAAGGGACCACACTTTTCTTGACTTCCTTCTTGTTGTTAACATACCTGAAGAAACCCTTCTTGTTACTCTTAACATCTCTTGCTAGCTGCAACTCCAAGTGTGATTTGGCCTTCCTGATTTCACTCCTGCATGCCTGAGCAATATTTTTATACTCCTCCCTGGTCATTTGTCCAATCTTCCACTTCTTATAAGCTTCTTTTTTGTGTTTTAGATCAGCAAGGATTTCACTGTTAAGCCAAGCTGGTTGCCTGCTATATTTACTATTCTTTCTACACATCGGGATGGTTTGTTCCTGAAACCTCAATAAGGATTTTTTAAAGTAGAGCCAGCTCTCCTGGACTTTTTTCCCCCTCATGTTATTCTCCCAGGGGATTCTGCCCATCAGTTCCCTGAAGGAGTCAAAGTCTGCTTTTCTGAAGTCCAGGGTCCGTATTCTGCGGCTCTCCTTTCTTCCTTGTGTCAGGATCCTGAACTCGGCCATCTCATGGTCACTGCCTCCCAGGTTCCCGTCCACTTTTGCTTCCCCTACTATTTCTTCCCAGTTTGTGAGCAGCAGGTCTAGATGAGCTCTGCCCCTAGTTGGTTCCTCCAGCACTTGCACCAGGAAATTGTCCCCTACACTTTCCAAAAACTTCCTGGATTGCCTGTGCACTGCTGTATTGCTCTCCCAGCAGATATCAGGGTGATTAAAGTCTCCCATGAGAACCAGGGCCTGCGATCTAGTAACTTCTGCTAGTTGCCGGAAGAAAGCCTCGTCTACCTCATCCCCCTGTTCTGGTGGTCTATAGCAGACATTTATACGACATTACCCTTGTTGCTCACGCTTCTAAACTTAATCCAAAGACTCTCAGGTTTTTCTGCAGTTTCATACTGAAGCTCTGAGCAGTCATACTCCTCTCTTACATACAATGCAACTCCCCCACCTTTTCTGCCCTGTCTGTCCTTCCTGAACAGTTTATATCCATCCATGACAGTACTCCAGTCATGTGAGTTATCCCACCAAGTCTCTGTTGTTCCAATCACATCATAGTTCCTTGACTGTGTCAGAACTTCCAGTTCTCCCTGCTTGTTTCCCAGGCTTCTTGCATTTGTGTATAGGCACTTAAGATAACTCGCTGATTGTCCCGCTTTCTCAGTCTGAGACAGGAGTCCTCCCCTCTTGCACTCTTCTGCTCGTGCTTCTTCCCAGTATCCCATTTCCCCACTTACCTTAGGGCTTTGGTCTCCTTCCCCCGGTGAACCTAGTTTAAAGCCCTCCTCACTAGGTTAGCGAGCCTGCTTGCGAAGGTGCTCTTCCCTGTCTTTGTTAGGTGGAGCCTGTCTCTGCCTAGCACTCTTCCTTTTTGGAACACCATCCCATGGTCGAAGAATCCAAAGCCTTCTCTCTGACACCACCTGCGTAGCCATTCGTTGACTTCCACAATTCGACGGTCTCTACCCTGGCCTTTTCCCTGCACAGGGAGGATGGACGAGAACACCACTTGTGCCTCAAACTCCTTTATCCTTCTTTCCAGAGCTACGTAGTCTGCAGTGATCCGCTCAAGGTCATTCTTGGCAGTATCATTGGTGCCCACGTGGAGAAGCAGGAAGGGGTAGCGATCCGAGGGGTTGATGAGTCTCGGCAGTCTCTCCGACACATTGTTAATCCTAGCTCCTGGCAAGCAGCAGACCTCTCGGTTTTCTCGGTCGGGGCGGCAGATAGATGACTCAGTCCCCCTGAGGAGGGAGTCCCCAACCACCACCACCCGCCTCCTTCTCTTGAGAGCGGTGGCCGTGGAACTCCCATTCCTAGGACAGTGCATCTCATGCCTTCCAATCAGAGGAGTTTCCTTCTGCTCCCTTCCCTCAGATGTATCATCTACTCCACTCTCCGCATTAGTACCTGTTGAGAGAACATGAAAAAGGTTGCTCAACAGTATCTCCATTGCTGGTACATGGACGCTCCTCCTTCTTCTTCTTCTGGAGGTCACATGCTGCCAAATTTCTTCACCATCCCTCTATCCCCTCTGCACAGCCTGCTCCGATTCTTCAGAACGTTGTGCCCGTAGAAGCATATCCTGACGTCTGTCCAGGAAATCTTCATTTTCTCTTATGCAACGCAGGGTCGATACTTGTTTCCCCAGACCTCGAACCTTCTCTTCCAATATGGAGACCAGCTTGCACTTTGTATAGACAAAGTCGCTTCTGACCTGTGGAAGAAAGAGAAACATGGCACAACCTGTGCAAGTTACAACAACTGAACGCTCAGCTTCCATAGTTTCTTCCTTCTAAAATCTTCCTGTAAAGCGCCAGTGTAATCAGAGCCTGCAGCGCTGCACGCTTGCTCGCAGCGCTCCAAGCTATTCCCCTCGGAGAGGTGGAGTACATACAGCGCGCTTGCGGCGCGATTACACTCGCGCTTCACAGCGCTGCTGTGTAGCCAAGGCCTCAGATACTCACCAACACAACCCCCCTAATGCAGCACTTAGCGTACCTCCTCTCGGACAGATCCCAGGCAAACTCCCTCTGTTAGCCTCTGCTGTTCGCTGGAGACTTTAAATTCCTGGAGACTTCAGGACAATCCCGGAGAGTTGGCAACCCTATACATCACCCCATTTTTAAAAAAATGTTCAGTTTGTATAGTGCAGTTGAGTTGAGCTTGGCTGACCTTCAGCTGACCTGAGAAATGTTTGCTTACGTGTTAGGATTCCTGTGTTGGTCAGTGGTTATCACAATGAAGACTCTTCAACCCCATCTCTATCAAGTGGCACCATTTATTGAGAAGGTCTTGGAGAGTGTGTTGTCAACTTTGGCTGTGAGGCTGCAAATAGATTAAGACTGTGAAATATGACTCAGGTGTTTCTATCTTTAAGAATCATGACCGTGGAATAAACTGGAGCAAGAGTTTCCTGGAACATGGAATTCACATCCCTAGCTTTATAAAAATCAAAATACAGTGCTTCAGTTACCAGTGAAAAGTTGTCTAAGTCAAGTCTGCAAAAAAATCTGCACTTGTTTTACATTTCTACCATGCAAGATGGGGATGCGTGCATTGTTCCCATAAATCTAATCCCTAATGTGTATTTCCACATGAATCTTTTTCAAATATATGCTTGATTGTGTGTGTGTGTGTGTGTGTGTGTGTGTGTGTGTGTGTGTGTGTGTGTGAGAGAGAGAGAGAGAGACCCCTCCCCTTTAGTGATTCATTAGGCCAGTTTTCACACTCATTCACAGTAATCCAATGTTGGTGGGAGAACATCTTTTGGAGATATCTTTACAATTGACCTTCAATCTGACTATTTCCGATGTAGTCTCCTGTGAGAGCTAACAGCTTATTTTTAAGAGAAGATAGATTTGTAAAATAGAGTGACTACAAACATAGTTTTATATAAATTGCTAATACACCTCTACCCTGATATAACGCGACCCGATATAACACAAATTCGGATATAACGCGGTAAAGCAGCGCTACGGGGGGCGGGGCTGCGCACTCTGGCGGATCAAAGCAAGTTCGATATAACACAGTTTCACCTATAATGCGGTAAGATATTTTGGCTCCCGAGGACAGCGTTATATCGGGGTAGAGATGTATGTGAAAAAGAAGCAAGGAAGGTGATTTGAGAAAAGGGGAACACACAAAAAGGTTGCAAGGTAAGAATTTTGAAGTAACATGTACATTGTTTTAGGTAAAAGGAGGTTATTTATTTCAACAGCAACATAGGTGTCCTTGTCCGGCGGGTAGTGATCGATCTATCGGGGGTTGATTTATCACATCTAGTGTAGACGTGATAAAATCGATCCCCGATCGCGCTCCCCATCGACTCCGGAGCTCCAGCTCGTGAGAGGCGGAAGCGGAGTCGACGGGGGAGTAGCAGCAGTCAACTCACCGCCGTCCTCATGACCAGGTAAGTCGGCCTAAGATACGCCGACTTCAGCTACGCTATTTGCATATCTTAGGTCGACCTCCTCCCCCGCTGCTAGTGTAGACCTGGGCACAGTAAGACCGGTTCCAGCTGCAGCAAGCTTATGTGAATGGAAACAGTTGGATCACTACCCATAAGGCAGAGTAGAGCCAATTCCACAAGCCTCTTCTAAAAGCCAACTAAATTATTCTCTCTCAAGGCATGTCAGGGAGCATCTTGCACAGGAGTAGAGTATTCTGGAGCCTTCATAGAGAGGAATTTGTTTTACAGTATAGTTGAGTGCTTTGACACAGATCAAAGTGGAAAATCCTCTTGTGACAAACACCTCTGCTACCTTTAATCTCCTGTGTGGCCCTATGGCCTCTTTCCTTGTGTTTGCCAGCTGCAGCCTTAATACAACAACTAACTGGGATAGGATGTCTTTCCTGAGGCCCTTTGAGTGAAACTAAGGGGTTATAGGTTCCAGAAGTTCTTTACCCTTCAATATCTCTCCTTAAAAGTTAGGGAGTTCTCTTTTCTCCAGGGATGTGTGTGTGAAATTAATCATAATCAGTAATCTTATTAAAAATAATGAGATTAAAAACAGAAAATGGAATTAATGCAGAAAGTTTGCTTATCCTATCTAGATTACACTTCTCATGCACTGAACTAAATAATACATTTTCAACTTAGTTATAGAGAAAAAAGAAAAACATCTTACGTTTTGTGAACACAATTGTCCTCTAACCTCTCTTTGGTTAGCCTGTCAGTGATGCTTTCTGTCCAGATACCAGCTCCTTGCCCTTGGGTCAGCTTGAATGTTTATAGAGGCTATCCATGCCTTTCTCAGGTGTTAGTCCATTAAAACGTGTTGGTGAGGTTTCATCAACACTTTACATCTTTGAGCAGATGTCCTATTTCGGAAAAAGCTAAATAACTGTTGTCACCTAATTATCTCTGAGAGACCCCTGTCCCCTCAGACTTCTGTCTCTAAGTCTGGTATTTCCATCTCTTTAGATCAATGTGGTGGTCAACTTTGATTTATTCCCCTTCCTATAGGAGCTAGATGATTTCTTTCTGCTCAACATATACACAGTTTATATCTTCGCTGGACACAAAAATAACTGAGCTATGACCCTTTACAAATATTGAATGTTTTCTTACCATAAAATATAAATTGGTAGAATAAATTCAGTTACATTACTGTAAATAAAACATCTTACATGAAAATCCACTAGAAGTATAGCAGACGCTACAGTAATGTGCCAAATAATTAAAGCTCACTAAACATACTAAAAAGTGTGGTAGATTTCATGCATGTTCTTGACTGGATATAGCATTGTCTGATGACTGTGCTCTCTAGTCCCAGAGTTTATGATGACACTTAATCCTCAATTCAGAGAATGGAGAAATTCATTCCAAAGCATATCAGTTTGCAGATAAATAAATGAGCCCTTTCCCGATTGGCGTGGTTCTGCGCAGCCTCTCCAAGGTTGTCTTAATCCTTCTCCAGCCGCCCCACCACACTCCCTTTCCCTTAAGACCACACATTGGGGGTGGTGGTGATGGTGGTTTTTATCTCCCCAGTTTCTCCCTTGGCTGGGCCCACAGGACATCCCTTTCATGCCGCAGGCTCTCCAGCACGAGGAGCAACCGGCCTCCCTCCTTAAGGGTTTGGGTATCCACTGTAGCCTGCTCGGCTCCTGCGTGGGGTCCCTTTTCTGTTTGGGTCCCCACCATAGTTCGTCTCACTCTTGTCTGGATTTCCCTCTTGATCTGGGGCCCGTTTGCCCCAGACACTCCCTCTGCTAGGGTCTCGATCTTAACCGCCTCCTCCTTCTGAGCAGTCTCTGACCGAGCCCAACTATTCAGCATCCCGGTCCATCTTTGGGGGCAATGCAGTCTTATAAATCCTTTGTGGCACTGGAAGCACCTCCTCTGTGCCTTCCCTTGGCCATAGCACTCCTGCAGTCTATTTCTGGCTTAGTCTTTCCCTCAAGGCTAGCCTGGGCCTTGCAAGTCCCCTTTGGGCACTCCCTCTTGTGCCCGGTTCCCCACAGGTCCAACAAGTCCTCCACCTCCCTGCTCTCTTCACCGGGGAGCGGCTTTCTTAGGTTCTTCTTGACTATTCTCCGATGGGGTCACCATTCCCCATCTCGGTAGGGACACTCCCTCTTCAAGTGTCCCTGTCATCCACAGGCAAAACATCGTTCAGACCACAACACCAGCCTCCTGTCTTTGGTGCCTGGCTCGTATTGTCTTTGGGCCCTCGCCCACAGCAGCTTAACCAACCCCCATTGTGGCTCGGCTAGCTGGGCCACACAGGCTCTCCAGTAGCAGTCCACCATTTTCTCCACCTTCAGTTTCTCAAGTCTCAGATCCGGGAAATGGTCCTACAGTCCTTGCTTTGCCCCTTGTATCAGGGGCGACTGCGTGATCGCATTCTCCACCACAATTTAGCAGTGGAGACCCACCACTGCAACGCCTCCTACTGGTCGTGCTGGGAATTAGCTCTCTGGGACCACCATCGCGCCTTTTACTAGTGGTGTCTCACTCGCCGTAACTTCCACTTCCTCCACCGTCTCCAGCATCTGGACCCACGTTGCTCCTGGACCATGGCGTCCTCTTTGAGACATGGCCCTCCAGCTGTGCCTCAGCCTGCTGTCTCCCCTTTCAGGGGACAGACAGTCCTCAGTCCTTCCACTTGCCTCAGTGGCCAACTGCAGTCTCTAGTCTAGCCCGGGCTTCAGGGGCAAACTGCAGTCTGGATTTAGGCCACACTCCTCATTGGCAAGTAGGGGTAAAGGGGAAGGTAGGGGGGGACCCAGGCCTGCCCGCTACTCTAGGTCCCAGCCCAGAGACCCTATAGCTGGCAGCCAGTTACTGCTCCTCTTATTCCTGCTGCCTACTTTCCCTGGGCCACTTCCCCCATAGCCCTAGCACCTTCCCTGCCCTTGCTTCAGGGCCTCAGTTTGGCCATGGTCAGCTAAGAGCTCCCCTATTGCTCCGCTACCCTGCCCAGCACTGCAGTATCTCCGGTGATCCTCAGCAGACAGTCCTTCCCCCTTGCCCTCCAGGGAGAGACACCCTTTTCTCTGCTGAGCAGCCCTTTATATATGGGCTGCTCCAGTAAGCCTTCTCTTGATTGGCTCTCCCAATGAGCCCTTTCCTGATTGGCAGTGTTCTGCGCAGCCTCTCCAAGCCGCCCCACCACAGGACCACGTGACAGAAACTGTAAGGAGTACAGGTTTTGCAAAAGAACTTTTTGCGCACACATTTTACTTATCGAGAGTTCAAGAGATTTACAGATCTATGGAAAAACAACAAACATCTGAGTGCAGTTTCTTGCTCCAGAGTTTTCATCACTTCTAGAGTTCTTCTACAGGCATAGCGACATTACCTCCCTGAATGACATTAGTTATGCTGACAGAAGCGTTCTTCTGTTAGCATAGTTGCATTTACACTGGGTGTCCTGTCAGCATAGCTGTGTTGGCTAGGGTTTGTGGGGTTTTTTTGTGTGTGTCCATGTGCCTGGTTGGTATTGCTCTGATGGCAAAACTTTGTAGACCAGGCCCCAATCTTCTCATTCTGGTGATGGAATGCTCCTTTGGTACAGAGTCTGTCATGTTTAAAAACAAGTACATTTTCCTGCTTCTCTTATGCTGAAATTTTCCATGATCCAGTCTTCAAGTGGGTTGCTGTCAGAGGATCATTGAAAGTCAGGACTTAGCTATTAGCCCCCATTGTCCTGTCATTCAAGGTTGATGGCCCTGTTTCAACTTCTCAGATTTAGGCTATGTCTACACTTAAAATGCTATAGTGGCACAGATGCAGTAGTGCTTCAGCAGACCCTTCCTACAGCCATAGGAGAGGTTCTATCAGCCTTTCTTGTCAATTTTAGGTGCTGTCCAGGGGAGCTGTGAAACTGACAAGAATGACAGACAACAGCTGATGTAAGTAATGCAGTATCTCCACAAATGCTAGGTTGCCCTAACTACGCTGACAATAAGTGCTGCGCCTCTCGAGGAGGTGAAGTTATGATGTCTGTGTAGGAGGGTACTCACATCTGCAGGAGAAAGGCTGTAGTGTAGACACTGATATAATTAGGTTGACTTAAGCTGCCATACATTGACCTAACTCTGTAGTATAGACCAAGCCTTGAGGATATGTCTACACTTAAATCACTACAGCCGCACAGCTGTAGTGCTTCCGTGTAGACACTCAGTACAGCACTCCCATCACTGTAGTTAATCCACCTCCCTGAGAGGCAGTAGCTAGGTTGACGGACTAATTCTTCCATCCGTGTAGCACTGTCTGGATAGGGACTTAGATTGACTTAACGATGTTGCTCAGGTGTGTGGATTTTTCACACCCCTGAGCAACATAGCTGGGTCAAAGTAATTTTCTTGCGTAGACCACCTATAGTCTGTTTTCTTCCACAAAATGGAGGTTCTGATCCACACTGGCTGTTACACCAATTAATTATGTTAATAAAATAAAATGGGATTCATAAGTTTGTATAGACATATTGTACAAACTTTCACATCCTCTGTAGAGAGGTTACATCATGAATTTGCAGTTGAATATACATTTGATAATCTATGGTCTTTTCCATCTATATTTGATACTGTATAGTGTGAAATCCAAGATTCCTTTTTATTTGTTTTATTACCTAATGTTTTGTAGACCACATAAGATTAAGACATAAATATATACTACAGTAACTCCTCACCTAAAGTCGTCCTGGTTAATGTTTCATTGTTACATTGCTGATCAATTAGAGAACATGCTCATTTAAAGTTGCGCAATGCTCCCTTATAATGTTGTTTGGCAGTTGTCTGCTTTGTCCACTGCTTGCAGAAAGAGCAGCCCGTTGGAGCTAGCTGGTGGGGGCTTGTGACCAGGGTGGGCCGACAGCCCCCATATCAGCTCTCCTAAGTTCCCTGTGTGGCTGCCGCCCAGCAGGCTATCAATTGCTGGGAAGTTCAGCTGTCCCTCCCCCCACTGCCATGTGCTGCTCCTGCCCTCTGCTTGGAGCTGCTCCTGGGAGGGGGGGAAAGGGGTGCTAATGTCAGGGTGTTCCCCTCCCCCCTGCTCCTGCACCCCGGCTCCTTTACCCCACCTCCACAGAGTGGGGCGGGGGGGGGGGAGGACACACAACAGGGCTCAGGATAGAGGGAGCTTGCTGGCAGCAGCTGCTGTCTCAACTTGCTGATCTACTTAAAAAGGCAGTGTACTTAGAATGGGGTCAGCATACTTCCAGGGGCAATGCTTGTCTCTCTCTCTCACATAGGGTGTCTGTCTCTGTCTCTCTCTGCCATGCTGTCTCCCCTCCCTCCATTTGTGCTGCCTTGTAAAGTGTGAGGCTATATTAACAACAATGTGTTAACTCTTGAGGGCTCAGTCGAGTGCTAGTTCATCATTTAGCAGTAAGGCATTCCCTGGGAAATATCCCACCCTCTTCGATCCTCTGACTTCACCACCTCAACCAAGCTTCACAATCATCATTGCTGTGTACAGTATTAAATTGTTTAAAACTTATACTGTGTGTAATATATATATATATATGAAAGGTTTCAGAGTAGCAGCCGTGTTAGTCTGTATCCGCAAAAAGAAGAACAGGAGGACTTGTGGCACCTTAGAGACTAACAAATTTATTAGAGCATAAGCTTTCGTGGACTACAGCCCACTTCTTCGGATGCATACGAAGAAGTGGGCTGTAGTCCACGAAAGCTTATGCTCTAATAAATTTGTTAGTCTCTAAGGTGCCACAAGTCCTCCTGTTCTTCTTTTTATATATATATATATATATGATGTCTTTTTGTCTGGCGAAAAAAAATTCTCTGGAACCTAACCACCTGCCATTTACATTAATTCTTATGGGGAAATTGGGTTCGCTTAAAATTGTTTCGCTTAAAGTAGCATTGTTCAGGAACATAACTACAACCTTAACGAGGAGTTACTGTATTTAAACAAATTAAGTGATGAAAAGTTCTCTATGACAGTGTACACAGTGTGCCTGTCTGTGCATGAGTTACATTTCTGATTCTCTTTTAGTCAAACTGATTTATGAGGGTGCTGGCTAGTTCTTCCCTCATGGAGTTTGTGGCAAGCCTTCTTAATATTTTGTGGCTCAGTACAGACCTCAAGTATATATTCATCAGCTTCTCTTTTGAAAAGCTGTGTTATGGCATGCAGTTAGGAGAGTGTATGAAAATACAGATATCTTCTAAAGCACATGCTAAAATCCAGTTTTTTGTGGATACAATTTACTTATTATATGTGAACCTCAACAAAAAACAAAGAAAAACTCCAGCAGAATTAGCTGGTCTATATGCGAGTTTCTTCCAAGAGGATCTGTCAATATCCAACTTGAAAATTCATATAAATCACACCAACTTTTATTTCCTGATATAGATGCAGTCAAGAGATGTACGGAATATGTAATAAGTCAGGCCACAATTAAAAATCCATTTATATTGGGGAAAAGAATTGTCTGGGTTTTTTTTTCTTTTCACATTCAAAGTGTTGTACTATATATTGGCTGACAGCCGAGACCCTGATATCGCGCTCCCTCTGATGACTTACAGAATACATGCAATGCGTCATAGTGGAGCAGGGTCCCCAGATGATTTATACACTGATGAGCTGCCTCAACTCCTTTTAATTTACAGATGCAATAGTGGGACTAATGGGGCACAGATAATAAGTGTTTGCCAGTAGGTGTAATTATTGCAGCTGCCTAAAACTGGTACTGATCATGCTGCTTTTTTAAATAAAATTACAAAAGTAGGAAGAACATGAGGAGAATATAATTGATGTAACTAACCTTTAATAAGGCTTTTGGTACATAGTTTCGCCTAATCTTTAAGTATTCTCTTTGCCTTGACTATCAGAAGCATACTGAATTGAAAACTGAAGGACTAAAGGAGAGATAATGATAAGTGACAAATATCAAGTTATGTGAGTTGTTGAGTGGTATGCATCAGGGATTGGTAGAAGGCCTGTTCTTGTTTATCCTCATTAATGATTGTGCAGAGGGGACAAAGTACATATTGAATTCATACTTTGATACTAATGGGGAGATTTTGCAAACATCTATAAAATCCAGATAATCAATATGGCAATATCTAGGGCAAAATTATCTGAAACAGATATTTATTGGAATTGATATTTTAAAAGCATTAAGACTAAATGAAGGATTTACAGGTGAGTGTGTGTGGCAGATCGAGTATGCCCTTTTAATGCAATATGGCAACAAAAAGCTAATGCCGTTTTAGTATGGAAAGGCAGAAACCGTGTGCTGTATGCCACACATGGTAATTCCTCTCTATTTGACACTGCTGAGTGTACATGCAAAATACTAGGTATAGTTGTGGGGATCTCTGACATATGTCATTGAAATGGAAGGAAGATACAATTAATCAAAACAGATCAAGAAGTACACTGGGGGGGGGGATCAATTTAAGATACGCAAATTCAGCTATGCGAATAGCATAGCTGAATTCGACGTATCCGAGCTGATTTACCGCGCTGTGAGTTCGGCGGCAAATCGACCGCCACGGCTCCCCCGTCGACGGCGCTTACTCCTACCTGCGCTGGTGGAGTACGTGCGTCGATTCGGGGATCGATTGTCGCGTCCCGACGAGACGCGATAATTAGATCCCCGAGAGATCAATTTCTACCCGTCGATCCAGGCGGGTAGTGAAGACAAGCCCTGATTGACCGAGGGGTGGAGGGAGAATAATATAGTCGGTCAAACATTTTAAGGGAGGTGTATGCTTGAAAGCCAAATTTTATTCTCAGGCTGAGATTTTCAAAGGAACCTAGGGGAATTCATCTCTCAACTCCCACTGTGTTTCATTGGAGTTTGTGTGCCTAACTCCTTCAGGATCCTTTTGAAAATCTAGCCAGTGTTCTGTTCCCATTGAGTTCAGTGAGAGCTGCAAGCTCAGTCAAATGACAGAATGTGGCTCCAGAAAGGAAAAAGAAGTGTTTAGGATTGTTCAAAGCTAGAACTAGGATTAATGACATGTAATTGGGGGTAAGTGATTTAAGATGAACTTCAAGAAAAGTAGGGTGAGATCTATCCTATTTTATGGTATAATCTCACAGGGTAAGTGATATAAGCCTCATTGCTTGAGACATTTAGGACTAGTCAAAGCAGAGGAGATTATACTGTAGCGAACAATTCTGCGTTGACAAAGGGATGGACAAGATTACTTAACAAGCCTTACCACTTTCAATTTCTATGAAACAACACAAGCTAAGAACAGGAAAATAATTTGAACAGAATCCCATTAGTGGTTTTATAAAAATGAATTGTACAGAGCCATAAAGTCTTTAGTGATCAGTAATTCAGAACAAGGCAGTCACAACTCATGAAAGATTGAGCCAATAAGTACAGGTAATGAACATTATTCACAAATTTAAGTAAAATATTATGTTCCGAACACAAAACTTGATTATCTCAGAGTTAGGTTTGCAAATGTGATTATATAATCCATATGAAAACTGCATAGCTACAACATTATCATTTAACAAAATAAATCTAAAAGTTAAAAAGACTGGAAATTACCATTTAAAGTAATTTAAATAGATATTTCATTAAATTTACAGTTAATATACTTTGCTAATGACATAGCTGTGAAAATTTACTTTACATGTTCTAGTAGCGACCTTAACATTGGTCCAAAAAATGTTGAAACAGAGTTCAGTAATGCTATTTGTCCTAAAGGCCATTCTGTAAAGAAATAATTATGGAAGCTACTTCCTTGCTGAATCTTGAAGTACAATTTGAATCTGTTCATAAGAAAGAAGGGTGAAGGGATTTTCTGTGGTGGGAATGTAGCCTGGGAGCTCGACAGAGACTCAGGAAATCTGGGTACAGTTGCCCGCTCAGACACAGACTGCCTGTGTGGGCAAGTCATTTAATCTAAGCATAATTATCATGTAATTTAAGGATTGTGAGGTGCTGAGTTGTGATGATGAGGATGGCCATAAAAGCACCTAGATTTAAGGATTTAATTTAAGGATTGTGAGGTGCTGAGTTATGATGATGGGGTCGGGGGGGGGGGTCGCATATAAGCACCTAGATAGACAAACGCAGGTGTCAGACACTTCGAAAATTTGACCTGATAGTGTCCCTTCAGCAATAAATTGTATTTTAACTTGTTACATATAAAAGCAGAAATTTTCAAATCTAAAGTTAGGTTCCTAATATCATAATTAGACACTTAGATAAAAGAGGCCAGATTTCGTTGAGCACATGCATCTCACCTTGATTTTTAGCAAGATTTGTGGGTGCTCATCTTTGAAAATCGGCATTTTTATTTAGGTACCTAATACTAGAAATAGGTATCTAACTTTGAAAACTGTGACCAGTGCCTTTTAAACATATGCATTCACCTTAAGTTTGAGAATTGTTGAAGATCTCTTCTTTCTAATGAACTCAGTAAGATTTAACATAAAATGTAGAACAAAAGAACATATCTCCTTGTCAATTGCTGGAAATGGGCCATTTTCATTACCACTACAAACAATTATTTTTCTCTCCTGCTGATAAAAGCCCACCTTAACTGATCACTCTCCTTATAGTGTGTATGTAACACCCGTTGTTTCATGTTCTCTGTGTGTATATATATATCTTCTTACTGTATTTTCCACTACATGCATCCGATGAAGTGGGCTGTAGCCCACAAAAGCTTATGCTCAAATAAATTTGTTAGTCTCTAAGGTGCCACAAGTACGCCTATTCTTTTTGCAGATACAGACTAATACGACTGCTACTCTGAAAAAAGAAAAAGGAGATTTTTAAAAATGTTTTATGATAGGCTCAGACCTCTGATTCATAGTTTTATTTTGATATCTAAGGACAGTGCACCAGAAAACTGTGCAACAGGGATAACTAAAATAAAGTTACTATTTTATGCAGAATGTCTACTTGTTTCTTTTAGGGGTTTTATAGGCATGCAGTGTACACCATAGGCATATTACTAATTTCCTGGGAGTGACATTACTTCATCAAGGCTTTTTATTAATCCATAGTCTATTATTTATAACTATTTTCACCCCCTCTGTTAATGCTCCTAGTGTCTACCTGGGGTGTGTTTATGGTTATGCTGTGGGCAGGCGTGGACATTAGATTGGCGAGTTAATATATACATTTCAAATTGTTAGCTTCTCCCTAGTTCTTTATAAATTAAATTAAGCTTCTTCTTTAATAGATCCTTTTGTAAATTAAATGACTGCCACATTTTGATTTTGCGATGTTGATTGTCTCTTACCTCTGTTATAATAAACACTGCTTAGCTATATGCTTGTAGTGCAGTCTCTATAATACTGGGTATCTGTCATACCCAGTAGAAAGAAAATGAATGAGGCTGGGATCCTGTGGGAAAAATAGCATGTGATCAAGTAATTAAAGACTCTGTCAAAATGCATATGTACAAGGGGACTGAATGAAGGTTGTACAGGCAACTCTAATTCTGGCATTTTCTAACTTTGTAGTGCTTGACTTTACAACCTTAGTGTTCTTTGAATGTAAGGTGTTTTTTTGGTATAATAAATATAAATATTTCAAAATATGATGAGCATATGATTTCATTTTGATCAATTTATTTCCTAGCCTCTCATATGTGACGTCTCATGGTATGTTTTTTTTATTTTATTTTTTAAAGATTGAAGTTGTTTGTCGTATCAGGTTTCCTTTCCTCAGCTTCTGAAAAATAGCCGGTCAGAACAGGAATTTATTTAGAAGGTCGAGTTGATTCATGAAGGACTTACTAAATAGTATGGGTTTGTGGTGTTGCAAATTATTGCATTTGGGGGCAGTAATCAGTTATTTTGTAATGGACAAGCTGAGAGGTAAACTTGTATTGCAAATGTGGTGTGGTTGAGAAGTTTAGGCTGAGATCTCATTCTCCTTCCAACAAGAAACAATGGGTTTTTCCAAACCCTCCATATAAAGTATCTGTATTAAGCATAGTGTATTTTAGGTGAGTCTACCCATTTAAAGGCTTTATTTAATTCTAGCTTTTATCAAGTGGTAGTCTATTTTGATTTCATCCTACTTGGGCTTTCCAGCAGGAATGTACGGTTAACTCCCTTCCCTTTTTTGGTGGCTACATACAGCTAAAATGAGGCAGAAAAAGAGGGAGGCAGAGTGGTTAGCTGCTGTTCCAGAGCTGAGAAGCATGGAAACATGTACTGTAATACAGAAAAGAATCTTTGCATTCCTCTACCAGCTTCCTTGAAATTTGGCATTGACAGTCAGTCTTGGAAACTGCTTTATATGCCACTGAATTTTTTGTGTCTGCCATTTTTGAACAGAGATAAAGCTTTATGTCTGAAACAGAGTTTGGAAGAAGCATTAACTAGCCAATTGAACTCTTAAATAGATGTATGTCAGCAGATAGGTATTGCTGGTATTGCCTAAGAACTCCCATTGTAGCTATTGCTTTAAGAATATCTTTGTGCTCTGCAGTGGTTCAGAAGCTTTTCTTGTGAGGGCAAGATAGACTGCAGGCTTTAAGAACAAGTAGCAGGGTGGTGTGAATGCAGCCTTATGCTAACAGCAAACCAAAGGAGGAAGAGTATGGATTGCATTCAGGTTTTAAGAAACAAATTCCTTATTAATTAATCAAATTAATCCTTTTGTGGAGGTGCTCAGTGGAGACTAAAATCCAGTGCCAGGTAAGAATGATGAATGTGGTTAACAAAAAGCCTTTGCGAGGGGTGGATCATCATGGAATTTCAGTACCTGCTATGTATTGAAAAGCTTTGATTATTTCAAGTTTCTCTTCCTTAGTATTATATAAATAAATCAGGTTTGAGTTATTGTCTTAGCATTATTTTCTGAAAGTCCCTGGAGTGTCAGTGATGCAGGTTCCAAACCCTGCTAAACTAACGCATCTACAATTAGGATTTTAATGTTCTATATTTTTACTGAGTATCTTAAATACAGAAGAAACTACAATAGTGATGTATGCTGCTTTACAATGCATGTACCATTTTTACATCTTTACATAATTTTTTAATTCTTGAAACCAAAAAGTTAAAAGGGATTAAGCTGAATGTTTGCATTTGTTTTTGTTCTCTATAATTTTGCTGATAGTTTTTACCTTTTATTTTAAGTCATTTAATACAATGCAAGTGGGATCATGTACAGAGTTTACATAACCCTAAAGATAGCTGGTGGGAGATTTGCTATATTCTGCAAGAAAATAGAAGTCCTTCCTTTGGAGTGCTTCAAATACATGTTTTATTGCTCTTTTGCACTTGTATTGCCATTTTGGTAGTCATAATTTTTTTTTATTTTTATGAAAAGATTGTTACTTGTTATGCCAAGCAGTAAGTGAAGAAAGAGGCCAGTGATTCATACTAGGTTAAAAACAGTTGCTAGTGGCTGAAAATAAGCTTGGGTGACAGGAATCATTATGGGGAAAATGTATCCATTTTGAAAAAAAATACCATAGATGGTTTCTGATAGTCCATTCTTGAAAGTGTATAGCATCACAGAGAAACCATAGAAATTCTCGTTATGTGATACTATAATAAATTGCTATATATTTTCAGTTTTAGATAACATAACACAATCTAAAGCATGTACAAAATCTTGCCATGTCTCTGTTGTGCATTAATGCAAAAACCTAGACTCTGTAGAGAGGGAAATTCTTTAAGGAAAGTCTGACTTCATTATTTGTTTAGAGGTGGGTTGTGAGAAAGGAGTGAAGTAATGATTGTACAGATATTTTGTAACTGCTCTTCCATCTGTTTTGAATACTCTGTAAAACTATACTATACTTACTATAACAGGTTGGTAAAGCAAAAAGTTTTATTTTCTTAAAAAAAAAAAAAAAAACACCAGAATGGAGAGAGGTAAATAGTGGTGTCCCCCCAGGGGTCTGAACTGGGACCAATCCTATTCAACATATTCATAAATGATCTGGAAAAAGGGGTAAACAGCGAGGTGGCAAAATTTGCAGATGATACAAAGCTACCAAGATAGTTAAATCCAAAGCAGACTACAAAGAGCTACAAAAGGATCTCACAAAACTGGGTGACTGGGCAACAAAATGGCAGATGAAATTCAGTGTTGAGAAAAGCAAAGTAATGGACATTGGAAAACATAATCCCAACTATACATATAAAATAATGGGGTCTAAATTAGCTGTTACCATTCAAGAAAGAGATCTTGGAGTCATTGTGGATAGTTCTCTGAAAACATCCACTCAATGTGCAGCGGCAGTCAAAAAAGCGAACAGAATATTGGGAATCATTAAGAAAGGGATAGATAATAAGATAGAAAATATCATATTACCTCTATATAAATCCATAGTACACCCACATCTTGAATATTGTATGCAGATGTGGTTGTCCCATCTCAAAAAATATATATTGGAATTGGAAAAGGTTCAGAAAAGGGCAACAAAAATGATTAGGGGTATGGAACGGTTTCCACATGAGGAGATATTAATAAGACTGGGATTTTTCAGCTTGGAAAAGAGGTGACTAAGGGAGGGATATAATAGAGGTCTATAAAATGACCGATGTGGCGAAAGTAAATAAGGAAGTGTTATTTACTCCTTATAACACAAAAACTAGGGGTCACCAAATGAAATTAATAGGCAGCAGGTTTAAAAGAAACGCACAGTCAACTTGTGCAACTCCTTGCCAGAGGATGTCGTGAAGGCCAAGATTATAACAGGGTTCAAAAAAGAACTAGATAAATTAATGGAGGATAGGTCCATCAATGGCTTTTAGCCAGGATGGGCTGGGCTGGTGTCCATAGCCTCTGTTTGCCAGAAGCTGGGAATGGGCGACAGGGGATGGATCACTTGATGATTACCTGTTCTGTTCATTTCCTCTGGGGCACTTGGCATTGGCTACTATCAAAAGATAGGATACTGGGCTAGATTGACCTTTGGTCTGACCCAGTATGGCCGTTTTTATATTCTAAAAATATCCAATTTTGAGTTCCAAATTGTCTGTGCTGGAGAATCCACTACAACCATTGCTAAATTTTTCCAATAGTTAAGTACTCTCACCATTAAAAATTTATGCCTTAGTCTGAATTTGTCTAGCTTCAATATTCAGCCATTGAATCATATTATACCTTTCCCTGCTAGGCTGAGGAGCCCATCATTAAATATTTGTTCCCATGAAGACACTTACAGACTGTAATCAAGTCACTCATTTAACCTATCTTTGTTAGGCTAAATAGATTGAGATCTTTGAGTCTATAACTATACTATTACTGTTGCTATATTATTCATTTTTGTGGCTCTTCTCTGGACCCTCTCCAATTTATCAACATCCTTAAATTGTGGACACCAGACCTGGACACAGTATTCCAGCAGTGGTTGCGTCAGTGCCAAAACAGAGGTAAAATAACCTGTCTACTCCTACTTCGTTTATGCATCACACTGGGAGCTCATGGTCAGCTGATTATCGACCACAACCTCCAATTCTTTTTCAGAGTCACAATTTCCTAGGTTAGAGTCCCCCATCCAGTAATTAAAGATTAGGGCTCTCAGCTGGATCACAGGAGACTTGGGTTCAATTCCCTCTTTTGTCACAGACTTGAGCAAGTCACTTAGGGTATTCTACACTACAGGGCCTGTGTTGGCATAGCTATGGATTCTCTTCCAATAAGCAATGTTTCTTCTCAATGTTTTCTCTACTTTCACAACTGCCAGTTTGAACATAAGGGCACAATTTTATTACCTTAACTAGGTTGAATCAGGTAAATTTAGTATTTTTCCCTTTGTTATATACAGTAAACTCTTTGCACACAAAGACAGACCATAAACCATAGCCACACAATAAACCTCCACTGCTTTTGCTTAATTAGATAATAAAACTGTTACGTCTCTTGGGTTACTGTACTGTATCTTAAACAAGTTTTGGGAAAGGGATGGAATAGCAAAGGTAGTCTTTCACATTTCCTTGTTGGCTTCTTCACAAAAATGGTTACCCACAGACTGAAACGAAAGCTTCCTTTGAATCAACAAGGTTCTGCAGTGGTCACATGATCAGCAGGAAACATGAAGTTATCCTTTCTTCTGAAAGGCCAAATGCTATTGCTTTCCGCAGCTGGAGCAGAGTTCTCAGTGTATGAGAACCAAGCCTCACTGCTGTCATCTCCACAAAGTGCTGCAGGCTATTCAATAACTCAACCTGTACCCATTGGATACTATTATCCAGCCCTGGGGATACAGAGAATTCCCACTAACTAACTGGAGTTACTCATATCCTGCAATGGGAGAATAGGTCTTGTTGAATATGGCTTGCTTAAAACTTTAGATTACAAATAACTCAGTTTTAGGTAAAGGACAAATGTTATCTTAAGTTATTATCTACGCTGCATCATTGGAGTACATGGTACTTTGTGGACATAAATAAAATAGCTGAGAGTATGTTTACACTACAGCAGCAAAGCTAAGACGCTGCAGTTGTGCTGTGGTAGCGTCATAGTCTAGAAACTTCCTACACTGATGGAAAGAGGTCTTCTGTTGATTTAGATAATATGCCTCTCCAAGAAGCCGTAGGTTGATGGAAGAATCCTTTTGTCAACCTAGCTATATCTACTCAAAGGGTTATTTCAACCTAATTGTGGAATTCAGGGTGCAAAATTTTTCACAGCCTTGTGCAAGGTAGCTATGTCAACCTAAGTTTTAGGTGTAAACCAGACTTAAGGGTTTCAGAGTGTTGCCGGCCCAGAGGGCCCGAGGGGGCAACAGCGGGGTTCGTTGCCAGGTGTGCGTTGCACCAATAGACACACCAGGATGGAGAAGCAAACCAAGTTTATTCGAGATCTTGAAAAGGCACTCAGGAGACCAGCATGTCTCAAATCAGAAGCTCAACAAATACAAGCAAGTTTCCCATTTTATATTCCAAGCTGCTTGTGTAAGCCTTTTGTTCTGTTTCCCCTCTACCCCTCCCTTCCCGACAGCAGTTACAGTAGGCACTACATTGTGACGTATTAGAAAAGTTGTCGTCTGCATGTTTATCTTTGGCCTTGCAGACCCAGAGACATGTAGACTTCCCCCTCCCCCTCTCCCCCTTCCTTATCACTACTGCATTTGCTAGTTTGAGCGAAACTGCAGCTGTCTGCTAAAAAAGCTGACTGTTACATATTCTGCTTTTAGGCTGTTAGCATTGAGGCTGGTTAAAGTTCACAAGATGGGGTTGCTTTGGCTCATTTAGACCCAGAGCAGGGGGGTTTCATCGACACTTATGGCCTTCCACCCTCCCGAGTTACCTGGTAGCTATGCCTAGTGACACCAACAATTCCCTCCTTTGAGAATACTCAACAAATCTTTGGCAGAGTTTTCTCATACTCTAAAGATAAAATGCGATTGAGCTCCATGCAATTGGGATCATTAATGAGAGGGTATAAAGGAACTTCTGGGGAATGGGAGGTACAAATCTTATGTATGAGCACTTTACAGCAAGCGAGCAAAAGAAAAAGAACAAAACATATCACAAGGATATGTGGAGAGGATGTTTATGGTGTGGCTATGGTTTGTGGTCTGGCTTTGTGTGGAAAGTGTTTACTGTAAAAAACAAAGGTATAAATACCAAATTTGCCTGATTCAACCTAGTTAAGATAATAAAATTATGTGCCTTATGTTCAAACTGGCAGTTGTTAAAGTTGAGAAAAGAAGAAACATTGCTTATTAGAAGAGAATCCTTGATATCTTTATTTAAAAAAAATATTAAGATGTGGGTTGAGCACAGTCTTGGAAATCAGGGATTCCAGATTTCTATTCTCAGCTTTGTCGCTGATTCTGTATATAGGCATATTTACCTCTATATCTGTAATATTGTGATATTACTTATAATGGAGCGGTTTTGGGAGGATTAAAATTATGAAAGGTGATCTTGGTTATCTTTTTAATTCTTTTTAAATATTCAAATGAGCAGAAATTCAAAATTCTGGTAAACTATATTGTATTTTTGCACGTAGTTTGTGCTTATGATTAAGAATTCAGTTTTGAGCTTCCTTGCTGAGAAGTTGACATTCTTCATGACAATTTCATGGAAACACAGTTTAAAAGGTTGCAAACAATTTTCGATGCTGCTCTAACAATGATAGAACTGTTCTAGGGAGAGCTTCAGCATTTAAAAATCAAACATTTTATTTCAATTTTAAACACTTAAGTAGTTGGTTTTCTGATTGTTCAAGTAGTATTAAAGGCATGAAATTGGTTTATATACTTTGTGGCACTGACAATAAGCTTTTCTATATGGCTGATATCACACTGGCCACTGTCAACAGAAGTCTCGGAAATACTTTTTGTAAGTAAAACGTTACAGGGCCTGATCCAGCAGGATGCTGTGGACTGTCATGTCTTTAGAGTTACTGGATGTTGAAGTTTGGCAAATTTAACACCATTAATTTGGGCTTGAATAGGGACTGGGAGTGGCTGGGTCATTACAAAAGCAGCTTTGCCTCTCTTGGAATTGACACCTCCTCATCTATTATTGGGACTACATCCATTCTGATCGAATTGGCCCTGTCAACACTGGTTCTCCACTCCCTTCTCTTCATGTGTCATTATATAATGCCTGCATCTGTAATTGTCGCTCCATGCATCTGAAGAAGTGAGGTTTTTTACCCACGAGAGCTTATGCCCAAATATATCTGTTAGTCTTTAAGGTGCCACTGGATTCCTTGTTGTTTTTGTAAAACAAACAAGGAAACAATTATAATTCCCACATGGTTAGCAAAACAGGCCAGGCCTTTGTCAGAGCATTCAATGCTGATTAGCAGAGTTTGTCTCACTGAATGTAGAGTTTAAAGAGCAGAGGTGTGTGTGTGGGTTATTGAGGTTGAGACTAACATTTTGTGGTTTGTTAAATAACTGGATTTGCTTTCAGTTTCTCTTGTCATATTTGTCCAGGAAATCAATTCTTGAGGGATATACTTACTCACCTTAGAAAACCTGAAGGATTGTATCTGATTGGTTGAATGTGAGTGCCTTTGGAGATGTTTGTGTATCTGCTTACACTAGAGAGGTGGTTTTAGATGTTTAACAAAGAAAGTGCTTTCTGTTTGTATCATGCTCTTGTCATTATAGAACACAATCCTTTTTTCCGTTTGTTTTCCTTAACTTGATGTATTATAGAATTCCCAGAGGTCCTGTGCAGCAACCCCTTGAGGATCGGATCTTCACTCCGACAGTCTCAGCTGTGTACAGCACTGTAAGTATGTAAGGGCAGTTCTGCAAAATACTAAACCTTCATTTTTGTGTGTTTTATTTTTTTTTAAAGGAGACACATTTTCCTTATGCATGTAAGCAAGTAGAAATTGCTATGCACGTTTAGTGATAGCAAAAATCAACTTCCTTACCCCCCTAAAATTGCATAGGGGGGTAAGCATCAGCATAGGATACAGAACGCCATTTTCTTTGCACAGAAATGGAGAGCAGGATCTGTTGGGCTACTCCATTATTTCTTAAACATTTGCAGTTCTACTCACAGAATTTACAGTTGGACTTTCTAAGCATACTTCGCTAAGTAAAAATGTTATCAGCCATAATCTCAGTTCGCCTGCTCCCCTTCTTTTCAAAGAATAACTTGATGGAACATATTAGTTACTGCACAATTCTACCAAGACACTGCTGTTCCTATTTCATAAGAAAAATTTATGAGGAAGAGTTGTTCTTTATGTTAAATATCTCCTGTAAAGCCATTAAGGGAAATAAATACTTCTACAGGAGCCTTAATATTTGTCAGATATTTTTAGCAGACGACCTTAAATGTTTTAGATTCTAATTAGCAAGGGAATTCAGACTGGAAATCTAGCAATGTTTATTTTTGCATACACGATAAAAATTTTCAATTCATGGCTTTTATTTTTCAAATAGTAAGAGCCAGAAGCCCGTTATTCCTTATGAGCTTCACTATACTGAAAGCTAGTATGCAGCCCTGATTGAGAAAGGGAAAAAGTGCAAAGAAAAATAAATGATTCAGTTTTGCAAGAGAGTATTACAAACTAATTTATTTAATTACCAAAAATACTTTTAAACTCTTTTTGAAACATTTTGGAAAAAAGGAAGAAAAACGTGTAGATATTAGAAACTCATGTTTAGCATGATAGCATAAATTACTTATGGAAATGTCTTTTAGAACTGCTGCAGTAAAGGTGCGTCTGCTTATTTGGATGACTGGCAGATGAAGGGGTCTTCTCAAGATGCAGAATACAAAATAATTTGTTGCCTCTTCCATCTAGGATTCAGGATAATCATGGAAAAGAACTCTCTGACCCTTTCTCAAAGTTTCTTCCACCTGGGAGACCTCATCAACACAATGGAAGGGAAAGGTTTTCTTGATTCAAGTGGGATCAGTGGTTCTACCCTCTGTCATCCCACATTTCCCTGAGGGTACATCTACACTACAGGGGGGAGTCGATTTAAGATACGCAAATTCAGCTACGTGAATAGCGTAACTGAATTCGGCGTATCGCAGCCGACTTACCCTGTTGTGAGGACGGCGGCAAAATCGACTTCTGCGGCTTCCCACCGGCGGCTCTTACTACCACCTCCCCTGGTGGAGTAAGAGCGCCGATTCGGGGATCGATTGTCGCGTCCCGTCGGGACGCGATAAATCGATCCCCGAGAGGTCGATTTCTACCCGCCGATTCAGGCGGGTAGTATAGACCAGGCCTGAGAATCAGGGAGTAGCTACAATAGTGGGAGGACTCAGATAACCTATCCACAGGGGATTCCTTTGGCTGCCTCCCAGTGTATATCTGTTGCAACAGATACTGGCCTGAAAGGTTACAGTGCAACTGACCAGTCTGTTGGTTAAAAGTTTATGCGCATATGTAGTTAAAAAAATCGCATGTCAACAGACTTGAGTTGCAGACTATTTGCTGATGTTAGCATTTGTGCAGTGGATTCAGAACCAACCTTTAATGCAAACCAGTGAAGTGTCTTTGATAGCATAATCAAACAAGAGGAACAAGAAGCAAGGCACAAACCGTTGAAGCTAGGGTTACCATATTTCAGGTTCTCAAAAAAGAGGATGCTGGCGAAAAAGGGGGAGTTGAGGAGGGGAGAACAGTATCTAGCCCAGTATCCTATCTTCTGATAGTGGCCAATGCCATAATGAACAGAACAGGTAATCATCAAGGGATCCATCCCCTGTTGCCCATTCCTAGCTTCTGGCAAACAGAGGCTAGGGACACCATTCCTGCTCATCCTGGCTAATAACCATTTATGGGCCTATCCTCCATGAATTTATCTAGTTCTTTTTTGAACCCTGTTATTGTCTTGGCTTTCACAATGTCCTCTGGCAAAGAGTTCCACAGGTTGACTGTGCGTTGTGTGAAGAAATATTTCCTTTTGCTTTTTAAAAACCTGCGCCCAATTAATTTCATTTGGTGACCCCTAGTTCTTATGTTATGAGAAGGAGTAAATAACAATTCCTTATTTACTTTCTTCACACCCGTCATGATTTTATAGACCTCTATCTTATCCCCCCCTTAGTCGTCTCTTTTCCAAGCTGAAAAGTCCCAGTCTTATTAATCTCTCCTCATATGGAAGCTGTTCCATACCCCTCTGAAGCTCTGCAACTTTGTCCAGAAATACTCCAGATGGAGTGACTTTTTTAATTCTAAAACATTCATTCTGTTGGTTTTGAGTTAAAGGTATAAAGGAAGAAAACTTTTGAAGACTTTTTGCCCAATATCACGTAGATTGTAATAGGTTTTTTACATTAAATTTTGAAGGATATTATTCCCTAATGTGGACTAACCACTGATTGTGAGTCACTTTAGTGTACATTTAAATTGTAATGTACAATAACACTGTAGAACTTCCATAACACTGTAGAAACTTCCACAACACAGCTGTGCCAGACACAATCGTGATTTGAACCATCTCTGTTAATTCCAATCCTACTGGGCATCTCTTGAGTAAATGCTACAGTTGCGTCCAGTTGTACTGATTATACAGTAACTTGTGCTGTGGACTAGGGGCTAGAGCAGGGGTGGGAAAACTATGGCCAGGGGGCCACATCTGGCCCTTCAGACATTTTAATCTGGCCCTTGAGCTCCCACCGAGGAGCAGGGTCCAGGGCTTGCCTCACTTAGGCGCTCCAGTTGGGGAGCGGAGTCGGGGGCTTGCCCTGCTCTGCGCGGCTCCTGTAAGCAGCAACATGTCCCCCTCCGGCTCCTACACATACAGGCAGCCAAAGGGCTCTGCATGCTGCCCCTATCCCAAGTGCCACCCCTGCAGCTCCCATTGGCCTGGAACCATGGCCTCTGGGAGCTGCAGGGGCGGTGCCTGCGGACGGGGCAGCACACAGAGCTGCCTGGCCACGCCTCCGCATAGGAGCCGGAGGGGGGACATGCCACTGCTTCTGGGAGTTGCTTGAGGTAAGCACCGCCTGGAGCCTGCACCCCTGACTCCCACGCCCCAACCCCCTGCCCAAGCCCTGATCCCTCTCCTGCCATCCGAACCCCTTGGTCCCAGCCCAGAGCACTCTCCTGCACCCCAAACCCTCATCCCCAGCCCCATCCCAGAGCCTTCACCCCAGCTGGAGCCCTCACCTCACCCCCCTCCCCCAACTCGGCGCCCCTTCCGGTACACTGAACTCCTCATTTCTGGACCAACCACAGAGCTTGCACCCCCAGCCGGAGCCCTCACCCTCTCCCACACCCCAGCTCTCAATTTTGTGATCATTTATGGCCTGCCATACAATATCCATACCCAGATGTGGCCCTCGGGCCAAAAAGTTTGCCCACTCCTGGGCTAGACTGTGAACACTAAACTCTTTCCCCCCCTTCCACTTGTAATGCATATCAGAATTAGAGCCCACATTTCCATAGGTGAAAAGGCAACACACTAGTATTGCTGCACCTCACCCTTCATATTTGCAACTAAGGGCCATATTGTCCCTTCTGTCACTGTGGGGATAATGGTTTGGGGAGTGCTGCCTCCATGGAATGATCTTTTTTTCCCATTGAAAACAAAAAGATCTGTATTTTAGAGTGTGCTGTTTATACATGTACACACTGTGACTAGAGGTAAAGCAGATACTCCCAGTATACTTTGGAGCGTCTAACAAAAAATCCAGCACTCCTATGGAAATGTGAATCAAAGTTAATGAAATAAGGCTTGACTCTGCCATTGCTTTCATATGCTTATTTGTGTGTCTGTTTGCCTGCCTCTCTGCAGTAAGGGATCATTGGTGAGCACCTGGGAAATTGCACACCCATTAATGGTGCTGTGATTTGCTTTGGTGTCCTTTTAAAAGGATATTCCTGCAGTGAAGGGAATCATGTAGAAAAGAGATTATAAGGGATTAGCTACTCGATCCACAGTGCATTTAAACAATAGATTTTGGTTAGGAGGCTTATGCATTCTACTGTACTGCGGCTGGGGAAGGCTGCAAGCGGGATGTGCCTTAAGCACTTTAAAACTATTTACTTGAGCATCAGTGAAGATCTTAGATACTACATGGCAAGAAGGCCTGCCTACAGTAGCAAGAATTTTTTTTAATTGGGGTGGGGGTGGGACATGTACTTGGAGTTGTATTTCCCTTTATAACTCTCACTGCACCATGAACAGACAATACACAAAATTGTGTATAAAGAAAATATATGTGTTGTGTTTTTTCCCATCAGATTTTATCCAGATATATAGAGATATTGAGATTGTCTGTAATACAGAAAAATGAGGAAACTTTTGAGACTTAAAAAATAGGTTAAAAACAAGAAATTTAAAACCAAATGGAAAGAATCATAGAATCATAGAATATCAGGGTTGGAAGTCTAGTCCAACCCCCTGCTCAAAGCAGTACCAACACCAACTAAATCATCCCAGCCAGGGTTTTGTCAGGCCTGACCTTAAAAACCTCTAAGGAAGGAGATTCCACCACCTCCGTAGGTAACCCATTCCAGTGCTTCACCACCCTCCTAGTGAAAAAGTTTTTCCTGATATCCAACCTAAACCTCCCCCACTGCAACTTGAGACCATTGCTCCTTGTTCTGTCATCTGGTATCACTGAGAACAGTCTAGATCCATCCTCTTTGGAGCCCCCTTTCAGGTAGTTGAAAACAGCTATCAAATCCATCCTCATTCTTCTCTCCTGCAGACTAAACAATCCCAGTTCCCTCAGCCTCTCCTCATAAGTCATGTGTTCCAGCCTCCTAATAATTTTTGCTGCTCTCTGCTGGACTCTTTCCAATTTTTCCACATCCTTCTTGTAGTGTGGGGCCCAAAACTGGACATAGTACTCCAGATGAGGCCTCACCAATGTCGAATAGAGAGGAACGATCGCGTCCCTCGATCTGCTGGCAATGCCCCTATTTATACAACCCAAAATGTCGTTAGCCTTCTTGGCAACAAGGGCACACTGCCGACTCATATCCAGCTTCTGGTACACTGTAACCCCTAGGTCCTTTTCTGCAGAACTGCTGCCTAGCTATTCAGTCCCTAGTCTGTAGCAGTGCATGGGATTCTTCCATCCTAAGTGCAGGACTCTGCACTTGTCCTTGTTGAACCTCATCAGGTTTCTTTTGGCCCAATCCTCTAATTTGTCTAGGTCCCTCTGTATCCTGTTCCTACCCTTCACCGTATCTACCACTCCTCCCAGTTTAGTGTCATCTGCAAACTTGCTGAGAGTGCAGTCCACGCCATCCTCCAGATCATTAATGAAGATATTGAACAAAACCGGCCCCAGGACCGACCCTTGGGGCACGCCGCTTGATACTGGCTGCCAACTAGACATGGAGCCATTGATCACTACCTGTTGAGCCCGATGATCTAGCCAGCTTTCTATCCACCTTATAGTCCATTCATCCAGTCCATACATCTTTAACTTTCCAGCAAGAATACTGTGGGAGACCGTATCAAAAGCTTTGCTAACGTCAAGGAATAACACATCCGCTGCTTTCCCCTCATCCACAGAGCCAGAAGGGTCTTTTCCTCTACTCTTGGACCATCTCCTGTCCCTGAGAGTGTTGGGACTCGGTCTCAGTTCCATCAAGGTGCGTGTAGTGGCTATTAGCGCGTTCCACCCCTCTGTGGATGGGCACTCTGTCTTTGCTCTCCCCTTGACTGCCAGGTTCTGGAAGGACCTGATAATGAATGTATCCTCCTGTTCAACCCATCGCTCCCCAATGAGACCTCAAGACCTAGCAACATTGATAAAATTGCCGTTCAAACCTCTGGCCTCCTGTTCCCTGTGTCTCCTCTCCATGAAGGTCGCCTTCCTGGTACAGTAGAACCTCAGAGTTACGAACACCTCAGGAATGGAGGTTGTTCGTAACTCTGAAATGTTGTTAACTCTGAATAAAATGTTCTTTCAAAAGTTTGCCTCTGAACATTGACTTAATACAGCTTTGAAATTTTATTATGCAGAAGAAAAATCCTGCTTTCCCTTTTTTTTAGTAGTTTACGTTTAACACAGTACTATACTGTATTTCCTTTTTTTTTTTTTTGGTTGGTCTCTGCTGTTGCCTGATTATGTAATTCCGATTTCAAATGAGGTGTGTGGTTGACTAGTGAGTTGTAACTCTGATGTTCGTAATTCTGAGGTTTTACTGTAGCTATTACTTCTGCAAAAAGGATAGGCAAACTGGGGGCCATGATAGCAAACCCCTCCGCCCCCTTCACCATGTTCCTTAAGGACAAAGTTTTCCTATGCTTGCATCCCATGTTTCTGCCGAAAGTTGTTTCCCGCTTTCACCTCAACCAACCCATACACTTACCTGCCTTTTTTCTAAAGCCACATGCCTCAGCGGAGGAACCACACCTTCACTCCCTCCATGTCCGTAGGGCCCTGGCCTTTTATCTGCAAAGGATGAAGCTGTTCAGGAAGTCCCCTAGATTGTTTATCGCTATAGTGGAAAGGATTAAGAGGCAAGCCATCTCCATTCAGCGGATTTCTAAATGGGTTTCGGGGTGCATTACACTCTGCTATCAATTATCAGGATAGTCTTCACCCATTGGGGCATGGGCCTATTCCAGGTGAGTGCAAGCCTTGACTACGGCCACACTTCACGACATGCCGCTCATGGACATATATAGGGTGGCCATGCATCCTTTTTCTTGACATTAGTCCCTGGTGCAAAACTATGCAATGGATGCCTCATATGGCATGGTTGTTCTCCATTCCACGGTTCCTCGCAGCCTCTTCCTTACTAGGTATTGCTTGTGAATCACCCTCAGTGCAATACAATAGGGACCGTCACTCGAGGAGGTTACTTACCTGTAACTGGAAGTTCTTCGAGATGTGTGGTCCCTATCTGTATTCCAATCCTGTCCTCCTTCCCCTCTGCAGTGGATCTTTTCGATTTGCGGAGGAGAAGGAACTGAGGGTGTGGTCGGTCTACTTTGCCCTTTATCATCTCATTCTAAACCATGAGGCACAGCAACAGCGCATGCATGCACCAAAGGACATTGTTTTCAAAAGCTCCAGCTCTGTATGTATGGTGCATGCATATAACCCTCAGTAGAATACAGATAGGGACCACATATCTCGAAGAACCTCCAGTTACAGGTAAGTAACCTCCACTTCTAAATGTGGACTGATCATCGCAGAATTTACTTCTATAGTGGTCTTTTTGGTAAGAAAAATGTGGACTGCTACTGAACAATTGAAAAAAGAACAGGAGTACTTGTGGCACCTTAGAGACTAATAAATTTATTTGAGCATAAGCTTTCGTGGGCTACAGCCCACTTCTTCAGATGCATAGAATGGAACATATATTGAGGAGGTATATATACACATACAGAGAGCATGAAAAGGTGGGAGTTGTCTTACCAGCTCTGAGAGGCCAATTAAGTAAGAGGAAAAAAAACTTTTGAAGTGATAATCAAGATAACCCAGTACAGACAGTTTGATAAGAAGTGTGAGAGTACTTACATGGGGAGATAGATTCAATGTTTGTAATGGCTCAGCCATTCCCAGTGTCTATTTAAGCCTAAATTGATTGTGTCTAATTTGCGTATCAATTCAAGCTCAGCAGTTTCTCATTGGAGTCTGTTTTTGAAGCTTTTTTGTTGCAAAATTGCCACCCGCAGGTCTGTCATTGAATGACCAGACAGGTTAAAGTGTTCTCCTACTGTCCAATCCCTCAGACAGAGACAAGCACCTACAAGATCTCTATCAAGCATTCTTAAAACTACAATACCCACCTGCTGAAGTGAAAAAACAGATTGACAGAGCCAGACGAGTATCCAGAAGTCACCTCCTACAAGACAGGCCCAACAAAGAAAATAACAGAACACCACTAGCTGTCACCTTCAGTCCCCAACTAAAACCTCTCCAACGCATCATCAAAGATCTACAACCTATCCTGAAAGATGATCCCTCACTCTCACAGGTCTTGGGAGACAGACCTGTCCTCGCTTACAGACAACCCCCCAACCTGAAGCAAATACTCACCAGCAACCACACATCACTGAACAAAAACACTGACCCAGGAACCTATCCTTGCAACAAAGCTCGATGCCAACTCCGCCCACATGTCTATTCAAGCGACATCATCATAGGACCTAATCACATCAACCATGCCATCAGGGGCTCGTTCACCTGCACATCTACCAATGTGATATATGCCATCATGTGTCAGCAATGCCCCTCTGCCATGTACATTGGCCAAACCAGACAGTCTCTACGCAAAAGAATTAATGGGCACAAATCTGACATCAGGAATCATAACATTCAAAATCCAGTAGGAGAACACTTTAAAACCTGTCTGGTCATTCAGTGACAGACCTGCGGGTGGCAATTTTGGTCATTCTGTACTGTGGTATGGAAGAAGTGTTTGGCAATTAGAACAGGGGACTGGGTGTCTGGAATCTTGGGTTCTCTCCTTCTCTCTGGTAGGAGTATTGTTAAGTGAGTTAGAGCAGAAGAGTGGACATTAAGACCAATGTTCCCTATAATTTTTTCCATCCACATGAGGAATGAATTTTGTGACCTTTACCAATATCGAGGTAATGTGCAGATGCGTGCCACCAGTAGAAACCAAAAAACTAGATATATTATATATTTTTAAAAAGTTACATAGGGATAATTATTCCAGCCAGGACAGGTTAGGCATTTTAGAACTCACTACTCAAAGAATTAAATTTAAGCATAAGAGAGAAATAAAATTATGAAATGCGTAGATCAGGCAAGAAACTAAAATAACAGCACATCGAAAGAATAAAATTACAGAGAATATATGTGCATTGCAGGAAGTACCAAGAAGTAACAACAACAACAATAATACCAGTAGGTTTTGGGAGGTGAGTGTGAAAAAGACTCGTGTGAGAGAGAGAGAGAGAGAGACAGAGACAAGTGTGTATATGTGAGAGAGACAGAGTTGTGTGTGTGTTTTGTCTGCTGGGGAAGTCTATGAGAGATAATGTGCTGTCTCTTTAAGCACAGTGGCACTCACCAGAAGGCTCGTTGTTCAGTCCGCAGCAGCTGCCAGAAGCTCCGTCCTGCTCCTGAGCCCTGTCGCCCCTTCCCTGCTCTGCGGAGATGGGGTACATGGACAGGGTGGAGGCGGGGTGAGGGGGACACTTCTCCCTCCCCCCCCCCCGTGCTTTGCACAGCAAGCAGGAAGGTCCTGGGAGCAGCTGGCCAGGGGCCTCCAAGGCAGAGGGCAGGAGCATCTTGGCTCCAGAGCAGCAGGAGGAGGGGCACCTGAACACGTCACCTGATGTGCACATCTTTGCTAATCAAGTGCGCGGCACTTGATTGATTCTTGAGCGGCCACCCGGCTTAGAGGGAACACAGGTTAGGACTTGTGCTTCAGTCTCATCTTTGCCATGGACTCACCACATGACCCTAGGGCGCACACTTCACCTCTATGCCGTAGTTTCTCCTTCTGTAAAATGTGTAATAACATAATACTGACTTACCTCCTACGGGAGATGAGAGGTTTCTTTTATAATTCTAAATGCTTTTCAGGCTTTTGCTACAGAAGGGCATAGGATTAGTATTATTAATGAGACTTTCATGGAAAGGTTGCAGACAACCTGTAGCAATGCTGTCATTCCTCTACACTGTCTACAGCATGTCCAAGGCTAAGTTATGGATTAGGCCCTCTGCCACTTCCTCCCTTTTTCTGCCCTTACCGTAAGTAGCTCCTTTCCTGTTGCTCAATTAGAAGACAGCATAGTTCTTCTTCAAGTGTTTGCTCATATCGATTCCAATTAGGTGTGCGCACGCTGCGTGCACGATTGTTGGAGAATTTTCTACCCTAGCAACACCTGGTGGGTCGGCTGGGGAGCCCCCTGGAGTGGTGCCTTCATGGCACTGGATATATACCCCAGCCAACCCAGTGCCCCCTCAGTTCCTTCTTACCGCCCGTGACGGTCGTTGGAACTGTGGAGCGCGGCATAGCTGTCCTCCACTCTCCCTAGCTTTCCTTGTTAGTTATTGTTGTAGATAGTTCTTAGTTGTATAGTTATAGATTTAGTATAGTTTAGTAGTTTAATAGCTGTTATAGAGTAGTTATAAGTAGTTAGCGGGGGTAAGGGGGTTTTCATCTCCCCCTTTCCCCCCGGCGTGCAGCCGGGCTCATGCCCAAGGCTCCTGGCTTTAAACCGTGCGCAACCTGCGCTAAGCCTATGCCAACAGGAGACCCCCACGACTCTTGTCTAAAGTGTCTAGGGGAGTCTCACCAGACTGATAAGTGCAGGATCTGCAAGGCTTTTCGGCCCAGGACCAAAAAGGAGCCGGACTTTAGTCTCAAACAGCTCCTTATGGAGGCGGCACTTAGCCTAGACCCTCCTTCGGCACGCCAAGCTCCGGCACCGAACGCCTCAGCGCGCAGCGCCCCGGCGGTGGCCTCGGGTACTGCACCGTGGATAAGACCCCACGGCACCGTCCTCCATCGGCACTGCGTCCGCCGCAAGCTCCTCGGCGCCGTTCCCTGTCTCCGGATCACAAGAGACCCCGTAAAACACAGGAGACTGCCACGCAACAGCAGGCACCGGCGCCCCCCGCACTGACTGCGGAGTCGTGTCTGGCATCGGAATGTCCAAGGTTACAGGCGCCATCATTGACACCGTTGATCCCGGCACCAGTAGCAGGGCTGTTGAGTCCGGTGCGGACTGGCTCCCCGCCCCGTTCCGTGGTTGAGCTGTGTCTCCCGTCTACAACAGAGACGTTTGCGATGGCGAGAAACCTCATTGCCCTCACGGAACCGGCACCGTCTCAGACTGCGGCACCGCATCCGCTCCGCACGATGCAATCCAGGGGCAAGCCTGCCCTGCTACGCCCTCCATCTCCGAGCGTGGACTCTCGGCACCGCTCCCGGTCTCGGAGCAGGTCCCGATGCCGCTTCCAGTCCCGGCACCAGTCTTCATCATGGCGCTGGTCGTACTCGCGGCCCAGCTCTTCCTCCCGGTACCGGTCCACCTCTCGGCACCGACCCGAGCATCGGTACCGCTCAGAGTCCCGACGCAGTTCCCGGCACCGGTACGAGCGCTGATCCCATTCGAGAGGCCACTCCCGGCACCGATTCTACAGACGGTCTTCTTCGCGATCCAGATCTGGGTCCTGGTGCCGGCATGGCCATCAGCACCGTTCTTGCTCCCGGTTCCGCTCCCCGGCACCGCGCAGAGACCGCTGTCCCGTAAACCGGCACCGCTCGGCACCGTTCCAGGAGGAGCCAGCGCAATCACGCTCGGCACCGCCCTGGCCCTCAAGATCTGCATCTCGCTCTTCTGAAGGTGCTTCCTGCTCAGCCTATCCTGCTCAGGGTCAGGCAGTGGACGACCTGGGCCATTGGCAGGATGGGGCAGAGGACCCTAGACAGGACCCTGCACATTGGTCTTTCTGGACCCCATGGGCATATCACCAGTCACAAGGGGCTCCACTAGAGGCCTCTCGCTCGGCACACTCAGAGCCCAGGGTACCGGAGGCCACCATTACCTGTCCTCCCCCAGGGGGTATGGAGGCTCCTGTGCCAACACCCACGCAGGCCCCAGACCCCGGTACAGGGATCCTGGACATCAGGGACCCTCGGACCCAGACCCACCTCTGGATCCTTTATCCCCTGAGGCATCCTCCTTGTCTTCCCCAGATGAGGCACGACAACCTCGGGCCCACCCCCAATAGACCTCCGTGCCCACCAAGACCTGTTACGTAGGGTGGCACGGAACATGGATCTACAGACAGAGGAGATAGTGGAAGTGGAGGACCCGGTGGTGAGCATCCTCTCAGCTGATGCCCCATCCCGGGTGGCGTTGCCCATCATCGGTACGATCCAAGCTAACGCCAACACTATATGGCAAACCCCTGCCTCCATCCCACCCACTGCCAGAGGGGCAGAGAGAAAATACTTTGTCCCCTCTGAAGACCATGAGTATCTTTATACCCACCCTCAGCCGTGTTCACTAGTGGTCTCCTCAGTGAATGCAAGGGAGCGCCACGGTCAACAGGCGGCAGCACCCAAATCGAAGGACGCCAAGCGGTTCGATTTGTTCGGACGTAAGATTTACTCAGCAGAGAGTCTGCAGCTCAGAGCCGCAAACCAACAGGCGCTCTTGAGCCGCTGCGATTACAACTTATGGAACTCCACGGGTAAATTTAAGGAGTTGGTCCCCCAGGACTCAAGAGAGGAGTTTGGGGCCCTAGTAGAGGAAGATAAAAAGGTGGCTAGGACCTCCTTACAGGCCTCACTAGACATAGCGGACTCTGCGGCTAGAACACTGGCTTCCGCTATAGCCATGAGATGTATTTCCTGGCTCCAGGTGTCTTGTTTGCCGCCAGAACTGCAGCAGACCCTACAGGATCTGCCATTTGATGGTCAGGGACTGTTCTCGGACAAGACGGACTCTAGGTTGCAGAGCCTAAAAGGCTCCAGAACCATCATGCGCTCCCTGGGGATGCATATCCCTGGACCCCCAGCGCAGGCCATTTAGGCCCCAGCCCCAGAGGTTCCACCCTCCTCCTCCTCGTCCAAGACAGGACTTCCCCAGAAGGTGTGGACGATGGGATAGAAGGAGGTCGACTGGTCCCCAACCCGGTCAGAACCAAGGCCCTCCTAGACCACCTTCAGGGCCTAGACAAAATTTTTGAAGATGCGCTCGAGGACGGCGTACTAGCCACCACCCAGGATCCATTCCCTTTATTTCGGGATCGCCTCTCCCATTGCTTGGTCCCTTATAACCTCGGACCATTGGGTTCTTCGCACGGTGGAAAGGGGATACGCTCTTCAGTTTTCTTTGCCCCCCCCCGTCCCTCTTCAGGGACCCTTCTCATGAGCATCTCCTTACACAGGAGGTTTTCACGCTCCTTTCTATGGGGGCTATAGAGGAGGTTCCATCAGAGTTAAGGGGCAGGGGGTTTTACTCCCGCTACTTCCTGATCCCCAAGACAAAAGGGGGTCTTCGACCCATTTTGGATTTATGCGGACTCAACAAATTCATAGTAAAGTTGAAGTTCCACATGGTCTCGTTGGGGACCATTATCCCTTCCCTGGATCCTGGAGACTGGTACGCCGCCCTTGATATGAAGGACGCATATTTTCATATAGCAATCTACCCTCCGCACAGGCGCTTCCTTCGCTTTGTAGTAAACAACGTACACTACCAATTTGCCGTCCTTCCCTTCGGCTTGTCCACGGCTCTGAGAGTGTTCACAAAATGTATGGCCGTCGTGGCGGCATACCTTCGTCGACAAAGGATACAGGTGTTTCCGTATCTAGATGACTGGCTGGTGCATGGCCACACCAGGAATCAGGTTCAATCCCAAGTCCAAACCACACTACAAACTTTCCACAAGTTGGGCATCTTTCTCAACAAAGAAAAGTCTACTCTGGAGCCAACCCCGAGAATAGAGTTTATCGGGGCAGTCTTGAACACCAGACTCGCCCGTGCTCTTCTGCTAGACACTCGGTTTCAGACCATCGCAAACATCATCCGCAGCCTCCAGGGCTTCCCGACTTCCACGATAAGGAAGTGCCTCGGCCTGTTGTGACACATGGCTTCTTGCACTTACGTAACCAGGCACGCCACACTTCGGCTCCGCCCGCTTCAGGCCTGGGTGTCATCAGTGTACCGTCCTTGTCGGCACAGCCTGAACATGGTGGTCACGGTTTCCGAATCCGGTCTTGATCTCTCTCAACTGGTGGCTGAACCACAAGTCAGTGTGCGAAGAAGTGCCGTTTCACACCCCACAACCCTCCCTGTACCTGGTCACGGACGCATCATCTCTCAGCTGGGGCGCTCACCTCGGGGAGCACCAAACGCAGGGCCTGTGGACCACATCCGAACTAGCTCTGCACATCAATGTTCGAGAGCTGATGGCAGTGCGCCTAGCCTGTCAGGCGTTTCACGGTCTCCTACATGGCCGTTGCGTGGCAGTCCTCACAGACAACACCACAGCCATGTTCTACATCAACAAGCAAGGGGGAGCCCGATTGTCTCTCCGGTGCCAGGAGGCCATTCGCCTGTGGGAATTTTGCATTGCCCACTCGATACATCTCATGGCATTGTTCCTCCCTGGAGTCCAGAACGCTCTAGCGGACCATCTCAGCAGGTCCTTCCAAATGCACGAGTGGTCGATGCGCCCAGGTATCATCCACTCCATCTTCCAGAGATGGGGATTTCCCCAGCTCAACCTATTCGCCTCACGCGCCAACAGGAAGTGCCACGTGTTTTGCTCCCTCCAGGGGCGATCTGCGGGCTCCCTGTTGGACGCTTTCCTGCTACCGTGGAAGGACCAGCTGTTCTACGCTTTCCCTCCATTTCCGCTGGTCCACAAGGTCCTGTTCAAGCTACGCAGAGACAAGACATGTATGATTCTAGTCGCGCCGGCTTTTCCAAGACAGCACTGGTACACTACGCTCCTGTAGCTGTCGGTACAGACTTCGATCACGCTTCCATTGATCTCTCAGGACCACGTCCGACTCTGTCACTCTGACCTGCAATCACTCCACCTTACAGCGTGGATGCTGCATGGTTGACTCGGGCGGAGCTACGATGCTCACATCCCATGCAGCAGGTTCTGTTGGGCAGCAGGAAACCCTCTACACGGGCCACTTAACTTGGCCAAATGGAAGCACTTCTCCTGTTGGTGCGAGCAGCGGGCCACGCCCCCCTTGCAGGCGTCGATCCCACTTGTACTTGAATATCTCCTATCACTAAAACAGCAGGGTCTGGCGATATCTTCGGTTAGGGTGCACCTGGCTGCTATATCGGCATTCCACCCAGGAGAACACACTTCCTCAGTCTTCTCTAACCCGATAGTCATCAGATTCCTCAAGGGCTTGGACCGCCTATACCCACAGGTGCGTCAACTGGTTCCGGCGTGGGATCTTAACCTGGTTCTTTCGAAGCTCACGGGGCCCCTGTTCAAGCCATTGGCTACCTGCTCACTCCTTGACCTATCTTGGAAGACAGGCTTCCTTGTAGCAAGGCGTGTTTCTGAAATCAGAGCGCTCACGTCCGAACCTCCGTATACAGTCTTCCATAAAGACAAGGTGCAGCTTTGCCCCCACCCTGTCTTCCTTCCCAAGGTGGTATCAGCTTTTCATGTGAACTAGGATATATTTCTCCCAGTCTTCCATCCTAAGCCGCACGCTATGCGTCAAGACCAGCGTATGCACTCCTTGGACGTACACAGGGCCCTTGCTTTCTATATCGAGCGTACAAAACCGTTTAGGAAGACGACTCAACTCTTTGTTGCAGTGGCTGACCGGATGAAAGGCCTACCGGTCTCCTCGCAACCTATCTCCTCTTGGATCACGTCCTGTATTCATGCTTGCTACGACTTGGCCGGTGCCCCGACGCCACGCCTCACCGCCCATTCCACGAGGGCCCAAGCCTCCTCGACTGCCTTCCTGGCTCACGTCCCGATCCATGACATTTGTAGAGCGGCAGTTTGGTCATCGGTTCACACCTTTGCCGCTCACTATGCGCTTGTACAGCAGTCTAGAGACGATGCTGCATTTGGATCAGCGGTTCTGCACTCAGCGATGTCTCACTCCAACCTCACCGCCTAGGTAAGGCTTGGTAGTCACCTAATTGGAATCAATATGAGCAAGCACTTGAAGAAGAAAAAACGGTTACTCACCTTTGTAACGGTTGTTCTTCAAGATGTGTTGCTCATATCCATTCCAAGCCCGGCCCCCTTCCCCACTGTCGGAGTAGCCGGCAAGAAGGAACTGAGGGGGCGCTGGGTCGACTGGGGTATATATCCAGAGTCATGAAGGCATCACTCCAGGGGGCTCCCCAGCCATCCTACCGGGTGTTGCTAGGGTAGAAAATTCTCCGATGATCGTGCACACAGCGCGCGCACACCTAATTGGAATGGATATGAGCAACACATCTCGAAGAACAACAGTTACAAAGGTGAGTAACCGTTTTTTCTTTATAAGCATCTCCCAAGCTTGTTCCGGGTAAATGACAGGCAATGGTACTCTGAAAGAACTCTCTGATTGTACATAATGCTGATTGCTCCTGAACCATAAAGCTTTCAGAGATGATTTTTGAGGATTAAAAGCTTAAAGGGAGGGGGAAAGGATTTCTGAAAGGCCTGATTGACAGGTTTTCACCATTGCATGATTCAATGGGATTTTAATTTAGTCCTTCATAGTCACCAAACATTCAAAAGACTTTTAAAGACTGCATTACTCCTAGCACAGATGTTCTCAAACTGGGGGTTGTGACTGCTCAGGGGGTGCAAGGTTATTATGTGGTGGTCATGAGTACACGCAGAGAGCAGCTGCTATAACTTATATAATTTAAATCTAGCGTTTTAGAAAATTACACCTTTCCGTTACAATGTAGTGTATTTATTTCAAAAAGTATTGTAAACATATAATGCAGCGATCTTTGTTCCTAAACAAAATATATATTTGTATTATCATCACTTTAATTAAATTGGATTCTGGGGATTGTAGTATCATGCGCACATGTTTGTTGTCTTGAGACTGAAAAGGTGGAACTGAGACAACATTAGAGGGCTTCAGCAGCTGAAGAGCTGCATTAAACTGAGTTTGGCCAAAAAAACCCAGTAATTTATAATTTAGCAGTCGGAGACACAGGCAGGGGTGGCACTCAGGGGTGGGCCTTGTGGGGCCTCTTGTTTAAAATGCTAAATTTTAAATGTGCTGCCTTCAGAGCTAGGAGGCTGTGAAAAGTGATATTAACAAATATACAAATACCACTTTTCACAGCCTCCTAGTTAGCTATGAAGTCTGCTGTGAAGTTTGTGCTAATAAGTCTGCTGTGAAAAATAATATTAACAAATATACAAACATCACTTTTCACAAAAGACTTAGCGCCACATTGCCACCCTTACTTCTGCATCCAGCTCTGAAGGTAGTGCCAACGCCAGTAGAAACGCAGAAGTAAGGGTGGCAATCGGCCACTAAGTCTGCTGTGAAAAGTAATATTGGCAAAGTTTCTTCACGTCCCTTTCCCCCAGTATTAAACAGTATATTTAAAAAAAAAAAAAAACTTTTCTGTTTATAATAATTATTCAATGAAAATGTGTTTTAGTCTTAATTTAAAAGTGGTGAGAAAAGGTAAATTCATTTTAAACAGTACGGTTATAAATTTACCATTTATAATAGAGTTAAATATAAAAAAAAATGTTTTAATTTATAATGGGGATCCCACTCAAAGGCTTGCTGTCTGAAAGTTGTCACCAATACAAAAGTTTATGAATTACTGTAATCTCAGCAAGGAGAGTCAGTAATCTGCAGGTTTTGATGGCTGACCCTTCTTATACATTGTTTCATAAGGAGACGATGTATTTTTTGTTCACACTCATTCTTACCTAAAATAGTTTCTAAATTCTGCTTGAACGAGTTGAAATGAATACATCCTCCCTCCCCCCAGCACATTTTTTTCTCTGAAAAGTTAGGTTCCATATCTTAGATGTTAAGAAGGTCCATATTTACTATCTGGATAGGACAAGCCCTCTAGGGCAGGGGTGAGCAAACTGCGGCCCACGGGACGCGTCCGGCCCATCAGACCTTTTAATCTGGCCCTCCAGCTCCTGTCAGGGAGCGGGGTCTGAGGCTTGCCCCGTTCCGCTCGTGCCGTGGCTCCGTACGCTCCCGGAAGCACTGGCATGTCCCCTCTGGCTCCTACGCGTAGGGGCAGCCAGGGGGCTCCGCACACTGCCCCCACCCAAAGTGCTAGTTCTGGAACTCCTATTGGCCAGGAACTGCAGGCAATGGGAGCTGCAGGGGTGGCACCTGCGGACGGGGCAACACACAGAGCCCCCTGACCGGTGCCGCACCTCCACGTAGGAGCCAGAGGAGGGACATGTCGCTTCTTCCAGAAGCTGCAGGGGTGGTGCCTGCGGACAGGACAGTGCACAGAGCGATTTGGCCATGTCTCCGCATAGGAGCTGGGGGGGGGGGAGGGACATGCTGCTTCTGGGAGCTGCTTGAGGTAAGCACTGCCCAGAGCCTGCACCCCTGACTTCCTCCAGCGGCCCAACCCTGTGCCCTAGCCCTCATCCCCGTCCCACCCTCCAAACTCCTCAGTCCCAGCTTGGAGCACCCTCAGAACCCCTTGGTCCCAGCCCGGAACATCCTCCTGCACCCCAACCCTCTAATCCCCTGCCCCAGCCCAGAGCCCCCTCCCACACTCTGAACTCATTTCTGGCCCCACCACAGAGCCCGCCGGAGCCCTCACCCCCTCCCACACCCCAACCCCCAATTTTGTGAGCATTCATGGCCCACTGTACAATGTCCATACCCAGCTGTGGCCCTCAGGCCAAAAAGTTTGCCCACCCATGCTCTAGGGGCTTGTCTACACAATGAGTTACTGTGTAGCTAGCCAGGGTGTGAATCAATAACACACCAGCTTGTCACGCAGTAACTCACCATGTGGATGCTGTCATAACATAGTGAAAGTCCTGGAGTGCAATTTAGTCTTTTGTAGTATGTGAAGCCCCACTCCGGGACTTTGACTGAACTATATCATTGTCCACATGGTGAATTACTGTGTAGCATGCTGGTGCAGGGTAGATTCACAGCCAGGCTTGCTGTGCAGTAACTCGCCATGTAAACATGACTTGGTGTCACGGAGTGTGGGGGAGTCAGGTCCATCTTGGGGGGTGGGGAGCCCAGACCCTGGTTCTGGGCCTCCCCCCATCTCCCCAGCCAGCTCCAAACTGAAACTCCCTCCAGCAGTCTCACCCAGCCACACACCCCGGCTCCTCCTTCAGCCTTTGTGCAGGTTCCCAGGCAGAAGGTGTCACCTGGCCCCAACCCCCTCCTGGGCTCAAGTTAGTGCTGGCGGTCAAGTATCATCCCTAAGTGAATTTACACCCTTATATTCTGCCACCATCTAGTATTAATGCAGACGGTAAACTAGTAAAACTCCCATGCAGCATTACTAGGTTAATACTCCCTACTCCGTCACACTTGGGACTAGATTTTTGTGAGGGTTATGGTGAGAAGTCCAAGGGTGGTGGCTGACTCTACCCAGATATTGCCCTAATGGATTAGGCTTAATATACAAATCTGCTATGACTTTACATTTATTTCAGTACCTGAGGATCTCAAACCACATTCCAACAAGTCCATAGCTGTTTCTACAACATGTCTCAGAACTACATAATTGAATTATGTAAAGCTGCTGCCTGGAACACAATTCTTGTATCTACACAGCATTAGTCTCTTGACTTGGCTTCTAGATTTAATGCTCAGTTTAGGTGAATGATCCTGCAGTCTTTAATTAGTTGACTTCAGACTTGCATTCTTTGTGCATTGTTATTGCTGTTTAATCTCAGAATGGGTTCAGTACTGACAGTACTCAAAAGACGTAACTTGTCAATATCTGTGGTTTCTTGTGAAGAATGTCAGTATAGAGGCACATTTTCATTCTCCATCCTCTCTTCTTCAGCATCTCCGACATGGATTCTCTTTAAACGGATCTGAACATTTGGTGTTGTGAGGGAGCATGCTGCCTTGATGGTCAGAGCATTGTAGAGGGTTCTACTTTTGGTGCTGAAAGTGTATGCACATTTGAGTGTGGATCTATGCTGACAATACTTGAAGAACAAGTTATTGTTTAGGTTTCAGAGTGGTAGCCGTGTTAGTCTGTATCAGCAGAAAGAACGAGGTGTACTTGTGGCACCTTAAGCTTATGCCCAAATAAATTTGTTAGTCTCTAAAGTGCCACAAGTACTCCTCGTTCTTTTTGCAGTTATTGTTTAGTAACCTCTTTTTTTTTTCCCACAGAAAGTCCACCACTTTTTCTAGAGGGTGATGATTAGCATGCACAGATTCTTCTGAATGGTCTGGTTATAAGTGAATAATTTCCTTGCACTCTGTGTGTCATTCTGTTGTTATTTTCCTAACTGTGGATTCTGATGTCCTTTGTAGCTGCTCTTCAATCATAGAATAAAAAATTTGCTTTTGACTTACTCATAGACTCATAGACTTTAAGGTCAGAAGGGACCATTATGATCATCTGGTCTGACCCCCTGCATGCTGCAGGCCATAAAACCGTCCCTACCCCTTCCCTGGACTCTGCTGTTGAAGTCCCCAATCCTGTTTTTAGTGACTGCAATCGGCAGAGACCCTCCTGCTAGAGATCCCTGCCCCATGCTGCGGAGGAAGGCGAAAAACCTCCAGAGGCTCAGCCAATCTGCCCTGGAGGAAAATTCCTTCCCGACCCCAAATGTGGCGATCAGTAAGACCCCGAGCATATAGGCAAGAGTCTCCAGCCCGACCCCGTTAGCCATTATACTATTTACCCACCATTGCTTGGCTTTCCTTGACTACTATGTTTTACCATTAAACCATTCCCTCCATAAACTTATCTAACTTTATCTTAAAACCGGACAGGTCCGTCGCCCCCACCGTTTCCCTCGGTAGGCCGTTCCAATATTTCACCCCTCTGACGGTCAGAAACCTTCGTCTAATTTCAAGTCTGAACTTCCCCACGGCCAGTTTGTATCCATTCGTTCTGGTATCCACGTTAGTACTAAGCTGGAATAATTCTTCTCCCTCCCTTGTATTAATCCCTCTAATATATTTAAAGATAGCAATCATATCCCCTCTCAGCCTTCGCTTTGTCAGACTAAACAACCCAAGCTCCTCTAGTCTCCTTTCGTACGACAGGTTTTCCATTCCTCTGATCATCCTAGTGGCCCTTCTCTGCACCCGTTCCAGTTTGAGTTCATGGACTTGACAAGCCCTCCATGATAACTAGGAGGACCGTAAAGGATTTTAGTTTTCCTAGTGGCAGATTGCGAAAGTTTCACAATATCCTCTACAAACTAGTTTCAGTTAAGTTGACTGGATCTGTATGTGTGCATCCCTGCCAGTCTATATCAGCCAGGAATAAGATGATTCCTCTCTGGGGAAGGGACAAAACCAGTTGGGGGAAGGTTTCAGAGTAGCAGCCGTGTTAGTCTGTATCCGCAAAAAGAAGAACAGGAGTACTTGTGGCACCTTAGAGACTAACAAATTTATTAGAGCATAAGCTTTCGTGGACTACAGATGCATCCGAAGAAGTGGGCTGTAGTCCACGAAAGCTTATGCTCTAATAAATTTGTTAGTCTCTAAGGTGCCACAAGTACTCCTGTTCTTCTTTTTTTAGTTGGGGGAAGGTGTAGCAGACTCTTTTTACCCACCCTTTTCTCTGATCAGCACAAAGGTTCTTTCAATCTTCCTGAATGATTTTGGACTGTGTCCACCTTCATATATTGCCCATTTTCATTTGTATGTTGCAGCTGTTTGAGTGTCTCTCAGGTGATGTAACTGAATGCATCACTACTTAGAATGTAATAAAGGGTTTTGGACAAGCCCTTAGATTTAAACCATGTGTCTCATATGCCCTTACCTAGCTCTCTTGGTTTTCAAATAGACTGAAGATATTCTTTGTGGGTAGATTAGGAGCCTGGAATTTCCTTCTGCTTTCTTTCTAATGTCCTTTAGTGTTGGCTGATTTTTCTGTGGTGTACATTGGCAATAGCCCCTTCTATTAATTTTTGTAGTGTTTTGAAATTCCTGAGATTTAAATGGCTGTTTTTAAACAAAGAGAGGTGTTGGTGTGAATACTGTTCATTGAGAAAAGAGTGCTATATTGTTGCACTGTGAGTATAAAACAAATTAACAAAGATTTCATTTCACTGAATTGCTGGGGGATATCTCTTGTAGTTGTGATTCCTCATTGATTTTCCATCTCTTGTTTTACTGACCTGGAAACTGCATTTTAAGCACCTTAGATTAAATCATAAATATGGTAGAATAGAAACAAGTATATGAGCCATGGAAAGTATTTTATTTAGATACTATGTTTGGCTTTTTTGAGAGACTGAAGAATGAGCTAATTTTCCAAAAGAACTGCTTTGAATTTTTATTCTTCTTTATTGATGGCAAGTCCATCAGTCAGCAATGTCAGATTTTCTGTGCAAGACTGAGGAATAAATGGGGAATTTCCTCTCTTGTTGCCATTGTGTGTCCCTTATTCTGACTGGTAGCAAGCACCTGTTGCACCACTTTGCAAATCACAATGAGCAGTTTTTTGCATAAAAAATCAGAACATTGTTTGGTATAATTTATGATCATTGACAGTCTCATACTAAGGTCACACGACTGAAATATCAAGGATATTGCAATGAAATCCCCCCACTATAACTGAATCAAGGTTGTGATATTAGTTCCCACACCTTCATGAGCACCAGTTTCACATAAGTAGTTAAATAATGTTTGAATTGGACCACATTTTAAAAATGCTGCTGATTCTGGCCTCCTTCGTATCTGGCAGTTCCTTACTCCCAAAGAATAGAATGGTATATAAAGATTGAATTACTAATATTATGTTTTACTAATAGTTTATCTCCTTACAGGTAACACAGGTAGCAAGACAACCAGGACCTCCTGCACCATCTGCTTACTCTGCACATGAAATAAACAAAGGACACCCAAATCTTGCTGCAACGCCACCAGGACATGCATCATCCCCTGGACTTTCACAGGTAAGAGAGGTGCTGGTCAGAAATTTGCCTGCTCTTGGTTTTTTTTTAGTATTTTCCCCTCAGCTCAAGGAGCTCAATTTAAATTGGAGTTATCTGCTTTCTGTGACCACTATAAAATTGATTAATGCGGAGCATGCCATTTTAAAGCAACTCCAACCCTGTAATGACTTATGTGTACCACCCTAGTTGGTTGTTAATCATTATTGAATCATTATCAAATTACTGAATCATTATCAAATTGCAGAAAATATTGGTGACAGTGTTGAGGAATATCCCCATTTTCTCACAAACTATTCTGGATTATGGTCCACTTTTGTTTTAACCATTGCAGAAGTGCCTCACATACTGTTATAGTGGTTTTTTTTACACAATGCTGATGGGCAAAGCACTTTACAATTAATATTAAAAATAGTGAAATAAAGTTACAAAAATAAGTGCCAATACTACAAGACAAAATGACAGATTGCAAAAAAAAAGTACAGAAGAAGAGCGAAATAGAAATAATAGTAAGGATGAACAAATAATCTTTGATTAGCAAGTTATTGAGAACAAATTAGTTTTTAGATGTTTTAAAAGACTACTGTTGTACTGGAGTGAAAGTGAAAGGGGGAGCACACTCCATAAAAAAAGAGGCAAGCGAAAATGAGAAAAAGGAGATTGAGAAGGGAAGCTGCATGAAGTTATGAAGGATTGGAAGTGGAGGAAATCCAGTGGTGTGGAGAGCAGACAAAATGAGAACTAGAATCTTAGGACTTTTCTACACAGAAACTTAGTGTGTGTTAGGCTAGTGTGCTGTAGATTCACATCCTGGTTTACTGCACACTAAATTCATGTAGATAAGCCCTTAAATTTAATTTGGATTTCAGTTGACAATCAGTTGAGCAGATGGAAAAAATGTAAAGCCGTGAGATACCCACGAGATTAAGATGGGCAGTAGAGTTCTGAACAAGATGTATCAGTTTACAGGAGAAAGGAGGAAGACCAATTGTGGAATTGGGGGAGGGCAGTGTTCAGAAGACAGGATAAGAGATAATGAAAGCTTCAAGCTTACTCTATGGCTAGGAAAAAGCAACTAAAAATCTTGGCGAACACTGCTGAAATTTCCAGCCAACCTCTCTAATGTTGGAGAAGCAGAAAAGTATGATCCACTTTTCAGACTGTTTTGATGTGTAAAAGCAAATGAGGATATGTGTGAAACTTTCCAGCTAGTATAAATATAGCAGATTAGCAGATTACAGATAAAGCACTATGTATATGATACATGGGGTAAAGCACCTTGCAAGAAACCTGAAGACCCAGGGTTATGTCTGGATACTTGTTATGGCCCATTCTCTTGGAGGCCTGGAAAGTGGAAGCTAAAGTATCTTGCAGGCATTGTGGATGCTGTCCTGGAGCATTACCTTGTACTTTTATGTCACTGCTGCTACTTACCCATTCTCTGGTTTGAAGGTGGAGACTCACACTAGAAAGAGAAACAAATTCCAAAGGTGAAGGAAGCAGGGGAAACCCCAATATTCTATTCAACCTTTCTTGCATAGCAGCAAACTCATTAATGGTGAACTTGTGGACAAAGGGAAAGCCAATCCCTGAATGACACTGGTGGAGGAGAGGAAGGAGAGTGACCTACACAAAGTTTTAAAATGTTAGCCAAGTTTGTTTTTTTCCTTAATATTTTCCAATTGAGTCAATATTTGCAAATAAGATGGGGTCTGTGCCAGAATCGCTACTCTAGGCAGCCCTGGAGAATACTAGTTTGCTGTTCCAATGACTCTTAGGGGCTTTGAAATTAGACCCAGATTGTGCCACCACTACATAGACTACAGTATTTTTTATCTGTGATGATCAGTAGGAGGGGCATGGCCTTGTATCCCCAACATCTTGGGGACACTTGTGGGTGGTAGGAGGGAGCAGTCCCTATGCTTAATTGTACCTGTCCCATGCTTTGGTGGCATAAAGGAAGGAAAGCATAAGGGCCAGATACAATCTAGCCCTGGTGAACGGATGAAAACATCCAGTCATTTGTTTCTCTAGGTGGCTCTGGCAGCTCTTCCTCCAGTACATTGGACAAGCAGTGGCTAGAAATCTTGTGGAAATGAAAGCTTGAATTCTGTAGACAAACAGTAAAAAATGAGAGGGAGAATAATAGTTGTTTTCATTGTTTATGCAAATTGCCTTTAAACAGAGTTTTTCTGCTGTAGTGGGAAACATCTGCTGACCCTCTTCTTGTGAGTAGAGTCTCCTCTGCTGACCAGATGGAGGCAGCTAGAGCTTTGTATCTGGGCAAGCCTGGCTAGCAGGAGATCTGTCCATCAATTGCTCTTTATAGTGTCAAGCCCCTGTAGGAGCTTCCATTAATTTCCCCAGTGGCGAATCTATTCTGTAATGAGATCTTTCTTCACTTCTACACCCTTTTGATTCCTCTGCTTTTGTCTTGACTGCTTTTACTCTCTTTTCTCCCCTGTGTTCCTTTGCTGGTTTCTTCACTGGGCAGAGCACATATTCCTCTGCCTGACTTGCCTCCAGCAGGAAGAATGAAAATGGAAGTGGCTCACACCGATGGCTCCCCATCAAAGCACCAATAGCCTCTTCTGCTCTATGGGGCACCCCACTGAGGCATGGCCCTACTGGAGCTGGAAGATACAGAAATTTTGGGAACAGCTGAGAACCCATCATAGAGCCAGGCAGTAGCTGCAGCCGGCTTCTTGGCTCCTATCCGAAAACAGTGTTACAAGAGAAATCAGCTGCAGTTGTGGCAACAGTTGCATTTTAGAGAGCAAACCATCATGGAAGAGAAGCAGCAGCCCCTACACTGTTGAGAGAGAACTCCAGCAAACAAGGTAAAACCAGTTCCTCCTCCTCAGCAGGCAAGAAAGGGGGTTAGAGATTAATAGGGATCTTCTAATTCTTCCCTACTTTGCTCTGATATCCAGAACCCCTGCACATGGGTAAGCTCCCAGAGGTACTACACTGAATGCATTTAGTGATAGGAGAGTAGGCAGGTCTCCCCCCATCTATCCTTTGTGAGCGGCCTAGTAAATGACTCCCCATAGCTGTACTACCTCAGCATCTATATCATTACTGCCAAAAGCAGCCTCAAAAAATCTATAAGTCAAAGTGTAAAGATGGTTGCTTCCCCCTCAACTGTTTCATCTGAGTCTCCTCCAGTAGGCACTGCAAAGGTTACAAACAAAAATTCTAGAGAACATAAAGAACACATATGTGGATCTCAGATTCTTTCTTAGTTGATGCCATCTCCTTTTCCTGGAAGAGGAAGAGCTATCACAGTTCAATTTGGAAAAAATAAATCTGACCACAGCAGCCAAAACAGACTATTCATGATGGAATACTGTTACACAGGTTCAAAAGGATCTTCTAATCTTCTTGGGCTGGACCAAACCCTAGAAGTTCCCAAGCAGAAAATCATCATATTTTCTGATAGGGAAATATTTTCCATGCAAATATTAAAAGAGCGAAATTTTCCAACTCAACTGAGCTGTAGAGGAGATTGTCTCATTGGAATCGGATCAGGCATCTAGTGGGAGATGCCTCAACAGACAGGAAGTAGTACTCTTGTACAAACTTCAAATGGCAAAGCCCTGGTATGAATGCCAGAAGTCTGTTGTTTTGCATGCGGAGGCCAAAGAAACGGTTGTTCCTATTGAAGACAACTGCATGAGGCACCAAGTGGACAGAAGGATTGAGGCCTCACTTTGCAGAAACTGTGAAAAGGCAGGTATTATCTGCAATCCTACAGTTCAGGCACCTACTTTGCTGGGGTATCTCTTCAGGACACACTCAACTAATAGACTGATTCAGCAGTGACAGCGCACACAATGCACTCAATACTATCAGAACAAAATTTCCATGACATTGTTGCCGATGACATTATGATTGCTGTTATTTTCTCCTCTTATTCCTTGGTTTCCAGTGCAGTACCAATGTAGGGCTGGAAGGAACCTCAAGAGGTCATCTAGTACAGGCCCCTACACTGAGGCAAGACCAGGTACATCTAGTTAGTCCCTGACAGGTGTTTGTCTAACTCAGGGATGGGCAAAGTTTTTGGCCTGAGGGCCACATTTGGGTATGGAAATTGTATGGTGGGCCATGAATGTTCACAAAATTGGCGGTAGGGGTGCGGGAGGGGGTAAGGGCTCCGGCTGGGAGTGTGGGCTCTGGGGTGGGGCCAGAAATGCGGGAGGGTGCTCCGGGTTGGGGTGGGGATGAGGGGTTTGGGATGCAGGAGGGGGCTCCAGGCTGGGGCAGAGGGGTTCGGAGGGCGGGAGGGGGCTCAGGGCTGGGGCAGAGGGTTGGAGTATGGGGGAGGGGTGTGAGGGCTCTGGCTGAGGTGTGGGCTTTGGGGTGGGGCTGGGGATCAGGGGCTTGGGATACAAGCTCTGGGCTGGGATAGAGAGGTTCGGCGTGTGGGAGGGAATCAGAGCTGTGGCAGGGGATTGAAGCGTGGGGAGATGGTGGGGGCTCAGGCGTGCAAGCTCCAGGCAACACTTACCACAAGCAGCTCTCTGAAGTATGTCCCCCCTCCGGCTCCGAGGCATGGCCAGGCGGCTCTGCATGCTGCCTTGTCCGCAGGCGCCAACCCTGCTGCTCCCATTGGCTGAGAACAATGGCCAATGGGAGCTGTGGGGGCGACGCCTGCGGATGGGGCAGCGTACAGAGCTGCCTGACCTCCCTCTGTATACTACGTAGTAGCTGGAGGAGGGTCATGCCAGCTGCTTCCTGGGAGCTGCGCGGAGCGGGATAAGCCCCCGACCCCATTCCCCGGCTGGAGCGCTGTAGTGGGGAAAACCCCTGACCCCGCTCCCTGGCTGGAACTGAGGGCCAGATTAAATGGTTTGACGGGCCAGATGTTGCCCGTGGGCCATAGTTTGCCCACCCCTGGTCTAACTTGTTCTTTAACACCTCCAGCGATGGTGATTTCCCAACCTTCCTTGGACGCCTATTCCACTGCTCAACTAATATCATAGTTAGATTGTCCTAATATCTAACCTAAATCTCCCTTGCTGCAGAGCAAGCCTATTACTTCTTGTCCTGCCTTCAGTAGACATGGAGAACAGTTGATCACCATCCTCTTTATGACAGGTTTCAGAGTAGCAGCCGTGTTAGTCTGTATCCGCAAAAAGAACAGGAGTACTTGTGGCACCTTAGAGACTAACAAATTTATTAGAGCATAAGCTTTTGTGGGCTACAGCCCACTTCTTCGGATGCATATAGAGTGGAACATATATTGAGGAGATATATATACACACATACAGAGAGCATGAACAGGTGGGAGTTGTCTTACCAACTCTGAGAGGCCAATTAAGTAAGAGAAAAAATTTTTTAGTCTCTAAGGTGCCACAAGTACTCCTGTTCTTTTTGCGGATACAGACTAACACGGCTGCTACTCTGAAATAAAATCAAGATCTATCACATCTACATTTTCCTCCCTGTCCACTATGCCAGTAACCCTGTCAAAGAAGGAAATTCGGTTGCTATGGCACAATTTGTTCTTGACAAGTCCATGTTGGTTGTTAATTATAACCCTGTTATATCCTCTAGGTCAGTGTTTCCCAAACTTGGGACGCCGCTCGTGTAGGGAAAGCCCCTGGCGGGCCGGGCTGGTTTGTTTACCTGTCTTGTCCGCAGGTCCAGCCGATCGCGGTTCCCAGTGGCCGCGGTTCACTGCTCCAGGCCAATGGGAGCTGCTGGAAGCGGCGCGGGCCAAGGGACGTACTGGCCGCCGCTTCCAGCAGCTCCCATTGGCCTGGAACAGCGAACTGCGGCCAGTGGGAGCCGTGATTGGCCGGACCTGTGGACGCGGCAAGTACACAAACCGGCCCAGCCTGCCAGGGGCTTTCCCTACACAAGTGGCGTCCCAAGTTTGGAAAACACTGCTCTAGGTGTTACAAATTGATTGTTTAATAATTTATTACAGCATCTTTCCAGGTATCAAAGCTAGGCTGAGTGGTCTATAATTCCCTGGGTGCTCTCTATTCCCCCTTTTAAGGTAAATACTATGTTGGCCCTTCTCCAGTCCTCTGGGACCTCACTCGTCCTTCATGAGTTCTCAAAGATAGCTGCTAATGGTTCTGAGATTGCTTCAGCTAGTTCCTTTAATACTCTAGCATAGGGTGAATTTTGTCAGGCCCTGCCGACTCATTTTGGCTTTCAAAGAACTTACTGTGCATTTTGTGCTTCGCCATCTTACTTTTCCTGTTTTCCAACAGGTTTCTGGGTAGTTAATGTCCCCCATTATTAACAGGTCTCATGTTTTGGATATTTCTGTTATTTTTAAAGCCCTCCTCCCTAGGTTGGTGAGTCGGTGTGTGAAGATGCTTTTCCCTTTCTTGGTTAGATGGACCCCCATCCCTTCCCAGAACGAAGACATCTTTTTCAAACAGACCAATCAGTAAAGCATTTCATAGTATCTGTCCCTTCCAAGACAGATTCATATTTGGTGTCTTGCTTGACAAATATATGAGTTGCCTTATTGGATCAGATCAATGGTTGACCTAGTCCAGTATCCTGTTATCAAAAATGACCATTACTAGCTGCTTCAAAGGAGGTTCAAGAAACCTTGTAGAAGGCAGTTATGGGATGTCCCCCCCGAAAGTTTCCTCCTAATCTCCAATAGTTAGAGGTTGACATAAGCCCTGCAGTATGAATTTATATCCTTTCCAAGGCTTTTGTTTATTTTTTAATATTTTTATTATAACTAGATATTCTTATTTATATAAATTTTGAATCCCTTTTCGACTCCTGCCACATTATTGGCCTCGATCTCATCTTTCGGCAATGCATTCCCCAGGCTAAGTGTGTGTTGTTTGAAATAGGATTTCTTTATATCAGTTTTGAATTGATCATCTTTCAGTTTTCTTTAATGTCCCCATGTTCTAGTATTCTGAAACTGGGTGAATAAAAGTTCCTAATGTGCCTTTCTCTATAGCATTCATTGTTTTGTAGACTTTTACCATGCCTCCTTTTATCTATTTTCTCTTAGATAAGCAATGCCAATCTTTTAAATCTTTCATCATCTGAGAGTTTTTTCGTGTCCCTAATCATTCTTGTCACTTGTCTCTTTATTACTTCTTATCCTACTATATCCTTTTTATAAGCACTTGTGTGATAACAACAGACATAGGTATAATAAGATCCAATCGCTGGAAGTTGCGTCTAGACAAATTCAGACTGGAAATAAGGTACAAATTTTTAACCGTGAGGGTAATTAACTATTGGAATAACTTATTGAGAATTGTGGTAAAGTCTCTATCACTGGCAATTTTGAAATGAAGATTGGGTGATTTCTAAAAGGTTTGCTCTGATGCAAACAGGAATTAATTCAGGAAAGTTCTGTGGCCTGTGTTATATAGGAGATCAGAATAGATGATCACAGGTTCCTTCTGGCCTTAGAATCTGTGAATCTATGAATGTTTAGAAAGTCTACCCTCTGTGTCTCATATTTATTACAGTTGCCTTTCTAGTGGCTATAACATCAAGTCAGAAGGGTTTTGGAGAATTACAAACTTATAAGAGATGTTAGTTTTCTTCCTAATAGCCATAAATATCTACTGAATTTTCTAAAAAATGTAGTCCTATCAAGGGATAAAACTATGAGTTAAGCAATAGTGAGCCAAAGGCATTCTCATTTGATTAAATTGTATGTTTAGACTTCCTATGATTTGACCCAGGGCTCAAGTACCAAGTGCAGATAGAATTCATTTTACTAAAGTGGTGACAGCATCTGTAATTTGTATTTGCCATGTGCCTAAAGCTGAGATTTGTAAATTTAAGTTACATTTTCATAAATACTGTTCTCTCAATGCTAAGTCTAGATCAAATGTTCAGTCAAAAGAGCAGTTTTCCAATCTCTGTTTAATTAATGGAGTTCCTCAGCACTCTTCCTCCAGAGGATTGTAACTGCTTGTTAGCTTCCTAATGTGAGGATCTTGTAGAAGCACTACCATGAAGGAGAAAAGAAGGTTATTAATAGGAATGCTGGTTCTCGAAATGTTTTGCTTCTGCAGGTGAGGTGCGCTCAGTACTTCCTTCCTCCCATCTGCTTCAGAGTTTGAATAGCTTTCCAGGAGGTAGAGTAGAATGAGCCATGTTTACAGACGATGGAACTTCTGTGTTTAACTTAACATTAAAAAGGTTGCAGAGCAGTTTTTAAACTAGGAGATGGGGGAATGCCGACTGCTGCAGAGGAGCCTGTGGATCGGACAGAGACTTCTCTTAGAGGAGAGTCTATTGATAGAGATTCTCTAGGTTTTAGTCAGGAGCAGAGGATGGAAGAGGATAATGTAAGGGCCAGATCAGACTAGAAACATTGACATAAAGAATCGGACACATCAGAAAAGGGCAGACAAATAAACAGTGACAAGTTTTTAAAGTGCTTTTATACAAATGCTAGAAGTCTAAATAATAAGATGGGTGAACTAGAGTGCCTTGTGATAAAGGAGGATATTGATATAATAGGCATCACAGAAACCTGGTGGACTGAGAGCAATCAATGGGACACAATCATTCCGGGGTACAAAATATATCGTAAGGACAGAACGGGTCGTGCGGGGGGGCGGGGGCGGAGTGGCACTATATGTGAAAGAAAATGTAGAATCAAATGAATTAAAGTCTTAACTGAATCCACATGTTCCATAGAATCTCTATGGATAGTAATTTCATGCTCTAATAAGAATATAACATTAGGGATCTATTATCGACCACCTGACCAGGACAGTGATCGCGATGATGAAATGCTAAGGGAAATTAGAAAGGCTATCAAAATTAAGAACTCAATAATAGTGGGGGATTTCAATTATCCCCATATTGACTGGGAACATGTCACCTCAGGACGAAATGCAGAGACAAAATTTCTTGATATTTTAAACGACTGCTTCTTGGAGCAGCTGGTACGGGAACCCACAAGGGGAGAGGCAACTCTAGATTTAGTCCTGAGTGGAGCGCAGGAGCTGGTCCAAGAGGTAACTACAACAGGACCGCTTGGAAATAGTGACCATAATATAATATCATTTAACATCCCTGTGGTGGGAAGAACACCTCAACAGCCCCAACACTGTGGCATTTAATTTCAAAAGGGGGAACTATGCAAAAATGAGTTGGTTAGTTAAACAGAAATTAAAAGGTACAGTGACTAAAGTGAAATCCCTGCAAGCTGCATGGGCACTTTTTAAAGACACCATAATAGAGGCCCAACTTAAATGTATACCCCAAATTAAGAAACACAGTAAAAGAACTAAAAAAGAGCCACCGTGGCTTAACAACCATGTAAAAGAAGCAGTGAGAGATAAAAAGACTTCCTTTAAAAAGTGGACGTCAAATCCTAGTGAGGTAAATAGAAAGGAGCATAAACACTGCCAAATTAAATGTAAAAATGTAATAAGAAAAGCCAAAGAGGAGTTTGAAGAACGGCTAGCCCAAAACTCCAAAGGTAATAACAAAATGTTTTTTAAGTACATCAGAAGCAGGAAGCCTGCTAAACAACCAGTGGGGCCCCTCGATGATCGAGATACAAAAGGAGAGCTTAAAGACGATAAAGTCATTGTGGAGAAACTAAATGGATTCTTTGCTTCAGTTTTCATGGCTGAGGATGTTAGGGAGTTTTCCAAACCTGAGCTGGCTTTTGTAGGTGACAAATCTGAGGAACATGTACATAATAGTTTTTTACCTTTTGTTGCATAATAAATGTTATTTATATAACCCTTTTGCTGATTTTTAAAGTGTTACATAAACAGGACAGGTGAAATATTACCATGTAAAGCAACCATAAACACATGAAAAGGCCTAGGTTTACAATTTATGATTAAAACTCTACTATCTACACAATATACATAGACATAAAATGTAAAAACTTAAATATCTTAGAAATAGTAGCCAGTTGTTTTAATTGTCATATTTGAATTCAGCACATCAAAATACATAATAAATAACACATTTTATCTCTGAAGCAGACGACTTCTCAAAAATTGTAGACCAGTGCTATTAGCCAGGATGGGTAAGGAATGGTGTCCCTAGACTCTGTTTGTCAGAGGGTGGAGATGGATGGCAGGAGAGAGATCACTTGATCATTACCTTTTAGGTTCACTCCGTCTGGGGCACCTGGCATTGGCCACTGTCGGTAGACAAGATGCTGGGCTAGATGGACCTTTGGTCTGACTCAGTACGGCCCTTCTTATGTGTCCTCAGTTCAAGAATGTTGGATCTGAGATACAAGTGCCCCCTCATTCCCTTACTACTATAGAAGGATCCATATCTATATAACAAGGCACATGGTCCTAAAGTGTGGCTCCTTCATAGGGGCATTGAAGATTAGCTGATATCTGTAAAATGCTAGTAAGTCATAGTATTAAGTAAGTATCAGTGTGTGGTTAAAATGAAATGGAGACCTTTAAGAATGATACAAAATGCCTGGGCAGAATGGTGCCTGGTCCCCTTTACATATTTCCAAATGTGTATATAGAAGGTTGCAGTGTGATGGTGTGGAATGGTACTTTGGGACCTCAAACGTAGTCTTCCAGGACACCGATTAAGGAATAATGGGATGTATGATGTCTCTGGTGGGAAAAGAGGTGTAGGTGTGTGTGTCTTGTCATACAAATCTAGTTGGGTTTTATTTAATTTTCTTTTAAATAAACACCAAAAGAAAGTTGATTAGTGTAGCACTATTAATGGCTAGGTTATTTCCCCCTCTTTTGTCTACTTTTTCCAGTTAAAGCATTGCTCTGTTCTCTTGTTTTAGCTATACAACTTCCCGTGTTTTCCTTTAGAGTGCCCCAGGCATTCCACTGCCCTTCAGCTGTTGCAAGAGTAGGAGAACTCTGCAACAATGAAAAACAGTTTCACCACCCCAGTGTCCACTGCAAAAGGCATTCTGCTTCACTCTGCCTTCTCAAAATTACATGGCCTTGAAATCACACTTCAGTGCCTGGAATGTTTTTAACTCTTCTAATACGTTTGAATGAACAGCACGTGCTGATATAGAAATCTCATAGCAATGATCTGGAATTATACATACAGCTTCTCATTTGCATTTCTTTGCACTAAAGAATTCCCAGTAATCAAGAGACTGGGGAGGGGTTGAAACCTCTTCTCTCCCATCTACCCTCCTCAGTTACAGACTTTGAGAGAAGTAGAGTAGCAGTAACACAACCTGGCATCATCCAAGAGGCTCTGGATGGGGAGAAAAGACACAAAGCTCTTTCATCCTTTTCTGGCTGTTGGAAAGAAGGTACCAGGAACTGAAATGAAATCTGGAGCTCTAAAGTAGGGAACAAGAAGGTCATTGTGTTAGAAATACCGACATCTTCCCACTCTCCGGTATCTGGAGGAGTTCAGCGCTGGGATTCTCATTAGGACCTCTCTGATGGGGCCTTTTTGTCCTTGGTATCTACCTTTTAGCTATGAGGTTCAAGACTTGGGAGAGGGTGGGCAGGGGAGAGAGAGTGGAACTTTGGCCAGATTGGAGGCATCAGTTACCACTCTCAGCAGTGAGGGGAAAGAGAAAAATCTTTCTCAGTCAAGGTTAGAGGAGAAGGTGGAGCTCCACCAGAGCAAGCAAATAAACTGGGAGCCGGAGAGAAAAAAACTCAAGATGTTTTAGCTGTCTGTAATTATTCAAAAAGAAAGGGGCAGAGAGTGGAAAAAGCCACCCTCCCCCCCCAGCCAGGTGGAGGGGAGAGAGTGAGTAGAGCTTCTACATGCACAAACTCTCTCTCTTTCTCACTCACTCACTCATTCTTATTCTTTCAATCTCTCTCACTCTCACTTCAGCAGCCAGGAGGGAGGAGGGACAGAAGCTTTCAACCCCACCCAAGAGCCAGCAGTCTTTTTGAAGATCCAAGGGAACTGGTACAAAGGATTCTGGGATGTGGGATGGTGAGTCACAAGAGGAAAAAGGTTGAGAAATGTCCCTCCAAAAAGTATCTGTCCTTGCTTATTTTAGCTTAAAAAAGATGGCTCTGATTTGTGAGGTTAGGGATTTTTTACGTTGGGATCACAGTTTGCAGGGGATTCACTGATAACTGGGGAACAAATTATCATTAATTTCTTTTGTAAACATGGAATGCTTCAGGTCCTTTTTAAACATTCTGTGTACAGAGCAGATCGCAGTTTTGTGTCCATGTAGTATGAGTAATTCTAAAATAGTTAAATATTCTGTTAGCCACAGGGCCAGTGGCATATAACAAAGCTTTATTCCAAAGATGTTCCAGTTATAGACAAATACTAAGCATATTTAGTAATTCACATTGTAGATACATATATCATGGAAAACATAACTACAAGGGAACTGAATTCTTACAGGATTGGTATTTAGGCCTTCCACCTGTAGGGGACTGGTTTAGACCCAGAACAGGTCTGTATTAACTGAAAGTTGTTACCATCTGGTGGTTCTTTGACTTAAGTGAATGGAGTGTTGTGGTCTCGTTCTAGATGGTGTAAATGCCACAATTGGGACAGTTAGTTTTTGTAATGGCATTTAAACATTCCCCAGCACCTTTAAAGTCTGAGGGCTCTTGTGCCAGCAAAGACACCGTCATATATGGCACATTTATGGACAGACTTCACAGCTCCCCAAGCTCCTTTGTCTGATGTTGGATCCCTTCTTCAACAGCAGAAATTGTCTTGTATCTAGGACATTTATTCAGCACTTCAGCACGGTCAAATTCAAACTATACACCTCTACCCTGATATAACGCGACCCGATATAACACGAATTCTGATGTAATGCGGTAAAGCAGTGCTCCGAGGGGGCGTGGTGGGGCTGCACACTCCGGTGGATCAAAGCAAGTTCGATATAATGCAGTTTCACCTATCACACGGTAAGATTTTTTTGGCTCCCGAGGACAGCGTTATATCGAGGTAGAGGTGTTGTTAAATTTGTTTAATTGAAGAAAATAAACACATAAACAAAAACAGCATTTAGCGTCAATCTGAGCTAGTTGTGGTCTATGAAAAGCTGAGCTATCTGGTGCTATGAGACTTGGAATCAAACGTTAAAGTTTGTTAGCTTTAGACCTTCTCCTTTTACAAGCAATCTTGTTCTCCCAATCCATGGCTCACTGCCTGTGAGTACTTATCAGCTCCCAAAGTTCAGCGATCCTCTGTAGTCTGTGTCCATCTATACTTTATATAGAAATACTTCCTTTTTTCTTGGCAAAGTCAGATAGCAAGGTTTTCATAGGTGAACTGAGGCATGATGTCTCCCTTATTTATCTTCTTTCTGTAAATAACACAAATTTTCAGTTTTTTTCTCTGTATTTGGTCACTTCAGAGGCCTTTCATCCATTTAATAAAAGATACCTTTTGAAGCTATGTAAACTGTGATGCATTTAAAATTATCCCCACCCCTCTCCAGGGATGTTTGGCAAACACCTTAGTTAAAGCCAGTTTCTTTAGTAATCCAATGAACTCTCCACCGTAAGGGATCTTCATGTACAGGAAGCCTGCAGGTTTTATGCAAGTTTGCATTATAACAGCTTTCACATTGATAAAAATAAAACATTGCAAGTCATAACGAAAGGTACAGCAATGGGTCATGACATTAATTAGCAGTTTTCTTGGCAGTCTCAGTAATCCAGACAGAGAGAAATCAAGGTTGAGGCACAGTGATACACAGTGATAACTTTGGGGAAGCTTGCACGGCTTTTGCCCATGCTGTCCCTCTTCTGTGGATAAACTGGGGATTTCAGTTTTCAAGATGTTCAGTCCAGCGACAGATATACACAGATACTTTAAAATTTATGAATGGAGAGAACCATAAACAGCCTAACTCATGCTGGTGTTATGCATGCAAACTCTGTCTTCAGCAGGTATGCTAGAATATATCTTGTTGGAGTTATATAATTTTCTCTCCCTGCCCCCATAAACACACTTTCCTGGATCCAGGCGGACCCAGCACTAGACATAAGCAGACTAAGCAATTGCTTAGGGCGCCAACCAGCTCAAGGGGGCCCTATTAATTATTAGTATACAGTGTGTGTGTGTGTGTGTGTGTGTGTGTGTGTGTGTGTGTGTGTGTGTGTGTGGTTGAGGGGGCAAAATTTTCCTGCTTAGGGTCACCAATGGGCTAGCACCAGCACTGGATCCAGGTAATACTACTTTATTCCACTGCTTCTTTTAAACATTCCTCCATAATTCTGAAGTTGCAAAAACATGAGTACAGCTACACATTTCAAAACATTGAGATATTTAATGTCTAACATGCTGCAAAAGTTTAATCCTCTTTTGGCCTATGTGTTAAGGGCCTGCAGGAAGTACAGCTTGACTTTCTGTTTTGTAATGAGATTAGTATTTTTGATTGGTTTAATAATTGGGTTATTTGGTCATTGAAATTTGTTTCATGAACGTGATGCCTTGCTATGTTGTTTACTTTAATAACGTGAATCTCTGCAGATCAGTGTTGTTTAGGGTTACCATCCGTCCGTATTTCTCTGGACATGTCCGGCTTTTGCGTCTCTAAATAGCCGTCTGGGAGGAATTGGTAACAAGGTTAAAATGTCCGGGGTTTTTTTCTCCCTCGCCTCCCTCCCTCCCTTCCATGCAGAGTGCGGCTGCTGATTGGGCGGCTGGGCCGATTGAGCTGCTCCCATTGGCCTCCAGCAGCCAGAGCGCTCCCCTGCTTCCCCCTGCCTGTGTCTGCAGCCCTGTGTAACACACAAACCGACCCACCGGGCAGCGTGTTTTGCCTACACATGAAGCCAGAATGGTAAGGGGAGTCCAGGGGGGGGCAGTCAGGGAGCGGGGGAGTGTTGGATGGATCCCTGGCCTCCACCTGCCACCCCCGCGCGTTCCCCTCCCCCCCCCTGTGAGGCCCCCCTCCCTGCCTTCCTCTCCCTTGTCTGCTTGTACTGCCAGAGCCAGCAGCAACTGCTGTCTGCTGCCCCCTAGCGGGGGGGTCACTAATGGGAAGACAAGTGCCCTTACCCTGCCCTTCTACCCTAGCCCCGAGCCTCTCCAACGCCCCAAACCCCTCATCCCCAGCCCCAGCCCTCATCCCCGCACACCCTAATCCTCTGCCCCAGCCCTGAGCCTCTTCCTGCATCATGAACCCCTCATCCCCAGCCAGAGCCCTCATCCCCCCACACCCTAATCCTCTGCTCCATCCCTGAGCCCCCTTCTGCATCATGAACCCCTCATCCTCAGACCCACAGCCCTCACCCCTGCATCTCCTCCTATCCCCAAACCCCTTCCCCCCTTCCCACACCCCCCCTTCTGCCCTCAAACTCCCTCCCAAAGCCTGCACCCCCTCCCTTTGCACAGCCTCCCACCCCCAAACTCCATCCCAGAGCCTGCACCCCTCACCCCCTCCTGCACACCCACCCCCTGCCCCAGCCCGGAGCCTGCACCCAGCACCCAAACTCTATCCCAGAGCCTGCACCCTGCACCCCTCCTGCACCCTAATCCCCAGCCCATGACCTACACCCCAGACCTCCTCCCCCCCAACTCCCCTCCCAGAGCCTTAGGCAGGTGGTGGGGGTTCTGGGCACCACCAGAATTTCTACAACCCTGCCACCCATGCGAGTGGATAAGGGTCGGGGCAGTCAGGGGACAAGTAGGGTCCTAGGGGGGCAGTTAGGGTGGGGGGGTTCTCAGCAGGGGGCAGTCAGGGGACAAGAAGCAGGGAGAGTTGGGGTTCTAAGGGGGGTAGTCAGGGGGTGGGAATTGGGAGGGAGTGGCCCCCGCCCCCTCCAGTGTCCTCTTTTTTGATTGTGGAAATATGGTAACCCTAGTGTTGTGCAGATTTAGACTTCCCCCAACCCCTTATTAACATATGTGCTTGTTTCACTTTTGGTGTTGCTGAATGGTCTTGTGTGTCTGTGAATGAACCCTTTACTTCATGGATGTTCCCGTTTGGAGGGAGATAACTGGAGAAAAATCCAAACCAGCCCTTTAGAAGAATCTGCAGTTAAGCTGTTCTTTGACTGTAGCTAGGTGTAAAAGCCTGTAGTGTAAAGCATAAGATCCTGAAATATTATCAGTTTGATCAGTATGGAGCAGGAGATCCCAGTAAACCTAACTCTGGAATCCCATTTTCTCTGTCTCATTGTCGTTATTCATGAGGAATCATGGCCCAGGCCCAGGCCCAATCATGGCCCAGGCTGGGATTTGTAGGGTTTATTGTCAGTAATTTCTGGATCTGTTAATTTTAGAAGTATTTGTAAAAAGATAGTCAGTTTACTAAGTATAAAACCTTTTGGCTTGTGTTCTCAGTTTGACTGCTGAAACGAGAGATTTGTGTTATAAAGTCTATGTGTGAAATTGCCCAGCCATAGGTAGGTGTGGACTGTGGGAAGCAGAATTGATGGATGTACTTCCCTATAAGCACTTACAGCAAAAGGCAGAAACAATCCCTCCTTCATTTTGTGTACATAATGTTGTCTGTTGTCTATCATTTAATAAGATTGTTTCCCTATCTGTCTGGATTCTAGTAATCATGTATGGACAAAACTCCTCTTACCATTCCCTTGTGTGAAAAAGAGTAAGTGGAAAATAGAATTTCATTGATCGCAAACACATTTGTTTGTTTCCCTCTTCAGTTGAAATATACATATAATGTTGGAGACCTACATAATTCATTACAAAATTGCTGCATGACTTTTGTAACTTTGCATTCTACATTCTTCAAGTATATGTCCCAATGGGTGCTCCATCACAGGATGTGTGCGTGCACATGTGCTCTTAATAGGAGATTTTACCTAGCAGTGTCTATGGTCCATGCCTGCGCAGTACACATCCTTGTGTTCCTATGTGAGGTTATATAGGCAGGCACGAAACTGCTGCCACTCCAGTTCCTTCTCAACTGCCCTCAACTTAAGGCAGTTCAGTGTGGTGTCCACTGCATTTGTAGCTATTGTTGTTTTAATTATTACTTAGTCTAGTTTTAATTTCATATTCATTTCCTTTTATTTGTTTAATTTGGTTTCCTAAGCATACATGCTTTTGGGGTTTTTCCCCTCAAACTTCTTTTTTCTGAGGGCAGAGCTTCCACTCTTAGCTGTTCTGCCCATGGCTTTTCTGCTTCAGTTGCGCTAATTACTCCGAGCTTTGAGACTTGCTAGACCTGCCATGTATTTCCCCCTCAGCAATTGGCATTCAAGCTGCCTCTGCTGCCTCGGAGAGTGCCACATCCTGTCTAAGTGCAAGGTCTGTGCTGGCTTCAAAAGTAGATCTTGCAAACTGAGAGAGGATAGGCTGCAGCCCTGCACCCTGCATCAGAGCCATGTTCTGACTCAGCACCCAACACGTCGGCCTCGGTTCTCAGTGCTCTGCCGGCACCAGGCTCCTCCTGGCACCGAGCCCCTTCACCAGTGCTCAAAAAGAGGCACAAGATATCGTGGCCAGCCAAGAGTAGCTCCTCTCTGCAATCGCGGGAGCTCATGAAAGAGTTGAGACCCATGCCAGGCTGCTCATCTTCTCTAAGGCCACCATTGCAGGTGGGGACATCCAGAGCATCCAGCCCTGCAAGAAATCCACCACCGACTCCTGGGAGCGGTCGGGATCCTCTCCATTTCTTGGTGCCTTTGATGCTGGAGGCATTCCAAGCTGCGAAGGACTTGATGTCTGTGCCCTTGCTGCCCACACTGCAATACTGGACTGGGCTACAGTGGCCCTTCTGGACCCCATGGGCCTACCACCAGCAGCAGGGCATCACCTCCAGAGCCTCTAGGTCCGGGCAATCTATGCGACACCATTCCAGGTCGCCACACAGGCATGCATCAAGGACAAGGGAGGCCACTCTCTCCAGGCCTCCCCCGGACCCCTAAGAGCAACTGGCGCTTCTAGGCCCAATGCCCGAGGTGGTGCCAAGCACTGTGACACCTCGACAGGTGTCAGCTCTGCCGGGCCCTGAAGTGACCTAGGCATATGGGGACACACAGGAGGGTCTAGATACGGCCTTTGGGGCCGAGGCTAGACCCATGCTGGACACATTTGAAGCGGCCAGGGACCCCATCACTATGATGGCACAGACCCCTCTCCAGCACTGGCTCCCGCACTGGCACCGGCTCTGTAAAGAGGCACTGTGCCCTCCAGGGGCAAGCCTATGATGATGTGATGCAGATCACTGTCGCCATGGCACCGTTCCCCAATACCGTCTCGGTGTGCACCTCCCTGGGCACCGGGATCGGACTACTCTTCGGAGTCTGAAGTGGACTCCCATGTCTCTAGGCGGAGCTGGTATCACTCCCGGAAGGCCGGATTAAGACATTACGAGGCCCTAAACTATATCAAGTGTAAGAGGCCCCATACCATAAAAAAAATGAATTTATTATTTTCACAGAATTTATAAACACAAAAGCTTTATATTTGCATATATGCAAAGGCGAAGTTGTAAAACTAGAAGAATAATCTTCATTTTCAGCAGCCCTCTCTGTAACGATGACATCATGACAGAAATAAATTTTAGACAAATTCTTTGAACTAATTGCATATTTAAATAAAGTAGAAGTAAACAATACAATATAAAAATGAAAAATAAAAAAAATACAGTAAATACAGTTTACTAGAAAAGTTCTCAGGAAATTTTTCTTCTCTGCTGGGGCTTCTAAATTGTGGAATTCCTTGTCTGAATGCACAATGAGACTCTTATAGGATATAAGATGGCAATAGAGGATACCAGAGGCAATAGAGAATATAGGATGCGGATAACCCACAAGCTTAAAGATCAACTATCAGTTATATTGGTATGAATTATACCCAGATAATATGCAAACCATCAGAAAATTTTATCTGGGCTGTATTTTTCCAATAAATTGATTTATTTTGTTTTCATAGACTATTATGCTGAATTAATTACCTAATATTGGTACTAAAATTAGTAGTAGAAAGTTTTTATTGTGATAAATATTATGATAGACCCAGGCCAGTTGGGTACAGCAGAGTAGTAGATGAAAAGGGCTCAGTAGACTGTAACCCTGGTTCTAGAGAGAGAAGGGCTACGTGGAGCGTCGCAGTGAGCCTCTGAGGCTAGCATAAACTGCCTGGAAGCAAGGGACCCACGGAGATAAAGTCAGACCTCTGCCACAATATATATATGCCAAAAACGTGTTATTTTACCAGGATATTTCTGTGAAAGTTAGTGCTATTTTGTCTGTTCTCACAGGAAAACAAGAGAGGATATATAATTTTTTTTTACACCATGAATAAGGAAAACTATCCTTTTCATATGAAAAAACATTTGGTTAATTTTGTTAGGGAAATACAAAGTTGATCCAGACTATATATAACATATATTTACAAATGTTTATTCTGATTTAATTTTTGCTACGAAACAATGAGTTGTTGGGCTTTTTCTTTTGCCATACTATAAAAATACAATGTATTATGCATATATGTGATTTAGAAGTCTATATAAGAATTTTTACATAGCATACTACCTATAATAAAATATTATGTTGCGCGCGCCAAACTTGCTGAGCAGAAAATCCCAGTCTTTTTTCTAGGCAGATATCTCTCTTCGTGTTCGCTTCTCTATCCTCTGTCTCCCCCAGGACCACTAATTAATCTTGAGTAAACACCTCAGAGACACAGAGTGACAACAAGCTATATGCATGAAAGAGAGAGAAAGAATTTACCAGAAAAAAGAGTGGCTATCTCTAGACAGGCATTGAGAAAGTGAGAAAAACTAGCTTATATTCAAGCAAATACAATGAATAGGCTTTAATAGCCTATAAATCATATATGCATAGTTTGAAATAACTTGCTCACCAAGTACTCAGAATATTTTGATATATATGTGTATTTTCCTTCACTTCTCTCAAAACCTTCTATTTATCCTTTCGTCAGCACTCTCTGATATTCACTGTGAAGGTTCCCGAAACTGATGGAGGGAAACCAACACAAATTTATCCTCCTTAAGATCCACTCGACTCAAGTTCATAAGACGATCACATGCAAACTTAATGATGTGAAGCATGGATAGCGCATGAAGCAGAAAGTGGCATGTGCACTAAAATACACAATTGTACATATTTACAGATCAAAAGAAGAAAGAACACACTAACATAGGAGTATGAGCTTGGCAGGATTGCTTCATGACACTGCCATCTCCAACCTCACATTTTCCCTGATTTTATTGGCAGTGAGATTTGTTTATTTAAATAAGTTATGAAGGCACGGTAACACCTGGTTAACAAAATGCTGCCTTAGGAGACTGATAGCAGACATACTCGTAGAAATACTAAATACTAATAACTATTAGAAATACTAATTTTACAAGTGCAATTATCATTTTTTCTCAGCCCTGGCTGCCCGCCCATCAATAATGAACAATTAATGAAGGGTAAGGGTATTTGTGTAGTCAGATGTGTATATTTTTGTCATATTTGAATGAAAAATTTTATTTAGAGAATTAGAATATTTAGAGAGAATCTTTTTTTCCCCATATCTCCTTTATCAACCAATTTTGATAAAATTTGAAATGGAGTCAGTTATTTCTCTTTTACAGGCCCCTCAAATTGTGAGGCCCTAAACTGTAGCTTAGTTAGTTTATACCTTAATCCGGCACTGCGCTCTCGGCATCGTTCCCAACACTGCTCGAGGTAGGACGAAGGGCAGCCATTGCCCATGATGTCCTGGCGTCCAGAGTGGTAGGGGCTAGCCCAATGGCCCTTTTGGACACCATGGATCTACCACCAGGCCCAGGGTCCAGGCTCCAGATCCCTGTCAGTATCTTCAGAGATACAGATGCCTCCCTCTGCCACCTCAGTGACCTCGGAGCCTCCGCTTAGTCCAAGGAAGCAAAAAAGATGGATCTTTTCGGTCAGAAGGTGTACTCCATGGGGGGAACTCCAGCTTCACATATCTAACCAGCAGACAGTCCTCAGCCATCATTGCTAAAAATCCTGGAACAACTTGTCCAAGTTCCATGAATTGCTTCCAGCGGACTCCTGCTCTGAGTTTAGGGCAGTCCTGGAGGTGAGGGCAAGATGGTTGCAAAGACCGCAGGCCGCCTTTGACTCAGCAGATTCAGCTACTTGCACGATGGTTACCACCATAGCCATGAGACGCAGTACATGGCTTCAGGTCTTGGGGCTCCCGCTTGAGGTCCAAAATACTATCCAGGACCTACCCTTTAACTGTTCGGGACTCTTTTCAGAGCAGACAGACTCTAGGCTCTATAGCCTGAAGGACTTGTGGATAACCCTTAAATTCCTGGGGCTACACACGCTGGCCCCCGAAAGGAAGCCGTTCAAACCTCAGCCCGCCTCGCGCTTCTACTCTGCTCCTCCCGGGCAGGACTATCATAGAAAGTGGGACAGAAGTAATGGGAGGCGCCCATCTCAGTCCTCCTCAGGCCAGGGCCAAGGGGCAATGTGTACTGAACTTTTGAAGGTGCGCCCGAGAGTGGAGCACCTGTTCATTACCTGGATCCTACCCCTCCTTTTGTGAATAGTCTATCCCATTTCTACCATGCCCAGTCTCAAATAACCTCAGAATGATTGGTATTGAGCATGGTAGAATTGGGATATTCTCTCCAATTCTGTTCTCTCTCACCTTCCCACCCACCATCCCTGTCCCTCTTCAGGGACCCTTCTCATGAGCAACTTCAGTGGAGGAGGGGCAGTAGAGGAGGTTCCTCTGAAGTTCAGGGGCAGGGGGTTCTACTCCCTTTATTTCCTAATCCCCAAGGCCAAGGGTGGGCTCAGTCCCATTTGAGACCTGCAAAATCTCAACAGATTCATGAAGAAATTGAAGTTCCTCATAGTCTCCCTGGCTTCCATCATTCCCTCTTTGGAGGGTACGTCACCCTCAACTTGAAGGACATGTACTTCCATGTGTCCGTAATCCCATAGACGGTTCCTAGGATTCGTGGTGAACAACACCTACTATCAGTTCATGGTCTTCTCCTTTGGCTTCTTGGTGGCCCCCTCGGGTGTTCACCAAGTGCATGGCCATCGTGGCAGCCTTCCTACGGAAGCGTCAGGTGCAAGTATTCCCATACCTGGATGACTGGCTAATCAAGGGCCTGTCTTGAGCCCAAGTGGAAGACCATGTGAGACTGGTGCGCATGATGTTCCTCAGGCTTGGCCTCATTCTAAATGTGGCAAAGTCAACCTTAACCCCCACTCAAAGGATAGAGTTCATTGGAGCCCTCCTAGACTCCACTCAGGCCAAGGCCTTTCTTCTGGAATTCCAGTTCCTTGCCATGAGTGCTGTCATAGAGGATCTCAAGAGATTACCCACCACTATGGCACGGAACTGCCTAAAATTGCTCGGGCACATGGCTGCTTGCACGTATGTGGTACAGCATGCCAGACTGCAGCTCTGCCCCCTTTAGGCTTGACTAGCCCAAATTTACAGACCAAACCGAAACCACCTAGACAGACTGGTCTCACTCACTCTTCAGGTCCTCGAGTCCCTCCGGTGGTGGCTCAACTCACAAACAGTATGTGAGGGAACACCCTTCTCCAGACCTCAGCCTTTACTGTCACTAGTCACAGATGGGATGGGGAATATACCTAGGTGCACTCAGGACTCAAGGACTATGGTCCCAGGCAGAACTTTCGCTGCATGTCAACGTCAGGAAGCTGCGTGCAGTGCGCCTCGCTTGCCAGATGTTTCAAGCCCATCTACAGGGCAGATGTGTATCAGTATTGACAGACCACACCACAGCGATGTTCTATATAAACAGACAGGGTGTTGCTCACTGCTCTCCCCTGTGTTAGGAAGCCCTCAGGATATGGGACATCTGCATCACCCATTCATACACTTGGCGGCATCGTATTTCTGGGCTCGCAAAACAAACTGGCTGATCATCTCAGAAAGTCTTTTCATGGCTATGAGTGGTCTCTCCACCTGTACACCGCGATCAACATTTTCCAAAGGTGGGAATCTCCCCAGATAGACGTGTTCGCTACATGAAGAAACAGGAAGCCTCAGCAATTCTGTTCCTTCCTGAATCACAGCCCGGGCTTGCTCACGGACGCCTTTCTCCTCTCGTGGAAGGGGCGCCTGCTGTACTCATTCCCACTTTTCCCGCTCATCCACAAGGTCCTCCTCAAGGTCCAATGGGAGAAAGCATCTTGGATCCTCATAACATTGGTGTGGTCCCATCTATATTGGTTCACCACACTGTTAGACGTGTCAGTGGATACACCTATAGCCCTGTCCATGGTTCTGGACATGATCACGCAGGACCACAGCTGCCTTCAGCATCCCAACCTAATCTCTCCACCTCACACTATGGAAACTCCATGGTTGAACTCATTAGAGCTCGTGTGCTCTGATTTGGTTAGGGAGGTCCTCCTTGGCAGTAGGAAGGCCTCTGGTCACGCCACTTATCTGGCTAAGTGGAAGAGATTTTCTGTTTGGTCTCTACAGAAGGGCACTCCTCCATTGCTGTCATCGATTCCCTTCTTCCTAGACTATCTACTTCACCTGAAATAGCAGGGTCTGGCAGTGTTGTCAGTCAAGATGCACCAGGCCACTATTTCGGCTTTCCATCTCAGCTCAGCTGGGCGGTTGGTATTTGCTAACCTCATGGTTGTCGGCTTCCTCAAGGGGCTGGACAGGCTGTACCCTCAGGTATGGCAGGACAAGAGCAAGGTCAAGGTGCAGTTGCGGCCGCACCCAGCGTTCCTCCCAAAGGTAGTTTCACAATTTCACGCAATTAGGACATCTTTCTTCCAGTGTTCTGCCTTAAGCTGAATGCTAATGACAGGGAATGCATGCTACATTCCCTGGTTGTCAGACGGGCAATAGCTTTCTACATTGAGCGGACAAAGCCTTTTAGAAAGTTGACACAGTTCTTTGTCGCCATTGCTGAGCAAATGAAAAGATGTCCGATTTCATCCCAAAGGATCTCTTCCTGGATCACGGCCTGTATCAGGGCATGCTATAACATAGCAAAGATACCGGCCCTAGTGTTAACAGCGCACTCCACAAGATTGCAAGCTTCATCTTCAGCATTCCTGGTGCAGGTCCCTATTCAGGATATCTGCAGGGCGATGATGTGTTCGTCTGTTCACGCTTTTATGTCGCACTACGCCATTACACAGCAGGCTAGAGAGGATGCCACATTTGGTAGAGCTGTGCTACAGTCTGTAACTCGGTAAATGCTGACCCCTCCTTTTGGGGACTGCTTAGGATTCACCTATTTGGAATCGACGTGAGTAATCATTGGAATTAAAAACGGTTACCTACTTTTCGCAACTGTTGTTCTTTGAAATGTGTTGCTCATGTCCATTCCAAGACCCACCCACCTTCCCCTCTGTCGGAGTATTGGGCAAAAAGGAACTGAAGAGGTGGCGGGTCGGCAAAGACTTATATACGCTGCCATGAAGGCACAACTCCCTGTTCCCTAGTCATTTCAGCAGTCATTTCAGATGGGTACTGCTAGAGGAAAACCTTCCGACAACTGTGCACATGGCGCGCACAGACCTACTTGGAATTGGCATGAGCAACACATTTCGAGGAACAACAGTTGCGAAAGGTAGGTAACTGTTTTCTCTTGCAGTTGTCCATTCAGGAGCTTCACTTTGAGGCCAACGCCCTTTTTTCGCAGCATATGGACACCAGGCTGCATGGGCTAAAGGACTCGAGGGTCACCCTGTGCTCCCTGGGCCTTTATACACCTCAGGCCTCAAGGAAGCAGTTCCATCTGCCCCCTCCGCAAGCCAGATACTTGGGGCTGCTGCTCCTATAGGAACAACAATAGGGGCTTCAAATGCTGCCATTCTGGCCCATCCTCCTTGGCCCAGCAGTCAGCTCCCGTCCGTCACTCCAGTGGGCAGTGGCAGGCATTTGGTACCTGAGGGCGAGACACCAGACTTGACCCTGGATTGGCTCCCCGTTTTGTTTTTGAATCAGTTATCCCAATTCCTTCTGGCATGGCACCAAATCACCTTGGACTGTTGGGTGCTCAACACCATCACATCAGGTTATACCCTACAGTTTTCTTTCAATCCTCCCTCCCACCCCCTTATCCTGTCCCTCTTCAGGGACCCTTCTCATGAGCAACTCCTCATCCAGGAGGTGGAAGCACTGCTGTGGGTGGGAGCCGTATTGGAGGTTCCTTAGGAGCTGAGAGGGAGGGGGTTTTACTCCCAATACTTCCTAATCCCGAATGCCAAAGGGGGCTTCAGACCCATTCTCGACCTGTGCCTCCTCAACAAGTATCTGCATGGTTTCCTTAGCCTCCATTATTTCCCCACTGGGTCCAGGAGACTGGTATGACGCCCCAGACCTAAAGGACGTCTACTTCCATAATTCTATTTTTCACGGACACAGACGATTCCTCCGCTTTATAGTAGGCCAACGCCATTTCCAGTTTACGGTGCTGCCCTTCGATCTTTCGACTGCTCCACGGGCCTTCACAAAGTGTATGGCGGTGGTAGCCTGATGGGGCACCTGCTCAACACTGGTTTCTAAGGGGTTAATAGAGCCCTTGGGAGGCTACACAGGAGACAGCCAATCAGAGAGGAACTGCGAGGAGCAGCCAGTCAGGACTGGGCTGGCCCTTATAAGAAGAGCTGCAGAACAGAGCAGCATCAATCACTCCCTGGAGCTTGAGGAGGGAGGAGGACTGGTTGCCTTGCAGGTGGAGGGCAGCAAGCACCCTGGACATAGCAGCGTAGCAGGCATTGACCCAGGGAGCTAAAGGCAGTTCCTGGTGGGCTGCAGGGGTCTGCAGGCTGAGGCCCAGAGGCAAGGGCAAAGAGGGTGCTGGGGGCACAGAGAAGTGGCCCAGGGATATCTATAGAGGAGTCGGAGGGGGTGTAGCAAGTGGCGGCTATCTACAGGTACTTGGGCTGGGACCTGGAGTAGTGGGTGGACCCGGGTCCCCTCCACCCCCACTTGCCACTGAGGGAAGTGGCTGGACAGCAGACTGTGATACTGTCCCCTCGGAAGGGGGGGAACCCAGAGCGTAACATGGATGGAGGGCTGTGTCACTGAAGAGCACACCGCGGTCCTGGAGTGATGTGGGTCCTAGCGTAGAAGTGACGACGGCAAGGCACCAGCAGAAGAGGGCGCACTGGTGAGAAGAGTTAATCCCAGTGACAGCCAGCAGAAGGTGCTGGCGTCATAAGTCGCACCCCGTCACATAGCTGCTTACCTGAGATGTCAAGGAGTGTAGATTTACCTATACCTCGACTACTGGCTGATCAGAGGCACATCACAAGCACAGGTTCAGTGCAGTCTTGAGGTCATACAAACCACTTGTCAGGACCTAGGTCTGCTTATAAACAAGCAGAAATCCACTCTGACCCTTGTTCAATGGATAGTTTATAGGAGCAGTACTCGACTGTACCCAAGCCAGAGCCTTCCTGCCAGAGTCTCGGTTCCAGGCTATGATAGACCTCATCACTCTCATAAAGGCCCATTCCATCACCACCGCTTAAGTCTGCCTCCAACTGCTAGGCACATGGCAGCATGTACATACGTGGTCCGGCATGCGAGGCTACACCTCAGGCTTCTGCAGGCATGGCTTGTGACAACCCACATTCCTGGCAGGCACAGTTTGGACCTACTGATCACAGTCCCATCATGCATTCTGGCATCCCTGGACAGACCCCAGATTGGTGCTGAAACGAATTCCCTTCTCAACCCTGTCTCCTTTGGTGACATTAATTTCTGATGTGTCGGATCTGGGCTGGGGAGCACACCTCTGTGACCTCAGCATGCAAGGTCTCTGGTCGCAAAGTGATCGTTCCCCCCACATAAATGTCAGGGAGCTCAGGGCTATACTCCTTGCCTGCCAGGCATTCCTCCCCTACTTAAGGGACAGAGGAGTTCACATTCTGATGGACAATACCGTCATGATGTTCTACATCAACAACCAAGACAGAGCTTGCTCATCAGCCCTATGCCAGGAGGCCATCCGGCTTTGGGACTTTCGTGTGCAGCATGCCATTCATCTGGTAGCTTTGCACCTCCCGGGGGTCAGGAACTTGTTAGCAGATCTCCCCAGCAGGACTTTCTCGTCTTGCGACAAGTAGTCTCTCCACCCGGAGATGGTCAGCATGATCTTCCAGAGATGAGGGACTCCCCAGGTGGACCTGTTTGCATCCAGGCCGAACAAGAAGTGCCGGCAATTCTGCTCGATTCGGGGTTTATAAGCAGTCCTAGCTTGACAGAGGATCCCTAGCCGATGCCTTTCTACTCCCATGGACAGAAGCGCTCCTATATGTGTTTCCATCAATACTCCTGGTGGACAAGGTCCTCTTAAAGCTTGGGCTCTGAGACCATGTGAAGGGGGTGGATCTCAGAGCCCCAGCTCCAGCCTGAATTCAAACATCTTCAGTCCTATTTTTAGCCCTGTAGCCCAAGCCCCGTAAGCCTAAGTCAGCTGAACCAGGCTCTGAGACTTGGTGCAGCAATTTTTTTATTTCAGTGTAGACATACCCTTAGACCAGGAGTTCTCTCAACAAATTTTTTCGTGGCCTCAGAGTGCGGCCACCAATTCTTGCTAGAGACTGTTCTGACAGATTTTCCTAAAATACTTAATTGTAGGAAAAACAAATAAATATGCACATATACTTGTCCAAATCATTGCAATTTATTTATGTAGGGGGTTGGGGTTTTTTTGCAGATTGAATAATAAAAATATCAGGTTGTATTTTGGTGCACTTGGTTCCCGCTGCCTCCCCCGGCGCCCCACTGCTTCCCCCCTCCCCCCCATTGTCCCAAGCTCCCTTCCACGGCCTCTAACCCCATACTCACCCTGCTCCTTGCCTCTTGACCACGGTGCCCGATAAGGCCAGCCCTGCTGCACCCTGCTGGTTTGGGCTGAAGCCCAGAGCCAAAGCCCCACGGCTGGAGCTGGAGCGGTGGAGGGAGGAGTGAGTACTGAAGCCTGGAGCCCCGCCACCCCGGGGGACTGAAGCCCAAAGCCTGGAGTCCCCCAGCTTCAGCTGGGGCGGCGGGAAATGATGGAACCCACTGCCAGAGCCCCAAGGCTGAAGGGATGTGGGGAGTCTCATGCCAGGGAGGGGCCACTGCTTTGCCCCCTACTTCATCTCTGTCCAGGAAGCTGTTGTGGCCACAGGAAAAACCGCTGCTGTCCGCATGTGGCCATGATGGCTGCATTTAAGAAATGCTACCTTAGAGTCTCGGGCACTAGCAGTGGCCATCTCTTCTTGGCAATAAGAGTACCACCTTTCCTATTAGATACAGATCTTGCTGTAAATTTCCATTTTTTGTCACCTCCACGTTAGGTTACTGAAATGCTTGCTTCACGTTGAGGCCATTCTGAAACTGAAGCTAGTATAGAATGTGGATGCCTGCTGACTAGTGGTGGGGTCTCAGAGAAAGCACAGTACGCTAAGTGCTCTGGTGTCTCCCTTGACTGTCAGTTTAATGAGTAGAATTGAAGGTGTTGGTTTTAAACTGTAAATCCCTAAGAATTTGTTAGCCGGCTCTCTCCAGATGGGCATTGCCAAGTTGCAGTCAGCAGAGATCTGCAAGCTGGAAACCCCTTGGTATAGAGATCAGGGGCTTCTGGTAGAACCAGTACATTGTCTGTTAGCCTTCCTCAACTTTGGAGTTCACTCCCCTACATAGTCTTTCTTAGTCTGGTTTTGTTCATGTTTGAGGCATACTGCAAAGCACAGTATTTTTCTTGAGTATTTTAGGATGAGACGGGTTGATCACTGAATTATGTTGTGCTTGTATGAATTATTATTGGTAATGGACTGGCTTTCTTGCTGTTTTTATAGACTGTCTATTAAGCATAATACATGTCTCTTAACTCTTGCATGAAATGCTGTTTTATTATTGCTAAGTGCTCACAACTTGGAAAGATGCCAGAAAGTTGAAACAAATACAATTAAGTACATGAAGTTTTGGAATAGAAAAGCTTTGTCGTTATTGGAGTTTTAACTTTAAAAAATAAAAAGTGGTGAAATGAGTGGAGTGCTGGAAAGATGGGAGCTAGGGGCTGAAGGTGTTTCTCCATCTGCAGCCTATCCAAGCCCTTCCTACCCAGAACAGCAGCCCAAGGGAAAGCTTTGTAAGAGTTCTCCTTGCTACAGACTGCCTGGTTCTCAGACTGTGGGTTTGGTCCCCAAAGTGGGTCTTGACCCCATTTTAATGGGGTTGCCAGGGCCAGCATTAGACTTGCTGGGACCTGGGGCTGAAGCTGAAACCTGATCTCCACTCCCACCCGAGGTGGCGGGACTCGGGCTGCAGCCCTCTCCCCTCACACTTGGGGTGGCGGGGCTCTGGCTCCACCCTCCCCCGGGGTCATGTAGTAACTTGGTTGTCAGAATGCGGTTGCGGTGCAACGAAGTTTGAGATCCCTTGGCCTAGACTGTGAGGGAGCAGCAGGCTGCTGCACCAACACATTCCTCCCTCCCCCCCCCACACACTTCTGAGGCTGATTGTGGGAAATAAAGGCCCCTATTCCTCTGCTAATAGTACAGTAATAGCAGGGGGGGCTGGGTTTTGGGGCCTGGTTGCATGTATGCAGTGTACCCATCTCCAGACATGACAGACTTCAAAGGAATGAGAATCCCCTTAAAGCTCCTTCTCCCCCCAGTAGTAGGTATTAGATGGAGGCTCTTCGGCAGGGTTTGCTGCTAGTTTTTAGTTGCTTATTTGTTTTTCTAACATGTCAAAGGGCCCTACAGTTTCACATGGTTGCCTTTATTTAGATTTATTTAAAAAAATGGAATGATTTCTCAAACAAGATTCAGAGGGTCCTGTGGCACCTTTGAGACTAACAGAAGTATTGGGAGCATAAGCTTTCGTGGGTAAGAACCTCACTTCTTCAGGCATCTGAAGAAGTGAGGTTCTTACCCACGAAAGCTTATGCTCCCAATACTTCTGTTAGTCTCAAAGGTGCCATAGGACCCTCTGTTGCTTTTTACTGATTCAGACTAACATGGCTACCCCTCTGATACTCAAACAAGATTGTTGTGTAGTCCTGTTACGGCTGTGCACTTACACTGCAGAGGTGGCTCTTTCCATGGAAGACAGTGTGATCCCTCTGTAGAATTTGCGTATTTGTTGGTGAATTATTTTTCTGTTTTTTCAATATAAAGGATGCCATGAATATCTTGTACCCTGCTCGGCTATTCTGGCACTCCCTGATAAAAAGCCACCATCATCCATAGGTGTCTATACCTGTCCTGAGATAAGTGTGTGTAGGTACATATGTATGTTTTTTTGGGGGGGCGGGGGGGGGGGGAGGGTGTAAGTTGTAACAGTCTTCACTCAGAATTTCCCATTTTTTTTTAGTTTTATGTCTTTGCTTTAACATTTTTAATTATTGTTTACCGGGTTAGGAAAGATATTAGTTCCCTTTAACTTGTAGGCTTTTAGATGGATACTCTGTATTTTGATCAGCATGGTTATTTCAGTGTTCAAATGGTATATCATACAACTTGTTAAGGCACCAATTTTAGTATTTAAAAAAACAAATTCTGTCTTCAATTTTATCCATGCAGCAAACTGTCATAGGGGTTGCTCGGGTGTAGTAGAGAGCTCAGTTTGGTCCAGAATATTTAGTATTTATATATATCTTCTGTCCTACTCAAGCAGGTTACATCCAAGGATTTTGAAGCACTTTACAAATATTCAGTTAAAGCTTCACATCACTCCAGTTCAGTTGCTTTCTCTACATGGTGGGTAAATGAGGGCACAAAGGTTTACTCACCCATTACCACACAGTGAATTAATGGCGGTGATGGGAATAGAACCTGTCCCTGACTCATAGTCGTGGTTAAACTACAAGACCATTTCTTCTCCCTGTATGTAACTTTAGTAAATATAGAATCTTAGAAACATATTATTTCCCTTTGTCACGTTAGGAATCAAGGAACAGTGTGATAAAGGCTTCCTCCTGAACCATTGCAGCTGTGCTACTGATGGCAAAGTGTTCAAAGAGCAGCACCTTTCTGCCAGGTTATTTAATGACTGTGCTCTGACATAAATTTCCACTGGGCTGCCGTGAGCAGGTAGTGAAAGATCTGTGTGTGACTCAGCTTTTTTCTGAACCTGTCTGACATGATCAAGTATGTACTTTGCCTGTTTATTCCCAGCACAGTCAGTACTGGGAGAGTCACATTACACAGCAGGCATAGTGTTTAATAACCAGCTCAGTAACTGATCTAAAAATTTTAGTTGTTTGCTTTTATTTTATTTTAGTTGTTGTTTGCTTACTAAAGTCAGCAGCATGGGGGTGGAAAATCTGCACAGAAAATAGTCACTGGGGTTTTTCCTAGCAAGTGACTTTGAATACCTAAACATTCCGATATTATTTCTTTACTCCACTGGTAATCAAATTTCATATGTAAAATCACAAAGAAGACAGCTTTGAGGAAGGCAAATTGCTCTGATTAGAAAATGGAATAGGTCAGCAGCAATCCATCCTACTGCAGCTATGGGTGCTGAACTTCAGTGGTTTCCAGTCCATCATTTTGGTGCACGTGAACCAAAACCTTTATACACAGAAGCATTTGCTTCCCCTCTCCTTTCCCCACAATATTATATCCAAAGGATTTTTGAAGTGGTTTCCTCGCTGGTGTCTTTGTTTGTCCATCTCATTCCCAGGTTTCAGTCACAGTGCAAAAAAGCTGCCTATCTTCCAGTGTGACTGAAGGTGATTATAATTACCTTGCCTACCTATTTACGCACTTGGTGCAGAAGAACCACCCTCTGAAGATTGAATACAAATAACAATTTTAATTAGATTACTTGTATAAAAAGCAGTGGATCATTATGATTTATTTAGTTTGGCATTTTAAAGTTCTTCTTCGAGTGATGGTCTCTGTTGTATTCCACTGAGGGTTTATGCATGCGTGCCCTGTGTCCGGAGTTGGAGAATTTGAAAGTAGTAGTGTCCATTGGTCCACTTATGCGCCCTAGCCTCGCCTCGCCTCGCCTCGCCTCGCCTCGCCTCGCCTCGCCTCGCCTCGCCTCGCCTCGCCTCGCCTCGCCTCGCCTCGTGGTTTTGTCCAAGGTGATAAAGGGCGAGGCAGACCGACTGCATCTCTAGATCCTTCTCACTGCTGCATGATCCGAGTCAGAGCTAATAGCGTCCTCTCAGCTCTGATGCACTTTTAAAAGAAGAAGTTGTAGAAATTGTCTACAGTTTGTTTTTATTCTACTGTTTCTTACATAGTTAAGTTTTTAGTGGTAGTTCTTCTAGGATTTGGACTTTGGGGGAGTTTGTTTTTCCAGTCCCACCCTCACCAGTGTATCCACACTGGATACTGGATTATGCTGAAGATGCCAGGATTCAAGCTCCTGCCCATGTTCGTTCTCAAACAGCAATGGGCACTAATGCTCCATCTACTGCTTGGGAGAAGCTCACATTTCATCAAGGTGCAGTATCTGCCAGTCCTTCCCAAGCTGTACTGGAGAAGGCCAGGCTCTCTGCCGCAAGAAGCACCTCATGGGGCCACCCTCAATGGCCACAGGCACTGTCATAAGAAGGGAATCGTGGCTTTACTCATCCAGTTTTCCCAGAGAGGTGAAGAATACCATTAAGGACCTTCCATTCGATGAGTCACACCTGTTTAATCAGAAAACTGACAAATGCCTCCACTCCCTCAAGGATTCCAGAGCCTCACTTCAATCGCTGGGTATCTATATAGCTACACCCAAGCAAAAATTCTACTGTCCACCACCTGCCTACACAGCATTTTGGGTCTCCCCAGTACTTCCACTAGAGGCCATACAAACCTCCTGTAAGCACCAGAATCCGCAATGATCCTGCTTTCTGCCTTCACAGTCTTCATCATCTCACATGCAGTCCACTCAGAAGCGATATTTCTGAGTGCCACTAGAGAGCCGTCAACTATTGTGTCCACTGCTATGCAACCAAGCACCCCCTTCAGGTTGTCTAGAACTCTTCTTACCAGCTTGGAGTATAATAACAATGGACAAGCAGGTCCTGGATGTCATCCACTATGGCTATACAATCGAGTTCACCATGCTACCTCATGCCCATCCCCCGTCCTGTTCCCTTTTCAGGGCCACCTCTCATGACAGCATCCTTGCCCTAGAAGTAGACTCTTTACTGCAAAGAGGAGCGATAGAGCATGTTCCTCCAAACTATCAGGCACGGAGTTGTATTTGACTTGCTTCCTGATACTGAAAAAGATCATGTGGAGACCAATCCTGGACCTCCGTCACCTCAGCCTCTTCATCCGCAAGCCCAGGTTTCGTATGGTTATCTTAGCAGCCATCATACCATAACCAGAAAAAGACTTGGTTTATGGCTGTCAATATGCAGGATGCCTATTTTCACATAGATATCTATCCAACCCACAGGAGTTTTCTGAGGTTCATGGTTGGCTCTCAACATTTTTAGTACAGAGTCTTACCGCTGTTTCCCGGGTCTTCACCAAGGTTTTCTATGTTGTAGCGGCCCACCTCATGCATTCTGGGGTCCTTATTTTCCCCTATCTTGACAACTGGCTTCTCACAGCATGATCCAGAGAAGAAGCTCATCTCTTGACCTGCATGTTGGGCAGCGTCAAAATCAAAAAACCCTTTGATTCTCACGTAGTCCCTAGAATTCATAGGGGCCTCCATCAACTCAGTCCCGGCCCATGCTTATCTACCAAAGGACTCTGCAGGAGCTTTAGTCAACAGTCCATCTGTCCCGGTCAGGACTTGCATATCCCTCCTTGACCATATGGCAACCTGCACGTACGTCACCACTTTCACTCACCTCCACCTCCACTATCTACCGATGTGGCTCCAGGGAGTGTATTCACCCATGCAATGATGTCCTGGATCTTCTGCTGATAGTTCCCCCCATGGTGCTGTTTTCTCTCCATTGGTGGATGGACCTGTAGCAGTTCTGTACAGGGATCACCTTTCTTCCGTACTGTGGCAGAATGATTACCACAGACACATCCCTCACAGGATGGGGAGCACACATGGGTGACCACATGATATAGGGAACATGGACCCCTTGGGAATCCAAGATGCACATCAACATTCAGGAATTCCGAGCAGTATGATGTGCCTGTCAAGCATTTCTGCCTTCCGTTCGCTCCCATCTTGTTCTTATCATGTCAGACAACACCTCCACAATCTATTACATCAACAAACAAAGGAACAAGAGGTCAACTGGTCAATGTGTGGAGGCAGGCAGTCTATGGGACTGGTTCATTGCCCACAAGATCCTTTTGTCGGCAGCCTATCTTCCAGGGACTCAGAACGTGATTGCAAACTTTCTCAGCAGAAGATTTGTCGCTGATCGTGAATGGGAGCTTCACGACTCTGGAATCACAGAATATCAGGGTTGGAAGGGACCTCAAGAGATCATTTAGTCCAACCCCCTGCTCAAAGCAGGACCAATCCCCAGACAGATTTTTATCCCAGATCCCTAAATGGCCCCCTCAAGGATTGAACTCACAACCCTGGGTTTAGCAGGCCAGTGAGCTATCCGTCCCCCCCAATAAACCTCATCTTCAGCTTCTGGGGGACTCCGACCAGAGATCTTTTTGCCTCCCTCGTCAGCAGTAAATGCAGCACATGCTGTTCAAGAGGGTATGTTGGTATCCACTTTCAAGGTGATGTCCTCATCCTCTGCTGGTCAGACCAGATCAACTATGCCCTCCCCCCTGTCCCACTGCTCCTGTGAGTCCTCTACAACAAGGATTCTCAACCTTTTTCTTTCTGAGCCCCCGCCCCCCCCCCAACATGCTATAAAAATTCCATTGCCCACCAGTGCCACAACAACTGTTTCTTCTTTGAGTAGTATCCCTATGGGTGCTCCACTGTAGGTGTGCTTGCGTCCCTGCGCTGCTGATCAGACAACTTTGGTAGCAGTGTCTGTTAGGCCAGCACATGTGCTGTCTCTCCTCATGCCCTGCCATGAGACTAACGAGCATGTGCAGGCTAACCCCCTGAGTTCCTTGTCAACCACCCCTGACTAGAGATGGAGTCATTAGCAGGCCATTTGTGATAAGTTAGCTTCTTTAGCATTTTTATTTGTTAGTCTCCTCAGTCTTAGTTGTAGTTTTTTTCTCTTTATTTCTCTTCCAAAACAAAAAACAAACACAAAATTTTCCCCCCCTTCTTTTGTCAGGGACCCCTTCCCCCAATGGGGTGTGCCTGGCTCACCAAGCTTCAAGAAGTGCCTCTCCTGCAAAGGGGCCACCCTTGTGGCAGACAAGCACTCTCGCTGCATACGCTGCCTTGGGGAAGGCCACATTCCACAGAAGTGTCATCTCTGCCAACAACTCAGACTCAGGTCTCCAAAGGACAGGGAGTTGAGACAGATCATCTTCATGGAAACAGCCCCCCCAACCTTCCTCAGATTTGCGCCAGGAGTCACCCAGAAGACGCATGTCTTCCCCGCAGTCCTCAACATCCAAGAATTGTGGGTCGAAGAAATCAGCCATGGACCCCATTGTAAGATAGCAACAAAGAGAGTGGTGAGTCCCCAGAGTGAGTCCCGAGCTAGCTGCAAAAGATCGTTGGCACACTCGGTTTCATCAGCACCAAAACAATCCAAGCCTGTTACCCATGGCTCACAGAGATCTGGAGCGGCAGGTACCGGTGACGCGCCTAAGGACCCGATGGGCACAGGCATTGAGCCAATGGTACCGATAGACAAAGATAGGAGCAAGCAGCACTCCAGTAAGAAGATGCTGCCAATATGCACTGTACCTTTAGCACTGTCATTGGTGCCCCGTCTGGCATTGGAGCAGTTGGTGCAGGCGAGATCCCCAACTCCCTCAGTACCATCAACGGCACTGGGTCGGTCAGACAGCCAGAATTCTGGCACTCAGGAGAACTCAGGGTTTCTCTGATATAGCAGAGTCTCCTCAGCACTCGACTTCGGTACTGAATCTTCTCCAAGTACGGGAGCCTTCTCTGGCACCCTGCCATGCACCTTCACTTTCTAGAGGCAAATCAGACAGCGCACCAGAGGAGGTCGTTTCCCACCAATCCTCCCATGCTCCCTATGGTGCTCGCTATCAAGAGGCTCCTCCGGTATATCCTCAGTCTGTAGTGCCACTACCATGGTACGGCCAGCCATGAGCACCATCACTGGGCTCTGTTCCACTGCCCCAGTGAACATACTGGGATCCCCGGGCGGCATATTGCCCCCACACTTCTCAGGCTTCCAGCCTCGCCCATGAGCCCTCGAGACATTCTTGGCTACAGTATCCAGAACCTTGAAATCTCCAGAGGAGATCTTGGAGGAACAGGAGGGTGGACTTGAGGATGAGGTTACTCCAATGACCAACATATCTTCCTCCTCTCCAGGTGAGGCAGTCATGCCCTCACCTCCATCCTTAGTCAGAGATTTCCGGCTCTTCTCGGACTTGGCAAAAAGGGTTGCAGACACACTGCAGATACACTTGGAGGAAATCAAGGACACTCACCTCAAACTCCTTAACACTTTACACTCTTCTTCATCCTCCAGAATAGCCCTCCCCATCAATGAGGCTCTCTTGGACTCTGCAAAAACTATGTGACAATCCTCAGCATCGGAGATGACTACTTGTAAACAGGCTGATAAATATTATGTCTCAGCTAGGAAGATGGAATTTCTTTTGTCCTTCCCTCCTCCTAACTCCTTATTGTGGATGTGGTAAACTCCCAGTGCCATCAGCACCAAATGAGATCCACCCCCATGATAGAGATTGGAAGCGCTTAGATCTCTTTGGGAGGAAAGCCTACTCCTCTGCCACATTGCAATTTCAAATTGCAAATTATCAAGCCTTAACAGCAAAGTACGACTATGTTAACTATTCAAAACTCAACAGCTTTAGTGATCAGCTCCCAGAGTCAGAGCATGACCAGTTCCAAGCTATTATCCAGGAAGGGCATCTAATAGCCAAAACAATGCTTCAGCCAGCCCATGATGATGCAACCGATACAGTGGCCGGGTTCATCTCCAGAGTGGTGGCTATGCGACTTGCATTGTTGTTACACCTTTCGAGCTTCCCTAATGAGGTGCAGATGACTGTTGAGAACCTTCCCTTTGAAGGCACCAAGCTGTTTGCGGAGAAGACTGACGTGTCCCTCCATTCCCATAAAGATTCCAGGGCCACTCTCCACTCATTAGGGATCTATATGCCTAGACAAAAAAGAAAAATTAGTCAGCACCCCCAACATAAATCACGTACCGCTCAGTACCCGACTCACCACTTTTATGAACCTCAACAAAAGAAATCTAGGTTCTCCAGACGCAAACTATCAGGTCCACAACCTCCCACATCACAAACCTCCACCTTCAAACATCAATTTTGACATGTTGGTTAAGGTGCTGACAGACCACTGCTCTCAACCACTACAGCTGACCAACCTATCTTACCCATTTGGCTACCATCTTGCCATATTCCACAGCACCTGGGGATGCATAACATTGGACTGATGGGGCTTGGAAATCATTCGCAAGTGTATTCCATCCACTTTACCTCCCTCCCCCATCATATTACCCTTCCCTGTCTCTCTTTAGGGACCCTTCTCACAAGAGTTTATTATGACAAGAAATAGATTGCCTCCTCCAGTCAGGAGCTATAGAACCAGTACCTCAACATCTATGAGGCAAAGGTTTTTACTCTTGCTGTTTCCTACTACCCAAGAGGAAGGGCGGTTCGAGACCCATATTAGACCTCAGAGCACTCAACAAGTTTGTCAAAACTCAAAAATTCAAGATGATCAGTCTTGCAATGATTATTCCAGCATTGAACAGGGAGACTGGTTTTCAGCCCTCAAAATTCAGGATGCCTATTTCCATATCTCACTCCTACCCTCCCACCGATGGTTCTTCAGATTTACTCTAGGACAAGACCACTATCGTACCTGGACAACTGCCTCTTCAGAGCCTGCTTCTTCAACGAGGCTTGTCCGGTTACCAAAACCGCAATAGACTTGTTCACAGAATTGGGCCTACAGATCAACACCCAGAAATCAACCCTCATCCCGGTACAGCACCTGGAACTCAGAGGGGCCCACATTGACTTGTTACAGACCAAAGCATTTCTACCTCAACACAGGTTCCTGTCCTTGGTCATGGTCATAGAGACAGAACAAAAAAGCCCCCAAATATCAGCGAGACTGCCTCCAACTCTTGGGGCGTATGGCAGCGAGCACAGCAGTGGTACCTCATGCCAGGCTTCAAATGCAGTGTCTCCAGATGTTGTTAGGCTTGGTCTACAGACTAGACAAACCTCCGTCACTGCCCACCAAGATCAAGAACTCCCTGGACTGGCAGAAAAACCCAGCAGATGTTTGCAAAGGGCTCCCCTTTTCATATCATAGAATCATAGGGTTGGAAGGGACATCAGGAGGTCATCTAGTCCAACCCCCTGCTCAAAGCAGGACCAAGCCCCTACAGATTTTTGCCCCAGATCCCTAACTGGTCCCCTCAAGAATTAAACTCACAACCCTGGGTTTTGCAGGCCAATGCTCAAACCACTGAGCTATCCCTCCCCCACAAAGTTCCCCATTGTTACTTCTCACCACCAATGCATCTCTGGTAGGATGGGGCTTGCATCTAAACAACCTTACAACACAAAGCAAGTGGTCATCCATGGAGACATCTCTCCACATCTGGTGCTATAGACCACCAGACCAGGGGGATGAGGTGTACGATATCTGCTGGGAGAACAATACAGCAGTGCATAGACAATCCAGGGAGGTTTAGGAAAGTGTAGGGGACAATTTCCTGGTGCAAGTGCTGGAGGAACCAACTAGGGGCAGAGCTTTTCTTGACCTGCTGCTCACAAACAGGGAAGAATTAGTAGGGGAAGCAAAAGTGGATGGGAACCTGGGAGGTAGTGACCATGAGATGGTCGAGTTCAGGATCCTGACAGAAGGAAGAAAGGAGAGCAGCAGAATACGGACCCTGGACTTCAGAAAAGCAGACTTTGACGCCCTCAGGGAAGCAATGGGCAGGATCCCCTGGGAGAATAACATGAGGGGAAAAGGAGTCCAGGATAGCTGACTGAATTTTAAAGAATCCTTATTGAGGTTGCAGGAACAAACCATCCTGATGTGTAGAAAGAACAGTAAATATGGCAGGCAATGAGCTTGGCTTAGCTTAACAGTGAAATCCTTGTTGATCTTAAACACAAAAAAGAAGCTTACAAGAAGTGGAAGGCTGGACAAATGACTAGGGAGGAGTATAAAAATATTGCTCAGGCATGCAGGAGTGAAATCAGGAGAGACAAATCACACTTGGAGTTGTAGCTAGCAAGGGATGTTAAGAGTAACGAAGGTTTCTACAGGTATGTTAGCAACAAGAAGAAGGTCAGGGAAAGTGTGGGCCCCTTACTGAATGGGGGAGGCAACCTAGTGACAGAGGATGTGGAAAAAGCTAATGTACTCAATGCTTTTTTTGCCTCTGTCTTCATGAACAAGGTCAACCCCCACACTACTGCACTAGGCAGCACAGTATGGGGAGGGGGTGACCAGCCCCCTGTGGAGAAAGAAGTGGTTCGGGACTATTTAGAAAAACTGGATGAGCACAAGTCCATGGGGCCGGATGCACTGCATCTGAGGGTGCTAAAGGAGTTGGCGGATGTGATTGCAGAGCCATTGGCCATTATCTTTGAAAACTCATGGCGATCTGGGGAAGTCCCAGATGACTGGAAAAAGGCTAATGTAGTGCCCATCTTTAAAAAAAGGGAAGAAGGAGGATCCAGGGAACTACAGGCCAGTCAGCCTCACCTCAGTCCCTGGAAAAATCATGAAGCAGGTTCTTAAGGAATCAATTCTGAAGCACTTAGAGGAGAGGAAAGTGATCAGGAACAGTCAGCATGGATTCACCAAGGGCAAGTCATGCCTGACTAACCTAATTGCCTTCTATGAGGAGATAACTGGGTCTGTCGATGAGGGGAAAGCAGTGGATGTGTTATTCCTTGACTTTAGCAAAGCTTTTGAAATGGTCTCCCACAGTATTCTTGCCAGCAAGGTAAAGAAGTATGGGCTGGATGAATGGACTATAAGGTGGATAGAAAGCTGGCTAGATCGTCGGGCTCAACGGGTAGTGATCAATGGCTCCATGTCTAGTTGGCAGCCGATTTCAAGCGGAGTGCCCCAAGGGTCGGTCCTAGGGCCGGTTTTGTTCAGTATCTTCATTAATGATCTGGAGGATGGCGTGGACTGCACTCTCAGCAAGTTTGCAGATGACACTAAACTTGGAGGAGTGGTAGATACTCTGGAGGGTAGAGATAGGATACAGAGGGACCTAGACAAATTAGAGGATTGGGCCAAAAGAAGCCTGATGAGGTCAACAAAGACAAGTGCAGAGGTTGGATATTGGATTTTTCACTAGGAGGGTGGTGAAGCACTGGAATGGGTTACCTAGGGAGGTGGTAGAATCTCCTTCCTTAGAGGTTTTTAAGGTCAGGCTTGACAAAGCCCTGGCTGGGATGATTTAGTTGGGAATTGGTCCTGCTTTGAGCAGGGGGTTGGACTAGATGACCTCCTGAGGTCCCTTCCAACCCTGATATTCTATGATTCTATGACGGAAGAATCTCATTCACTGTTACTGACTAGGGACCGAATGGCTAGGAAGCCGTTCTGCAGAAAAGGACCTAGCGGTTACAGTGGACGAGAAGCTGGATATGAGTCAACAGTGTGCCCTTGTTGCCAAGAAGGCTAATGGCACTTTGGGCTGTATAAGTAGGGGCATTGCCAGCAGATCAAGGGACATGATAATTCCCTTCCATTCGACATTGGTGAGGCCTCATCTGGAGTACTGTGTCCAGTTTTGGGCCCCACACCACAAGAAGGAGGTGGAAAAATGGGAAAGAGTCCAGCGGAGGGCAACAAAAATGATTAGGGGTCTGGAGCACATGACTTATGAGGAGAGGCTGAGGGAACTGGGATTGTTTAGTCTCCAGAAGAGAAGAACGAGGGGGGATTTGATAGCTGTTCTCAGTGGTACCAGATGACAGAACAAGGAGTGATGGTCTCAAGTTACAGTGGGGGAGGGTTAGGTTGGATATTAGGAAATACTTTTTCACTAGGAGGGTCTTGAAGCACTGGAATGGGTTACCTAGGGAGGTGGTGGAATCTCCTTCCTTATAGGTTTTTAAGGTCAGGCTTGACAAAGCCCTGGGTGGGATGATTTAGTTGGGAATTGGTCCTGCTTTGAGCAAGGAGTTGGACTAGATGATCTCCTGAGGTCCCTTCCAACCCTGATATTCTGTGATTCTTTGACATTCGCTATTCTTCCAAAGATCCTAGAGTATGTACTGACTCTTTAAAAATCGGGACTGTCTCTCAGTTCACTCAGGGTCCACCTAGTGGCTATAGCAGCCTTCCACCAACATGTAGAGGGAATTATCAGTGCTCTCACCCAACTACAAAACTCCTCAGGGGAGTAAGCCTTTTCCCACAAACCCGACATCCCACCCCTACATGGGATCTAAACCTGGTGCTGAAAAGCCTGACTAGACCGCCTTTTGAACCAGTTGCATACTTACATACCTGTCAATAAAACCAGCCTTTCTAGTGGCAATCACCTCGGCTAGGACAATAGGGGAAATAGCTACTCTGATGGCACATTCCCCCCTACACAGTATTCTTTTGGGACAAGGTCACACTCAGGCCACACCCAAATTCACCCCTAAGGTGACTTCCCCGTTTCACATGAACCAACTGATCCACCTTCTGTCTTTTTACCCCAAGCCTCACCATGATAACAGCGAGGCTATACTACACACACTAGATGTCAGGGGAGCCCCATGGCCTTTTACCTGGAGAGGGCAAGGAAGTCTTCTAAGCTAAGCTTTTCCTTTCTGTTGTGGAGAGATCCAAGGGCCCAGCAATATCAGCCCAGAGACTCTCCAAGTGTGTCTGGAACTGCATTGGACAATGTTATCAGATTTGCAACATGACGCCTCCAGATGGTATTCACACACACTCCATGAGGTCGATCTCCTCATCCCTTGCTTTTCTCAAGAATGTCCCTATCTCAGAAATCTGTAGAGCAGTGGTGTGGTTATCAGTCCATACCTTCACAGAACTCTATGCAATTACTGGGGACTCCACCGCTGATGCCATCTTCGGCTCCACAGTACTGTAACTGACCCGACTCCGAAGCCCCAGCCCTCCAGTGGGGATATTGCTCAGGAATCAGGTATAGTGCAGCACTGATAGGGGCACTACTCGAAGAAGAGGAAGTTACTCACCTTATGTAGTAACAATGGTTCTTCCAGATGTGTGTCCCTATGAGTGTTCTGTAACCCACCTTCCTCTCCTCTACTTCGGAGTTCTTCAAAATCTCCCTGGGCTTGCATTCCAAGTTTCTACCAAAGTTTCTACCCAAGTTTCTACCAAAAGTAGTATCCCGTTTTCATCTCAACCAACCCATAAACATACTTGCTTTCTTTCCGAAGCCTCGTGCCTCAGCAGAAGAGCAGTGCCTTCACTCCCAGGGCCTTGGCTTTCTACCTGTCATCTGCCACCACTGAGAACAGCCTCGCTCCATCCTCTTTGGAACCTCCCTTCAGGTAGTTAAAGGCTGCTATCAAATCCCCCCCTCACTCTTCTCTTCTGCAGACTAAATAAGCCCAGTTCCCTCAGCCTCTCCTCGTAAGTCATGTGCTCCAGCCACCTAATCATTTTCGTTGCCCTCTGCTGGCCTCTCTCCAATTTGTCCACATCCCTTCTGTAGTGGGGAGACCAAAACTGGACACAATACTCCAGGTGTGGCCTCATCAGTGCGGGTATAGAAGGGAATAATCACTTCCCTCGAGCTCCTGGCAATGCTCCTACTAATACAGCCCAATATGTCGTTGGCCTTCTTGGCAACAAGGGCACATTGTTGACTCATATCCAGCTTCTCATCCACTGTAATTCCCAGGTCTTTTTATGCAGAACTGCTCCTTAGCCAGTCAGTCCCCAGCCTGTAGCGGTGCATGGGATTCTTCCTTCCTTCCTAAGTGCAGGATTCTGCACTTGCCCTTGTTGAACCTCATCAGATTTCTTTTGGCCCAATCCTCCAATTTGTCTCGGTCACTCTGGACCCTATCCCTACCCTCCAGCATATCTACCTCTTCCCCCAGCTTAGTGTCATCTGCAAACTTGCTGAGGGTGCAGCAGCTTTGCTAAAGTCAAGATATATCACATCCACCGGTTTCCTCATATCCACAGAGCCAGTTATCTCATCATAGAAGGCAATCAGGTTGGTCAGGCATGACTTGCCCTTGGTGAATCCCATGTTGACTGTTCCTGATCACCTTCCTCTCCTCAAGTGCTTCAATATGGATTCCTTGAGGACCTGCTCCATGATTTTGCCAGGGACTGAAGGGAGGTCTTTAGTTCCCCGGGTTTTCTTACTTCCTTTTTTTAAATATGGGCACTATATTTGCCTTTTTCCAATCGTCTGGGACCTCCCCTGATTGCCACGAATTTTCAAAGATAATGGCTCTGCAGTCACATCTGCCAACTCCCTCAGCACCCTTGGATGCATTAGATCTGGACCCATGGATTTGTGCATGTCCAGCTTTTCTAAATAGTTCTTAACCTATTCTTTCACCACTGAGGGCTGCTCAACTCCTTCTCATACTGCGTTGCCCAGTGCAGTAGTCTGGGAGCTGACCTTGTCTGTGAAGACCGAGGCAAAAAAAGCATTGAGTACTTCAGCTTTTTCCACATCATCTGTCACTGTGTTGCCTCCCCCATTCAGTAAGGGGCCCACACTTTCCTTGTCCACCTTCTTATTGCTAACATACCTGTTACCCTTCTTGTTACCCTTCATATCCCTTGCTAGCTGAAACTTCAATTGTGCCTTGGCCTTCCTTTTGTACCTTGGCCTTGGCACCTGCATGCTCTAGCAATATTTTTATACTCCTCCCTAGTCATCTGTTCAAATTTCCACTTCTGGTAGCTTCCTTTTTGAGTTTAAGCTCACCAAAGATTTCACTGTTAAGCCAAGCTGGTCGCCTACCATATTTGCAATTCTTTCTGCACATCGGGATGGTTTGTTCCTGCTTCTTTAAAAGGCTTCTTTAAAATACAGCCAGCTCTCCTGAACTCTTTTCCCCCTCATATTAGCCTCCCAGGGAATCCTGCCCATCAGTTCCCTAAGGAAGTCTAAGTCTGCTTTTCTGAAGTCCAGGGTCCATATTTTGCTACTCTCCTTTCTTCCCTTTGTCAGGATCCTGAACTCAACCATCTCATGGTCACTGCTGCCTAGGTTGCCACCCACTTCTACTTCCCCTACCAATTCTTCCCTGTTTGTAAGCAGGTCAAGAGGAGCACGGCCCCTAGTAGGTTCCTCCAGAACTTGTCCCAGGAAGTTGTCCCCAACACTCTCCAAAAACTTCCTGGATTGTCTGTGCATTGCTGTATTGCTCTCCCAGCAGATGTCCTTGTTACCCCCCCCCCCCCCCCCCCCCCACACACACACGCCATGCGGGTACTGGATTATGCCAAATACCCCAAGCTTTAAAATTTGCGCTTCCTGCCTGTGTTGCTTTTCGGTCAGCGATGAACATCAGTGCTGCCTCTACTGCTTGGGAGAAGCCCACATTGCATCCAGGTGTTGTATCTGCCAGTCCTTGAGCCCTATCCGAGAAGACTGGAGACTCTGCCTCAAGAAGAACCTCATGGAGGTCGCCACAAGGCCGCAGTCATACCTAGAATTGGGAACCCCACCCTGTACATTGGCTTGAGACAGCCAGGAGTGTGCCTCTGGCTATGGAGTCCAAATCCAGCACTGGTGGTACCACCACTGTGAACCCCACACCAGGGCCTCATTCAGAAATAAGGAAGCATACATATAAGCATGGCAGTAAGCCTTCCTCCAAACCTAAGAAAGGGGACACTCCTTCCACAAGTTCCAATCTTCCAAAAGTCTGAGGTGCACAAATACGAGAAGAGGCCACACAAGCTGATGGATCCGCTGGTGCCGGGTACCGAAATGCACACACCCTCAGTGTTGCGCCCCATAAAGCATGAGAACTGCTCACTCTGGGGAAGATCACCACTCTGGTACTGGTTCCAGATACAGAAAGAGTAACCTTAAAACCAGGGAGGCTGGGAAAAGCACTAGAGCCCCAGGAAGTGTTTGCCCTGGAAGAGCTGAGATCTCCACACTTTCTGGAACCGTCTACTTCTAGGGAGACTATATTTTCCACTCAGGACATGCCATAGCTGAGGTATCCTTCACCCCCTGCTCTGACTTTCTACACACTTCCACCAGCTCTGACGGTACTGTTGATGGTGGCTGAGTTTTGTCTTCGGAGGAATTGGATGAGGGGCAGGTACCATCCATCCCCTACAGCCAATATGAGTACCCGAAAAGGCTGTCTACACTGTGGCAATATCCTCCACTCTAGCTGCTATGGAGCCACTGGGTCCCCCTCTGGATCTGTCATGCTGGCCCTATTGAGGACCTTGGCCCCAATTCCCACTCATCATCCTCATCGGATGCGGCAGTGGCTTCAGTGTCCCCCACGTCCCCTGATGACTTCCGTCAATTTCAGGATCTCCTGTGTAGAGTGGCTGGAGAGTTTCACATTCCTCTGGAGGAGATCGAAGACACTCAGCATAAGCTCCTGGACAACCTTCACTCATCGGCCCCGGGTACAGTTGCTCTGCCAATCAATGATGCCATCCTTGAGGCAGCTAGAATAGTTTGGCAAACACTGGCCACATGTACACCTACCCCCAAGGGTGCAGAAAAACACTACTATGTACCCACTAAGAAATCTGAGTTTCTTTTCTCATACACTCCCCTCCCCAATTCACTTGTGGTACAGGCGACGACGAAACAACGTTCCAGGCAGCAGCACCCATGTTCCACTCCATCCAATAAGGAGGGCAAGCGGTTGGACCTTTTGGGCCTCAAGGTCTTCTCCTCAGCCAGCCTTCAATTCAGAATTTTGAATTATCACCACTACTTGCCAAATACAATTTCCTGAATTACAGCAAACTGAAGGAATTTGCTGACAAACTGCTGCAGCAAGACTGGGCCTGCTTCCAGGCAATCTTAGAGGACATCACTTCAGTCAGCTGTAGATGCAGCAGATAATTCATCGCGCTCTATGGCTATCGACATAGTTACGTGGAGGGAATTGTGGCGCCATTCCTCTAGTTTCCCCAGGGAAGTACAAAATACATCAAAGACCTTCCTTTCAATGTTGGTTCGATCAAAACATCTCTATCCATCATTCTGCCATCCTGACCTTATTTTTAAGAGGAGTCCATGTGTCCTTGTATCATCTTCGGGGAGTGTGTTTCCACCATGACCTTGCATCTGCGTGTTCTGGTACTGCCCTTCTGGAATGTGTTTACTTAGTGCCTAGGAGTGCTTGTGTTTTTGCAATGCCAGCCCTGTTCTTGCCAAGTTCATGTATCGGATAGTGAACCTGCAAGCAAGTATCTGCTTTGTAATAGGGTCCTACTTTTGCTCTAGCTTGACTCTTGCTATAACTTTGCTTTATCTCAGCAGGGCCTATTTTAGTTCAGGCCTTAGGCCTCATACCAGGCCCCTTTTATCAGGCCTCATGTCTCAGTCTCTCTTTGTCTATTACAGGCCTACTTTCACATTCATCCGGCCCACAGACGGTTCCTGAGATTCATGGTTGGCTCACAGCACTTTCAGTTTCAGAATTCTTCCCTTTGGACTCACTACTGCTCCCAGAGCCTTCACCAAGATGTTTTCCATTGTGGCCTACATCAGGCATTATGGGGTCCTTGTATTCCCATATCCTGGCAACTGGCTCCTGGCAACATAATCCAGACATACAGCCCAAGTTTCAACCTCCATGTTGCTCAGCCTCCTTTCCTCCCTTGGAGTCAACCTCAACGTAGAAAAATCAACCTTGGACCCCACACGAACCCTAGACTTTATAGGGGCATCCATCAATTCAGTCACAGCGTGAGCGTACCTACCGTGCAAGAGCTCAGAACCTGCATCATCAACAATCCTTCTGTCCCAGCCAGCACTTGTCTATCCCTCCTTGGCCACATGGCCTCATACACATATGTCACCACCTTCACAGTTCCACCTTCGCTGCCTTCAGATGTAGCTCCAGAGGGTTTACTCACTGTGACACATGGCCAGAAAGGGTTAAGCATCCAAATTCAATCTTTAGGCACATATTGGTAGATAATTTTTGTGTTTTTATGTGTTTGCATATATACTGTTAGAGGTTAACAATGTAATCAAACAGTTCCTGTCTATGCTGTATTCTGTTAATTCAGAGATCAAATGGAGATCTTAACATTTAAATGAACTGTAAATATAGTAATATCACTGTATTGATCTCTCTTTGAAGTATATAGCAAATCACCTGCGAATGGTGAAAAACAGGCAATTTCCTTATGTTAATCCGTGTAACTTATTACCGGTGATGCTTAGGAAATATGTCTAGTTCAAAGTCTCAATGATTGCCTGTTGTTCGCCTAAGGACTCCATGCTGTCAAGAGAAGGCCTGGAACTGTATAAAGGTGTCTTGGGTCCTGATCTTTTTTATCTCAGTTCTGCTTGATGCTTTATGCAGGGGAAGCTTGAGTCATCAGACTGAGATCTCCAGTCCCACCTGGATCACCTTGGATATGAACATTGGACTATAACCTATAGACTAATTCTGAAAGAACTCTTTGCATCTACAAAGTTCATTATCTCTACGATGAAACTGATCTCAGAACTGTACTCATATCTGTGTGTATACTGATCTTTCAACCAATACACTCTCTCTTTTCTTTTTTTAATAAATTTTAGTTAGTAAGAATATTCATTAGTGTGGGAGGTAATGTATTTGATCCTTTGGAATTGGTAGAACTTTCTTATATGATGAATAAGATTTTCATTAATCCTCATCATATTTGACTTGGGTGTCTGGGTGGAAGCCCAAGGCTGTGTTGCTATAAGGCAGCCCCCCCGCCCTCCCCCAGTTTTTACCAGAGCGGTAGCCGGACGTGCACCAGGAGCAGGGCAGGCTCCCTGCCTGCCTGCCTTGCCCAGTTCCGGGAAGAGGCTGGAACGTGGGGAAGAGGGGGCGGAGGGGCTGTGTGTTTCTGTTGCTTTAGGCAGCGCCCCCAGCAGCTCCCATTGACCGGGAACGGGGAACCCCTGCCCTGAGCCCCCTGCCGCATCCTGCACCCCAACCCCCTGCCCTGAACCCCCTGCCGCACCCCACGCTCCTTGCACCCCAACCCACTGCCCTGATCCCCCTGCTGCACCCTGCACCCCAACTGTGGAAAAATTGGAAAGAGTCCAACGGAGGGCAACAAAAATGATTAGGGGTCTGGAGCACATGACTTCTGAGGAGAGGCTGAGGGAACTGGGATTGTTTAGTCTCCAGAAGAGAAGAATGACGGGGGATTTGATAGCAGCCTTCAACTACCTGAAGGGGGGTTCCAAAGAGGATGGAGCTCGGCTGTTCTCAGTGGTGGCAGATGACAGAACAAGGAGCAATGGTCTCAAGTTGCAGTGGGGGAGGTCCAGGTTGGATATTAGGAAAAACTATTTCACTAGGAGGGTGGTGAAACACTGGAATGCGTTACCTAGGGAGGTGGTGGAGTCTCCTTCCTTGGAGGTTTTTAAGGCCCGGCTTGACAGAGCCCTGGCTGGGATGATTTAGTTGGGAATTGGTCCTGCTTTGAGCAGAGGGTTGGACTAGATGACCTCTTGAGGTCCCTTCCAACCCTGATATTCTGTGATTCTATGAACCCCCTGCTCTGAGCCCCCTGCAGCACCCTGCACCCTGACCCCTTGCTGTACCCCACACCCCAACTCCCTGCCCTGAGCCCCCACCACACCCCACACCCCTCCTGCACCCCCTGGGGGCAGGGAGGGGGCAGAGTTGGAGTGGGGATTTTGGGGAAGGGGTGGGAAGAGGTGGGGCCTCATGGAAGGGGTGGAGTGGGGGCAGGGCCGAGGGCGGCAGACGGGGGGGAGGGGGGGAAGGTGTCAGTATTGCAGCCCTCGGGACAATGTACTAGTCCTCATGTGGCCCTCATGGTCATTTGAGTTTGAGACTCCTGTCTTAGAATGTCACTGAGGCTGCCACCCACTGGAAGACCAGGGTTCTTGTCTGAAGCTTGATCCCTGGGACAGCAGAATCTGGAAGTGTTGTAGAGGCAGGTATCTCTAGCTGTGTTTGAGATAGGAATACTTTCGCTTACTCTCAAGTCACCCCCATTGCCTTATGAGTCAAAAAGGAAAATTTACTAAGTTGAGGCACCAGGTACTCAGAATCTTTATGTAAAATATTTTTGCATATCTTTAGTTAATTTTTTACCAGCAGGAACATTAAGGAGGAATTTTATACTGGGGTGAAAAAAGAAATGTTGAGGCCCTGACTCAGGCCAGAATTTGGAAGGTGTATAGGTAGCATAAAATTATAAATTTGTTATAAAATTGTTTCCTACATTCAGGACCGGAAAGGAGCAACAGAGAATCTGGCCTTTCATGTTTAACTTGCAGTGTTCCCTCTAATTAGGGTTTTCTCTGTCACAGTCCCAGCGTCTTCTCCTGAAAGACGCTACAGAAAGGTAATCATTCTGAAGTCATATTATCATTATGGATTTCTTGGTATGCAGATATGTACTAGGCACTGTGTCAAAGTAAGATGTGGTCCTTGCCTCAGAGAGCACAGACTCTAAATTTGAGTGACATGAGTAAGGTAGGGGAGATTAAAGACAAGGGTGACAGTAAGATCTCATGATTATGCAGAAAGGCACAGACACACCTGGGTGGTTTTGTTTTGTTTATACTAACTTTCCATTTCTTCATGTCTCATATGTGAGAAAACAGAAATTGTTTCTGAGGAGGGATTTGGATGAGATGAGGACAGTGGCATGTTGGGGGAAGGCTTTCCAATAGGGCTGTCGATTTATTCACAGTTAACTCACGCGATTAACTCAAAAAAATTAATTGGGATTACAAAAATTATTTGCAATTAATCAGGGATTAAATTAATCAATTTCATAATGGATTTCTACATAAAAGTGCATTCTTGTTGGTTGTCATAACCTTAATACATATTCTTCACTACTCAGAGATAGATGTAGGTTTGATTTTTAGAAGGTACACACTATACATTTTTAAAGTGATTTATTTTGAAAACTTTTCAGATTAGTTTTGCAGCTATATCAGAAAATGAATGATTGTTTGGTTATTTCATTTACCAAAGGTAATTGAAGCAGATAGTTCACCTCCTAATGACTTCATAAATATCTCCAATTCAACAGGTTAATCATTAATATTTGGAGGATTTTCTTGCTATGCTGTATTATGAGGAGAACATCACCAGACAGACATTTAAATTGTTTTTTTTAACTAAAACAACGTTATGTATTCTGGATTTTTTTCTTCAACAGCAAACATATAATATTTTAACAAAACAAGCATATGAATTTTTGAATTTAGTTAAACATTCAAGTTTTTTAAAATCAGGTTTGTTTTTGTTTAAAAAAATTTCAATTAAAATAGTTAAATGAAATATTTAAAAAAAATAGACTACGTCAGGAAGGTCAACATTAGAAACGTAAAATATTGGCTTCTGCAGCTAACTTAGTGGTCTTCACCTTCATTTTCCTGTTTGTTCATAATCTGGAAAAGAAAAACAAGCTTTCCTGCTTTTTCAGATCCCAAATGGTTTCTCAATTTGGAATGAATTAGTCCAAAGGAAGAAAATACTTTTTCTGGCAGAAGAAGCTACTGCTGTTAAAAATGAGATTATCTCTTCAGTCTCTGAATTCAAGTGTTTATGTGACTTCCACCAGTTCACTGGTGTGACTTCCTTTAAAACATCATCAGCAAACATATATTTCTTGAATGGTTCACCCTTAGCTCTGAAGTTTATTATAGTTGGCATCATGGAGGGATGATTGCTGGATGTCCATGTCATAGACAACTCCTCTTTTTCAGCAGTTAAGGTTTGACCCTGGTACCGAGTATTGAGAATATTTGCAAAAAAATGAGCTGGAGATAGTGTTTGTCCCATTCGTTCTTTTAATGCTTGTAATTTAACTCTGTCATTGCGTATTTCTCTTTTAAGATCTCACTCAGTTCCTTCCAAATGTCAACAGTGTCAGCAATAAAACAGCTATTTCCCTGCATTTTGTTCAAGGCTACAGAAATAGGCTTCGGGGTACTCAGCGTGTCTCTTAAGCCCAATGTTGAGAACTTTGGCTAATAGTGCTGTCTATTTTTTCACGATTTTGTTCACAAATTGTTATCAGATTAGGCCAGTTCTTGATATAGTGCTCAAAACAGTCTACTACTGAGTTCCATCGCACATCTTGTGGGAGAGTTAACTTGGTTCATCCCACTTTTTTCAGAGCAGCTGCTGCAAAGTGGTTGTTATGGAAGTATTTTGCAATTTCAACAACATTAGCCTTTATTTCTGGAACACTGAAGTCTTTGGTTAGGAGGTGCATCAAATGAGCACTGCAACTGTATGTTATTAGCTTGGGACTCTCTTCTAAATATTTTCTTCTTATCTTGGATACATTTGCAGCATTGTCTGTGACCAAGCTGCGTACTTGACATTTGAATTGTTTTTCATGGTTTGTTATAGCTTTTGCTACTTTTTTAAAATATTCATAGAATCATAGACTATCAGGGTTGGAAGGGACCTCAGGAGGTCATCTAGTCCAAACCCCTGCTCAAAGCAGGACCAATCCATAGACAGATTTTTGCCCCAAATCCCTAAATGGCCCCCTCAAGGATTGAACTCACAATCCTGGGTTTAGCAGGCCAATGCTCAAATCACTGAGCTATCCCTCCCCCCTGCTGTGTGTGCATTTCCTGATGTATTTATTGTTTCTGTAAGGATAGGGTTACCATATTTCAGCAAGCAAAAAAGAGGACAGGTGAAGTCCCACCCTAGCCCCGCCCCTGCCCCTCCCACTTCCCACCCCCCCAGAACCCCCAACCCTCCCCCCGTTCCTTGTCCCCTGACTGCCCCCTCCTGGGACCCCTGCCCCTAACTGCCCCCCAGGACTCCATCCCCTATCTAAGCCTCCCTGCTTCTTGTCCCCTGACTGCCCCAACCCTTATCCACACCCCCACCCCCAGACAGACCCCTGGGACTCCCACGCCCCATCCAACCACTCGCCACCCCCTGACAGCCCCCCCCAGAACTCCCAACCCATCTAAACCCCTCTGCTCCCTGTCCCCTGACTGCTCCGATCCCTCTCCCCACTCCTGCCCCCGACAGCTCCCCCCCAGAACTCCCAGCCCCCCGCTCCTTGTCCCCTGACTGCCCCCTCCTGGGACCCCTGCTCCTAACTGCCCTCCAGAACCCCACCCCCTACCTAAGACTCCCTGTTCCTTGTCCCCTAACTGCCCCCTCCTAAGACCCCCCCAACTGCCCCCCAGGACCCTACCCCCTACCTGTACCCTGACTGCCCAAAACTTTCTCCACTCCCCCCAAAAAGCCCCCCCGCTGAACTCCCGACCCCCCCCCCCGTTTCTTGACTGCCCCCTCCAGAACCTCCCTGCCCCTTCTCCTGCCCCCTGGCCCCCTTACCCTGCTGCTCAGAACAGGGTGTTGGGCTCTGTGCGAGCCGGACACGTGGCTGCGCTCCCCAGCGCAACACAAAACCCGGTCCCTGGCCCTGCACAGTGCTGCCGGACCGGGACACTGGGCTGCAGGAGGAGGAGCTGCCGGCTCAGAATGCAGGGAGGGGGAGAGGGAGGGAGGGAGGAGGAGGAGCTCCTCTACAGCTGCTCCGGAGTCCAGCCCGGGACTTTCCTGCAGCCCTCCCAGCCGCTCGCTCTGCTCTGCCGGGGGAGGGGGGAAATCCCGGACATTTTGAGTTATTTACAAATTCCCCCCGGACGCTATTTTTAGCACTAAAAGGAGGACATGTCCGGGTAAATCCGGACGAATGGTAACCCTATGTAAGGAAGACATTCCCTTCTTACGTTAAAAGCAACAGAGGGTCCTGTGGCACCTTTAAGACTAAGAGATGTATTGGAGCATAAGCTTTCGTGGGTGAATGCATCCGACGAAGTGGGCATTCACCCACGAAAGCTTATGCTCCAATACATCTCTTAGTCTTAAAGATGCCACAGGACCCTCTGTTGCTTTTTACAGATCCAGACTAACACGGCAACCCCTCCCCTTCTTCTGTTTTCACACAAGCACATACAACAGGAACATTGTGGACTTCACTCCACCCATCAAGACTCAGGTTAACAATTTTATCCTCTAGACCTTTTGCACACTGCTCAATTTCTCTTTCATATACTTTATCCAGCAATTTGCCTGCGACATCTGTTCTGTTGGGTGGACTGTATCCTGGTCTTAATGACAGCCATTTTAATGAAGTGTGGGTTCTCAATCATAGGGAAAGGAGAGTTTGTTGCATAAACAAACCGGGTAATTTTTTAATCAATTACCTCTTTTTGTAATCTGCTGGTTCTTATCACAAACTTATCTATGGTTGTTTCTGGATGATGGAGTTTTTTTTTCTTTTTGCTACAGGTGATATACTGTGGCTCTGACATACATGATGTGACTAGGGTTACCATATTTCCACAATCAAAAAAAAGAGGACACTGGCGGGGGGTGGGGAGCCCCGCCCTAGCCCCCATCCACTCCCTCCCACTTCCCACCCCCTGACTGCCCCCCCCTCGAGCCGCAACCCACCCTGCTTCTTGTCCCCTGACTGCCCCCTGCTGAGAACCCCCCACCCTAACTGTCCCCCCTAGGACCCTACCTGTCCCCTGACTGCCCCGATCCTTATCCACTCGCATGGGTGGCAGGGTTGCAGAAATTTAGGAGGTGCCCAGAACCCCCCCCACCACCTGCCTAAGGCTCTGGGAGGGGGGTTGGGTGGGGGGGAGGAGGTCTGGGGTGCAGGTCCTGGGCTGGGGATTAGGGTGCAGGAGGGGTGCAGGGTGCAGGTTCTGGGATAGAGTTTGCGTGCTGGGTGCAGGCTCTGGACTGGGACAGGGGGTGGATGAGGGGTGCAGGCTCTGGGATGGAGTTTGGGGGCAGGAGGGGGGGTGTGGGAAGGGGGAGGGAGTTTGGGAATAGGAGGGGATGCAGGGGTGAGGGGTGTGGGTCTGAGGATGAGGGATTCATGATGCAGGAGGGGGCTCAGGGATGGAGCAGAGGATTAGGGTGTGGGGGGGGATGAGGGCTAGGGCTGAGGGGTTTGGGGCGTTGGAGAGGCTCAGGGCTAGGGTGGAAGGGCAGGGTAAGGGCAGCCTGTCTTCCCATTAGTGGATGGGGGCACTAGGACCCGGGGGCAGCAGACAGCAGTTGCTGCTGGTTCTGGCAGTACAAGCAGACAAGGGAGAGGCAGAGAGGGGTGGGTTCTGAGGGGGGCAGTCAGGGGGTGGGAAGTGGGAGGGAGTGGAATGGGGGGGGACATGTGGAGGGGGGGTGGCAGGTGGAGGCCGGGGACCCATCCAACACTCCCCCGCTCTCTGACTGCCCCCTCGCCCCCGGACTCCCTTACCATTCTGGCTCCATGTGTTTGCAAAACACGCTGCCCGGTGGGTCGGTTTCTGTGTTACACAGGGCTGCAGACAGAGGGAGGGGGGAGCAGGGGAGGGCTCTGGCTGCTGGAGGCCAATGGGAGTGGGTCAATCGGCCCATCCACCCCATCATCAGCCACACTCTGCATGGAAGGGAGGGAGGGAGGGAGGCGAGGGAGAAAAAACTCCGGACATTTTAACCTTGTTACCAATTCCTCCCGGACAGCTATTTAGAGACGCAAAAGCCCGACATGTCCGGGGAAATACAGACGGATGGTAACCCTAGATGTGACTGAAACACTATCGTTGGCAGATAACTCTGAAACTATAGAAAATGATGGCGATCTTGAAGGTGGATAGTCTTCAGAATCCTGTATGTTGAGGAAGGATTCTCCTAAACAAAATAAGTCAATGCACTTATTTAATTATTATTACCATACTGCTCATTTAGTATTACTCATTCTATTCACTGGCAGTACTACTTTAAAGGTGAATTTGTAGAAGGAAGATCTGCCTATTTCAGCTATTTATTTTTTTATCACAACTGTGTCTAAAATGATAGAGTAACAACTATATTTTTTGCTCAAATATGAGAATTCAGGAATAGTCTGGAAGGAAGCCAGGCAGTCCTTAAGAAAGAAGTATGAAATAAATTTTTTTTTGCCAACTGGAAGATCCTGCATGTACAGACATGTTCCTTTCATCATCTTCAACGCAGCTTGAAGGAACACTTCTCATGATATTGTTTCATTCGGGCAACTAGGTCTTGCATTTCTTTGTTGCACTCTTTGCATTTTGCACGCATGCCTATCTCACCCACAGGTAGAGGAACTTCATTAAAATATTCCCAAATGGTCTCTTATGTCTTGCTGCCATTATATGTATTCCCTTCTAGTGAGAGAATGGTATGGTAGATCTCAAATAAATGAAGGCTACACTCTGAAAGACCTCAAGACTTCTGGAATATGCTGCTCAAAGAGTTTCACTTTTGTTTCTACTGCCTGTCCCTCTCTTCTCACATTTATCTCCAGACTTCTTCTCGTTGTCCAAATCTATTCCACCCCCAGCAATCTTCTATTCATTGAGCTTTTTGAAACTATGCACATTTAGAGAGAGGTAAGAGATGTACTCTATGTACACAAATTTGCAGAGGGACAATAGGGTTGAGGTCTGTTATTTCTCACCTCTATATATTATTTATTTATTTAAAAACAATTTTGCTGTTAACAAGCATGTTATCTCTGGAGACACAAATCCACAGTTTGAGACCTGCAAAACTAAGCATATCTGATGGGATCTTCTAGACTGAGCACTGAGTCCCATTGGGTAGATAGAAAGATTAACCTAAATAATCTATACAGAAGCCCCTGGAACCCCATAAGATTGGGTCCCTAATCCATGGACTATTGGAACTCATTCATAAAACTTTTCTTAAACATTACATGAATATATTGTCTCATACTATAGAATTAGAATTTATAGTCCCTATTCCATGATGAGATATCTTTGAGCTATAATGTATCTTAATTAAAATGATCTTTAAATAGGTTTTTTCTTCAAAAAGCATTTTATCAAAAAAATCCGATTTAAAAAAAAATCAGATTTTTTTAAAATCGATTTTTATCCCCCTGCGATTAATCTCAGTTTTAATCTCACTGTTAAACAATAGAATACCAATTAAAATTTATTACATATTTTGGATGTTTTTCTACATTTTCAAATATATTGATTTCAGTTACAACACTGAATACAAAGGTTTCAGAGTAGCAGCCGTGTTAGTCTGTATCCGCAAAAAGAAGAACAGGAGGACTTGTGGCACCTTAGAGACTAACAAATTTATTAGAGCATAAGCTTTCGTGGACTATAGCCCACTTCTTCGGAAGAAGTGGGCTATAGTCCACGAAAGCTTATGCTCTAATAAATTTGTTAGTCTCTAAGGTGCCACAAGTCCTCCTGTTCTTCTTTTTACTGAATACAAAGTGTTCAATGCTCACTTTATATTATTTTTTATTATAAATATTTGCTTTGTAAAAATTATAAGTATTTTTCAATTCACCTCATACGAGTACTGTAATGCAATCTCTTTATTGTGAACGTGAAACTTAGAAATGTAGATTTTTTTTGTTATATAACTACACTCAAAAACCAAACAATGTAAAACTTGCCTACAAGTCCACTCAGTCCTACTTCTTGTTCAGCCAATTGCTCAGACAAACAAGTTTGTTTACATTTACGGGGGAGAATCCTGCCCAATTCTTATTTACAATATCACCTGAAAACGAAAACAGGTGTTAGCATTGCACGTTTGTAGCTGGCATTGCAAGGTGTTTTCATGCTAGGTATGCTAAACATTTGTATGCCCGTTCATGCTTTGGCCACCATTCCAGAGGATGTGTTTTCAAGCTGATGATGCTTATTAAAAAAAATAATGTGTTCATTAAATTTGTGACTGAACTACTTGGAGGAGAATTGTATGTAGGGAGAATTGTGGAGGTAATACACCCCAAGGAGGTACACAATGTTACTGGAGTGGGGTGATACTCCACAGGGAAGGGCAAAGTTTTACTTCCAGTGGAAGAGACTAAAAATAGTATTTGTAAAGATACCAGGCAATTCATATATTTTAAGCAACTCTATAAAGCATTAAAAGCCATAGTCATAAAGAGAGATAAATAAAAACATTTTGAGGCACATCAGAAGCAGAAGAGAACAGAAAACAGCACAAGAGAGGTAAAGGTTAATACAGACTCAAGAGTGGCTATACTCAGTCATCTAGGAGGGAGGAAGAAAGGTTCAGACACATTTTTAAAAGTCACGCACAAAGGACTAAGACAGATTTCAGGGAGGAAAGAGTCTCATGGCTGAGGGCCCATCACACCGCAGGTCCATTCTCACACTGACCCAAGACAGTGGGATCACCGCAAGCCAGGCACGCATGATCACAGATATCTGGGGCAGTACGAGGTCTGAGGAAGTCTAGAATGACGCTTTAGCTGATTGCATGCAATGTGCCAAGGCCCAGCAGTACCAGTTTCAGGTCTATGTGGCACTTGATTGGCAGTTAACAAAGGATGCCAAGATCAATGTAATATGAGGATGGTTGCTCAGAGCAGCAAGCAAATTATCTCCTGCAATCTGCTCAGCAGGTAAGTGACAGAGCTACCCTGTCAGGAAGGAATTAGAATAACTGAGCTCATAGTCAGGAGGGCAGGTGATGATGCTGCTGCAAGGTCAGCATGGAATAAAGAAAGCAGCAGCCTGCACAACT